>NC_138186.1:16532140-17073668 GCF_964194105.1 Spermophilus citellus
ATGTGCATCACCCTGGAGACACATGGTCTTAAAGGACTTGTAGGATGAAGTCTGTTCTGAGGCTGCAGAAGAAAGGCCACTGCTCAGAGGGGAGAAGGGCATTCTCCAAACACATTTGTCAGTGTGTCCTGTCCACACCCCGAGCACTTCCCTGGGTTTACTGGGAATTCAGTTTGGGACCTAGGAGATAGGAATGATCTTAGGGAGACACAGCCTTCCCCATCCATGCCCTACATGTTTAACAATCTCCCAAGAGAACCTCAGGGTTCTACCAATTTCCTACCTCAGATCCCAGGCCTGAGATGAGCAAAATGAAACCTCCTCCCCCACCCTCATGTTGTTCTCACTCCCTCTTCTCCCCCTCCCCACAATCTTCTGAGCCTTGGAGAAGCCGGCATTTCTCTTTGCTCTCTTTCCTATCTGGTTGGAATTTCCTCTACATCATAATCTCATTGATACTTTGCTTCCTTCTATATTGTGTCCCTGTGCCCGCAATGATCCCTGTGCCAGGAGAATGGGAGGGACTCGGTCAAAGCCACAGAATGAAAGGATATGAATGAAGACCATAGCCAGGGAGCAGAGGAGGAAACCAGCTTTTGAGTTATGGGAGCACAGGGCAGAGGGAAAAGCATCTGTCTCTCTCCAGGTGCATCTTCTCTGTCCCTCAGAGAGGCCACAGCCCCAGAGCATGAGGCCAGCGGCTCACTCAGGAGGGGGTTCTCCAGGTAGCCGCTCTGCAAGGGAACAATGATCCATTGGTTCATCCACAGAGTCAAGGCTGTGTATATTCTGGTGACCTTTTCCACAGCTCTAAACCCATCTTTCACCTCTTCTGGGCCCATAGACGTCAAGGTTGCTTCACTCACAAGAAAGAAAAGGAGAAAGCCGGGCACGGTGACACCTGCCTGTAATCCCAGCAGCTCAGGAGGCTGAGGCAGGAGCATTGCAAGTTCAAAGCCAGATGAGCAACTTAGCAAGACCCTGAGCAACTTAGCAAGACCCCATCTCTAAATAAAATATAAAATGACCTGGAGATGTGGCTCCGTTGTTGAGTGACCCTGGTTTCAATCCCTGGTACCAATAAATAAATAAATAAAATTAAGGAAAGAAAGAAAAGGAGAGGAGGGAGGGTTGGGTTTCCTCCAGTGGAAGTCTATCAGAGGCTGCATAGCGGAAGCCACTGTCCAGAAGGGGAAGAGGGCAAAGGAACCCCCAGCTGAAGGGAAGGCTCTTGCATCATGGTGTGCCCCCTGCAGGGGGGTGCAGCTCAGAAGGGCCCCTCTGGGGAACAGCACCAGCTGGTACCTTATGACCCTGCCTTAGAGATGAGTGACAGCTCTGGGGAGGTTCTCTGGGGTATGTGATGCAAGTAGTCTCCAAATGACTTAGAATTTTGTTTGAGCTTTTTAAAAAAATAATTGATGCGTAAAAATTTGAATTTGGCACTGGTGGGCTTTTGAGCAAAAGGGTCTCAACCCACAGTCAAAAAATAAACAATGTAGGGCCCTAAACACAGAGGCCAGCAAGAGCTCATTTATATAAGGCATGGTACAGGATGGGGATGTGAAACTGCAGAACATGCCACTGAGGGCAGAAGAATCAGGAGAGGTGAAGGGGATGGAGAGGTTTTTCTCAGACACTAGGAATAGTCATTTCCCCTGGAGTCACCCATGTGGGCCTAATTTGTGCTATCCTGAAGCAGCAACTCACAAATCCCCCAAATCTATCAACCCACCCAGAAACACAGACTGATCTCATTTAAAACTTCTTTAGGGGCTAAAGCTCAGTGGTAAAACACTTTCCTGTGGGTTCCAAGCCCAGGACCACCCCAAAAAGTACATAAATAAAATGTCCTTAGGAATGGAAGTACCAGGCTCGATTCTATGGAAAAGTCACTAGGCTTGTCAAAGATATGATTCATTTACTTTGGCTTTATCCTCCACTATAAAATCTGAAATGTCAACCCAAATCTCTCTGTGCATGAAAATCATGTAGTACCTGAAAGTGGTTCGTGTGTGTGACTCAGATGACACTATGGACCAGATTTCAGTTATACTTTTTTTTTCCAACAAGAAAGTCATTTTAGTGGAGTGTGTGTGTGTGTGCACGCGCTTTGGGGCAGTGTCATTAGTCGAATGCTCAAACTGCATAACCCTTCTTACAACGAGCTCAGTGACAAGGAACCATGTAGATTAGAAAAAGAAACAGGCTACTGCACACCCTTAAAAGGCTCCTTTGTGAAGGCACAGGGGGGCAGAGGGGGCTCCATCTAGATCAATCAGCTTCAAACACAGGATCAGATATTATCAAAACAGATTTAGTTCAACTCGCCATCAACTCACATATTCAGCTATTTTCTAAAATATACTGAACTTTCCATTAAAAGGCCGATGATCGGCAGCATTCTTTTTTTGTATGGAAAACGACCATCTCAGAGTATTCCCATCAGACGGAAGGAAGGAGCTTTCCCATCCAGGTGCCCTGTGCACTCGGAGAAAGATGGAGCCTTTCATGTTGGAAGAAAAATAAACCAATTTTTAGTGCTCGAGAATACAATAGCTGTTTCCTTTTCAACCTGGTGGTTTGTTTACACTTTAGGGACCATTAGAGATCTCCTGCCAGGCACACGAACTGGATTACATAATAGCTGTACCACGAGAAATGGCAATACCCTTCTACATGGAGTTATGCTAAGTGAGGATATAACATGAGTGACTTTACACAAACAAGGGAATTGTATAAATGAGTTGTTGAGGTGAAAACCGCTGCTAAGTTAAGCTACCTATTTTTGAATTCACAAGGGTTGAACACAGCAAACGCATTTGCAGATGCTGGGCAATTTGATACAAGGTGACCTGGTACTGCTTTTTGCTCAGAGAGACATATTTGTTACAAATGAATTCTCCTTTTAACAAACTGCTGACTTTGAGGACGATAATTTTATCTAGTAGCTTGTGAAATCAGTTGAGGATAGACAATGTAGTTTTGTTGTTGTTTCTGAGAAAATAACTCACCATTTGGAAAGATTAGTGAAGGACTCAGAGTCTAGTGGTTAAAACCATGAGGCAGTCCTAGGCAGCTCCTCACTTACTAAGCCATTCAAGATGTGACTTCGCTGCCCTGTGTCCCCAATCCATCCCAATGCCCCCTAGGACAAACTAGGGGTGTTTCTGCAAGGTTAGATCTTCAGTCTCTCAAGCCAAAGCTTTCTCGGGTTACTTCATGGAAACTTATTTATATTAAAAATGAGAAATGCTTTTTTTTCCCTGAAGTCCTTATGAGATAACTACATCACTAAATAAAAGCTCAGAGCAATTCTGACTTTATACAAATACATACACCAACACAAATGGAAATGTTAAACAGTTTCAAAAGTGCAATCACCTGGGTGCAATGGTACATGCCTGTAATCCCAGCTGCTCAGGAGACTGAGGCAGGAGGATGGCAAGTTCAAAACCAGCCTCAGCAACTTAGCAAGGCCCTAAGCAACTTAGAGAGACCCTGTCTCAAAATAAAAAATAAAAATAAAAAAGGCTGGGAATGTGGCTCAGTGGTTAAGCATCCCGGGTTCAATCCCTGTACCAAAAAAAAAAAAAAAAAAAAAAAAGTCATTATTATACACCTTCTCAGAAAGCAAGGAAGAAGAGAAAAATGGAGTGAGGGATGTTCTCATGCAGCATGGTTCTCACCCATCTCCAGGTGTGAATCTCTGAGCGTGAGGAAGTCCGTCATGCAGGCTTGTTCCCTATACCTGCCGCAGTGTGAAGCCACTCCATTTCTGGCCCCGAGGAAAAGTTCTCTTTCCTTGCAGCAAGATAATGTTTTAAAAAGCTGACTTTTAAACCTCTTACTGAATTTTTTAATGGATTAAATTCATCATGTCACCAGCTGCTGTGCAGCTAATAGAGCCATAAAACACTGTATTAAAGGATTACCCATGCAAAATTTCCTCTGGTGCTAATGTGAATTTTAATACTTTTAACATTTAGTTGAGATGGGAATGTCCGAGAACAGCTTGTTCAATAGGTTGTTCTATAAAATTAAGTTCCTCATCTCATCAGAAATGCCAGGACTCCATTAAGTTAAAATTTTACAGAGAGGCTAAGATGATTCACTGTGAAGCATTTGTGAGGAGAGAGACAACATCTGCTTCTACATTAGTGCTATAAAAGAGAGAGAGAGAGAGAGAGAGAGAGAGAGAGAGAGAGAGAGAGGAAAGAAAGATAGAAGAGAAAAGCAAAACAATCATGAATCCCATAAGTTCACAGAGACTGGGTTGAACAGAGGAAAATGCTCACTTCAAGAAGGTCAATTTCCACAACCCCCAAATCATGCTGGTTATTGGAGATGCCTAAATTTATGTCCCCATGAATGTCATTTGTCAAAAGGTGAAAATGTCTTAAAATACACAAAGTGGTTGATCATACAAAATCATACAGATATCATGTTTTGCATAATGAAAAATGTGATTATGTGAATCGAGAAGACAGGAAAGAGAGCAGAAGAGAAAGTGAGGAACAATCACAGGAATTATGTAGCTCACCTTCTTTAGTGTAGAAGGCAATGCTGAGATCTGGAGATGGTCCAGCTTGCCCAAGGTCACACTGCTAATCAGCAGCAGGTCAGAGAATAAAACCCAGATCTCCCAACATCCACATAAAGTGACCATGAGCCTATCTTGCATCTATCTAAAAACACAGGTATCGATTTTGTCACTATGAAATGGCTTACATATTAAATGACAATAAGAATCAATAAATGCACAGTGGTAAGGTCAAAATCCTCCTGTGGAAAGTTTATAAGCTAAAAAAACAAAGCTGTCTATGTTTCCAGAATAGTTCCCAATCAGACCACCTTCCAAATATTTAACTTGAAATTTTATATTCTCAATTTTGTCTCCTCTTCATTTTAAGAATGACCCTTTGAATCCTGACACACACACACACACTCACTCTCTCTCTCTCTCTCTCTCTCTCTCTCTCTCTCTCCCCTTTCTTTTGGTACTGGGGATTATACCTAGGGGTGCTTTACCACTGAACTGCTTCCCCAACCCTTTTGATTTTTATTTTGAGAAAGCATCTTGCCAAAGCTGCTGAGAGACTTGCTAAGTTGCCCAGGCTGGCCTTGAACTTGCGATCCTCCTGCCTCAGCCTCCCTAGTCACTAGAAATTGACCTTCTTGAAGTGAGCATTTTCCTCTGTTCAACCCAGTCTCTGTGAACTTATGGGATTCATGATTGTTTGGCTTTCCTCTTCTTTTCTGTCTTTCTTCACTGTAACTCTTATCTGTGCATCTAAAACACCAAAGCATTTCATCCCTTGCTGAAGAAATCGCATCTTACAAATGAGGATGTAAAATCACTGAAGATTTTTTCTTGAATGTTTATCAATAATGGGTCTAAGTGTAATCCTCAACAGCAGCTGCAAATTCTCACCACAATTAAAGCGGCCATTAGGATGTGAACTGTGCCTTCTTTGAAAATACAACCCAGGGACAATCCGTTTTAATGGAAGTTCTCCAAAGCCAAGGTTCTTTACCTGGGTGAATTTTGTTCGCAGCACCACATTTTGTACTGTATGTATTACTGCTCTGAGAGCCTGTCATTTCTTATCAGAATGAGAAAGGCTAAAGAGATAATATTTCAATAACATACTGGCCTGATCATAAAATAACTCAATGGAAATGTGTATCTGCCTCAGGCAGCCCGGCAGGGTACTCAGCAGTCAGATGATTTCTATTCTAGGTTTTTTTTTTTTTTTTATGGTTACATTTTCTGTTATATCAGACATCCCCTCAAGTCTTAGTTATGCTTTTATTCAAAAGGGAGAACCGCAGTGTAAAGACCTACAAAACTTATTATGATATATTACTATATAGAAATAAAAGTAGCTGCCACAGTAGCATATTGATAAGGACAGGCCTGCCACATTAATTGACCTTTTTCCATCTCACCCACCAGGGCTGAGGCCTGAGTTTCTCGGTTGCTAAGCAACGGGGGTCACCGTTTCCAGGTCTTAAATGCACAACCTAGTCAAAAAGAAGATGTGATCTTCAGAGAGAAAGCAGATACTCTCTGCTGCAGTAAGAATTGCAATACATACAGAGGTGTTTTTTTTTTTTAATCATGCTGAAGGCTTCACTTTTATCAAAAGATTGTGGGAACAGATTCGTAAGTTCTGGTGATTAGAATCCATTGCTGAAACAATGTGAAGAAAACACAGTTGAGCTTTTCTTTGATAAACGCACTGACATATGGCTTAGGATTGTAGCTGCCGGTGGAAGGATGATCAAACTCTTTTGGAACGCATGCACACAGATGTGTCAAAACACAGAGTGAACTTGGGAGATGGATTTGGGGGATTGTGTGGAGATGAGGTATTGGGGATTTTTTTTAACATTCTTTCACAAACAGACAGTGCTGCAGACAAGCACCAGAGCCCCTAAAGGTCAGCTGTGAGAAAGCTCATTCACTACCCTTCCTCCATCTTGAAGCCAACACTTCCTTTAAACTTTAATAAAGGGCATTAGAGAGAACCAATTTCTCAACCAGAAAGAGATCCTGCACCCTATGTGATTGCATTCAACAATAAGCTCCATAGGAATGTATTAAACTTCCGTTATATAACCGTAATAGCTTGTCAATCAAGGCCACTTTTTTTAAACATAAAATTTGGTAGATTTAAATAAAGAATAGGTAAGGGAAGGCTTTTGGATTTCCTATTCCATGATTTATTTGAATATTTTTGCCCTTGTAAAAGAGCAGCTGCGGTGATTTCAATATTCAGTGCATAACAATAATAATATTGGGGTGAAGAGACATAGTATTTAACTCCTAATGTTTTAATTTGCAATTTGTTTGATGTGATGTTTTGGAGGGAAGAAGAATAAAAATGTGTGTGTGTGTGTGTGTGTGTGTGTGTGTGTGTGTGTGTGTTGGGAGAAGAATAACTAATTATAAACTACAGATGGATAATTTGGAATCCAGACTTTAAAGAGGTGGTTAGGAAGGCTTCCCGGTTTCTTTCACTCTGGGTCACATCTAAGTTCTTATAGATCCCACGTGATTTCAGCCCTGGCCACTAGATAGACATCCCGGCTCATATAAATAGCAATGAGATAGCCAGGGGGCGAGTCATGTGCCTGGAGACTGAGGCTGTCAGATAACTCTAATGATTTCTTTGGCCCTTCAGGGTGAAAAATTTACTTCATACTTTTTTTGTCTAATATTTGCCATTTTCCTTTCCCTGAAGATAACTGTCATTTTTAGATATGTCTGCTGCCTTTTCCAAGTTGTCAGCCTCGAAAGAACATAAAAATGAGGTGGTTGGAAAAGACACAGACCCCGCTGCACTAAGCCACAGGCACTCAGGAGCTGAGAAAGCCTGAGAGAGAACCTTCTCCATCTATGCCAAGTGTCCCCCTCAGAGCCCTGTGCACCCGGTTCTTTAAAATCCGCAGATGCTACCCTTTGTTAAATCTTGAGCATGATTTCCTGAAACTCACAGGTCACAGGGGACAGGAATGGGGAAAGTCACCTTTCAACAGAGTAGTCTCCTGTAGTCCTGAGGACCCTAGACGGTGGTCTGTTCTCTGTGCAGAGACTGTCTGGCTGGTCTCCAAAGAGATACAAGCAGAACAGAAAATAAGAACTTAGAAGCTTCCACTGCAATAGAAAGGAATCACTGTATGCCTGTTGAATCTAATGAGAAAGAAAGAAAGAAAGAAAGAAAGAAAGAAAGAAAGAAAGAAAGAAAGAAAGAAAGAAAGAAAGAAAGAAAGAAAGGAAGGAAGGAAACTTGGACCTGTATTTTACATGTCTTTTTCTATTGAAATGTTATAGTAATTCTTTTTCTTAATAGATTTGACAGAAATATGGGTCCACAATGAATTGGGATGGTTTTAACACTTTTAGCCTTGAGAAAGACCGTCCCAAGTTTACATCATGATATCTGTTAGTGGACATGCAAAAACTGTGATAGATCAAACTTCTATACAAAGGAGGAAAGAGCCCACTGAGGATCCCAATGGGGACTTTCTGCCCCAAATATGTTTGCCTTAAGTGCCACGATGCTTGCAAATTATTTCTTGGACTTGGACAATCTGTCCCGGAGTCTCTGAGAGACCTATCAATGCAGACATATGGATACCAATGTGGATTCACTATTTGACTTCTTTTCTCTGAGAAAGAAAGAAGATGCCGAGTATCACAAGAGGAACATGTTTCTTAAAAATTGAATTGAGCGTGGGGCTTGATGGGGAAATCCACAAATCTTGGTTCTGAAAGGATCTTGTGCCTGCCACATAGCTTTGACCAACATACCCCAGCTGCCTTCTGTGACATCGCATCTCCCAGAAATCCTCCGAGGGAGAGGTCCTAATCTCAAAAAAACTTTCTTATGCTGATGCAGTTGACCAGAAATTCCTTGGGAGGACAGATGGACTCTGTCTCAGATGTGTTCTCCACCCTTCCCTGCTTGGCTCTGGACCACAGGAATGAATGGTGGTTTCCAGAAGGGCCCAGCCCTCCTGTCTTCCTCAATTCCCCACTCCAACAGGGAGACTGTGGCAAGAGATGGGAGCACAAGAGGATGGGGAACCAAAGCTTTGCTCCTTCTCACTCTACTTTGATGGGCATCACTAGTAGCAACCACATCTGTCCAGGATTGCAGCTTCTACCAAACGGCACCCATTGTGGTTCTAGAACCATCCAAGGAGCCAGCTATGGGGGTCTGATAACACCATCTTTCCCTATGTCCCTCTTGCTCATCCTCAGGTTGCTAATCTCTCAGTGTCTTACAGTCCTATCACGTCAGTTCTTCTATCACCTATGTCACCAATCCCCTATCTTAAATTCCCTCTGTTTGAAATTCCCAGTGTGATCATTATTCCCTGAAGGTATGTGCTTGATATGCTTATGGTATGGGCTAATTGTATGGGCAATTATTACATAACGAATACCAGACCTAGATTGATCAAAATTATTTCTGCTGTGGAATATGTGCATGTTAATAATGACTGCAAGCTTCTCACTGGACTGGTTGGGAGAAATTTCTGTCTTACTCATCACTGTGTCCCCAACACCTAATGTAGTGCTAGTACATCATTAATACACAGTGAATAGCACCTGCATATTTTGACTTTCTAAAAGACAAGCAAAGGGATATTTTATGCAAATATTTTTAAATAAAGGAAAAAAAACATGTTTATGTTACACTAAGAAAAGTAAGACGTAAAACCTTCATTTAATGTTTTTAAATCACAGGAATCCCTGATATTCTGGAGTTTGACCAACCACTGGTCCATTATTTTAGCGATGCAATGACCCCAGAGGAACATAATTTTCCAGTTAGAAAAAAAAAAAAAAAGTTAATCAGATTTGCCTTCAAAAAGGAAGATGCTGTTTCAGTGGAATTCCTTGCTAAAACCTAAATTTAACTAGTCAGTTTCTACCTGGGCAAAGTGTACTTACCTGTAAGAGGTAAATTATCACATCATAAAACTGTCTAGTAAGATTCTAGCTGTTTGAGGTGTTAAATACCTATGTCACCTTCAAAGAAAACCACTTTTGACATTTACTTCTTGGAAGAAAGGCAGGAGCTAAAGTAGGCAGGACTAGCCTGAGGCAATATTGGGGAGCCAGGGAAATTGTTGGTTACCTGCCTCACTGCCCTGGTCCACAGGTCCCCTTTCACCTTTCTCTGGAACTCTCTGCCACTCTCTCACCCACCTGCCAGCACAGGGCATGCACTTCAGCTACAGTAGTTTAGAAATTTGTTCCTCTTGTACGTTTTTACAATAATCGACTAGATTAGATGTTTCTCAAATTTTATCTGGAAGACAATCAGAACCCAGATTGCTGAGATTTTCTTAAGATAGTTCCTGTTCAACAGTGAAGGAAGTTTGAGTGAGGCAGGGTATTTGTTTGTAGGAGGCAATATCATGGTGACTTGGTGACTTTGGGGACAGGGTAGGGGAAGAGTGATGAGATGGTATGAAATGGCTAGTATTGTGTACATTGATCAAAACTTCCACTCTTGAATGAAGCTCTCCTATTTGCTTTTTTTTTTTTTTTTTTTTTTTTTTTGGTACCAGAAATTAAACTTAAGGGCACTTTACCACTGAGCCACATCTCAGCACTCTTTATTTTTTATTTTGCAACAGGCTCTCACTAAGTTGCTCAGGGCCTCGCTAAATTGCTAAGGCTGGCTTTGAATCTGTGATCCTCCTAGTTACTAAGTTTACAGGAGGGCGCCATTGCACCTGGCTCCTATTTGCATTTTTAAAAATAAATGCCCAAGCGATGTAGCTGCTACTGTGTGGGGAACACACTTTGAAAGAACCACTGTATTAGTGGCAGGTGCCCACTAGGTTGCCTGAAGCAGGTTCAGATCATTCTAGATAAGATGGTTGCCTGTTTCTGTATTTCCAAATGGGTCTGAGCATTAGAACTTTAAAAATAAACTAAAAGGTTTCCAAATATGCTTTTAAAATACAATGTATCTGTCTTTACCACCAAGATTCTAATTTATGAGGACTATGGTGGGATCTGGTTTGTTTCTTTCTAAGTTCCTGAGACTGCAGCCTTGGGGAGCCCTCCACAGGATGCCAGTGTGCAGAGATGGTGCTATCTCTTACACCAGGCAGACCCCAGTCCATCCCTGCCCACTACTTACCAACAGTGGAACTCCAGATAAGTTGCTGAAACTCTTTAAGCCTCAGTTTGTTCATCTCTAAAATGGAATCTTCATCTAAAATTGCATCTGTCGAGTGCCGACCTTGAAGGCAACCCTTCATTCTGAACTCTCTAAGGAGAAAGAATGAAAGACACTATACCTGGTGATGAAAAAAAATTCAAATTGGGAACACACTTGATAAAATTTCAGGGGCACGAGGACAAACCATCTTAATCTTTCTTAGTAGCAGAAGGAGCACTTTGCTCGCAAAATTGCTTCCTTGCAAAGTGTTGGCTGCTTAGGCAATCCTCATAAACCATTTCATAGCTTCTTTAACTAAAGTAGAGGTTATTTTGACTCACTACTTTTAACCATGGGCTCGGCTTTCGTCACTGTCCCCCAAATAGTTCTACATATGTTTTTTAATTGGAGAAAAAAATCATCAAGAAACTGAGAAAAGGGAATTAGATTCATCCTTCTAAACATGTCAGATTGATTAATAGATTTTACAGTCCCCTCTTGCCACAAGAAAATGAAGTGTGACTTAGCAGTTCACTTAATTTGTTCAATAAACAATTGCACAGTGCTAGACACAAGGCCTTTGCAGACAAATAAGACCAACCCTTCAGAGTTCTCGTGGTCAATGGAAGTAACAGCCTTTGAAGCAGACCTCTCCAATAAAATGTCACAAGTGCCTGAATAGGTGCATGCAGAGGGTCCAGTGCCTCACTAAAGAGTATACACCTGATAACCACAGTGCTGAACGTGTTTTTAAAAATCACCAGCAGTTCTATGAAGGGGAGAGTGAATGATTCATGCCTGGACACAGGAATACCATTGCTTTCTGAATTCAAACATGCATAAAAATCACCTGGAAAAATTCATAAATTAAAAAAAAAATCTGGGTCTCTCCCCAGTTCAGCAAGTCTGCAGGAGGTACTTTGCGGGAACTCCAGAAATGTATCATTTTTAAATTTTTTTTTCTTGATGCTTCCTGTTTTATATTTTTATTTTTTAAATTGGTCATTTGTTTATGTTAGTTACATTGAATATAGATCTATCAAATAGTTTGGGGGCTTTTATTAGAGCATGGGTTCATTTTGACAAAAGCATACATGCATGCAATGCTTTTATTTTACCAGGTTCCCAGGCAATGTGAGCCCCACTTAGCATGTCAGGGAGTGAGGGGCGAGCTGAAACCGTGCTGGCAAAGTGTGTTGATCAGAGCCTGGAAGGATCACTCACAAGGCAAACGTCCAGCGGCACTAACACAGCAATGCTCATTATTGGGGGCAATATGAAGATCAGGAGCATCATACCATAAAGAGGGAAATGAAACGTGGACTTAAGACTCATAAACCTGAGTTCAAATTCAGCTTTGCCACTTACTGCCTGGCTGATTTAAGCAAACTATCCTTTCTCTTGGGCAATTTCATCATCTTTAATATGCACAGAACAATGCCAAACTCTCAGAGTTTTTACAAGATTAAAGGAGTGATCCATAAAGGGGACAGCATCTGCTCTTACCTCCCAGAGCCAAAAGGTGAAGACAGATGTTTAGAAAAGTAACTTCCCTGTGAGGATGATCAGGATTAAAATCAAGTTGAGTAAAGCACAGGTCACTCCCGGTAGTTACCTCACAGGGATATTTTGAAGGTGAAATGAAAAAAAGTTCCCATTATTATTTAATAGGTCCTCAGCTACGTTGATTTCTTTTTCCGTCCCTCCCATTAAGTCTGAGATTTCTAGACAAGTCTCGGGAAGTATAGGTGCAGAACAGAGCAGAGTTTGCATTCTGCTAAGCCAAGGTTTTGTGGGTTCCCCCAACATCTTAAGGGGACAATCGCCTGTCAGATTGCCCTCCATGTGGAGAGCAGCCCTGAGTGCTTCCAGACCCCACGTGTTCGGCCCATAGATCACAAGGCATTGTTATTTCCCACTAATAAATCCACCCTACCACCAATGGCTCCTGTTTCTTCTGTGTGATGAAAGGCAAGGGAAAACCTGCTGAAGTGTAACATTTAGGATCAAAAACTTGCAAATGCTTTTTAAAATTCTATCGGAACGATCATGAAAGCCACTTTGGTCAAACTCACGATGCATGTAAAGGGCTTTTTGAACTTTTTACCTTTTGGTGATGCTTTTGATCTGCAATGTGCCAGATCTCATTAAAAGCATATTATTTAGCTTAAACTTCGAACACTTACCATTTTTCCCAGTAGCCTGGGGCTCAGGGCAGTGTAATGCAGTTCATGCGAGCTTTATGTCACGGCAACATGTCATGAAGTGTCTGCGGAGATATTGCTACAAAGCTGAGCTGGGGAGGGCTGGATTCTCCGCTCAGATGCTTGAGACAACTTTGCAAGGTGAGGTCAAAACTCGTCTGCCAATGAAGTGAATCCTAATTACTCAGGAATGCTCAGCCTGGGCTGGCTGCCACCCAGGGCAATCAATCTTAGCAGAAGAGCCAGAGACACCTGGCTTTCAGATCTCAATGACTTGCCTAGGTTTAGTTAAATTAATCGTCCTGTTTCTCAATCCTCATACCATCTTTGGAGGAAAAGTACAACTTAAATTATGAGTCCAAATGCTGAATTGTGGTGTAGCTTTTCTCAGTGAAACGAAGGCGGTGTGTCTTAGGAGGTAAAGTAAGTGATTGTTAATGTGAATAGAATGCCTAGGTGGAATCGCTCCCATAGTTTTCATTATATTTGATAGAACTTACTCTGCCTGATTCTTTATATACCCTTATGTGATGGGTAGAAATTAAACAGAAAATAAAGCCCTCGGGGCACACACATGACTGACTGATTGAGAAACACTGCAAATCAAGGCAACACCAGACAGGTGACGTTCCTTTCTCTGTGTATGTAAGTCAGCCCCTTTCTGCTTCAATAATGGGATTAACTGGGGGAGAAGACACAGTCCCTTTGATGATGCAGCTCAAAGTCAAAAACTAAGTAGGACCTGATATAACACCATGTTCAGAAGTTGGATGTTCACACAATAATTTGTGGGTCAATGATGGGAAGGATCAAGACAGACACCTATCTTTCCTGCTGACGTGTAACCTCATGCCGTTTTGGACATGATCTCCCAGGGAGAAGGGAAAGGCAGAACAGGAAGGCGTGGTGTACTAGCGGGGGCTCTCCAGAGACACAACAGACAGATCCCTAGAGGGACTTGTATATGGCTATCCATACTGCGTGTGCGAAACACGTGTTGGCATTTCTTTCCTCCTGGCTCACATGATAATGGGTGCTGAGAAGTCTCAGGTTCTGCCTGCTGTCTACAAGATGGCATCCCATAAAAGAATCACAAAGACCCCAGAACTAGGAGAGTCCATGTTATTCATTTTGATCTAAGATGAGCCATGGGGAAGGAAAAAAGGGGCAAGTTCTAGCTTTAGCCATCTTTTGTTCTATTCAGGCCCTCCACGAATTAGGTGATGCCCACCCACCCACACTGGGGAGGACAGTCAACTTGAATGAGTTCACCAATTCAAATGCTAACCTCAGCCAGAAACACCCTCATGGACACACCCAGAAATGTTTAGTATGAGTGCACCACGAACCAGTCAAGTAGACTCATAAAATTAACCACCATAGGTGGTGTCTGTCCTGATGTCTTCTTCTTACTTATCATAGACTTCCTGTTGTCTTATTGGCCATAATTAGGACACATGGCCAAATTCCTCTTCATAAATGCAAAGGAAACTTGAAATTTAGAAAGGAAGATGATTATAATTGCTTGAGCCAATCACCATCTATCCCCTGAAATTGGACTTATTGCCAATCCAAACAAAGTCAGGGCCCCATTAGCAAGAAAGAAGGGGGAAATTGATATTAGATAAGTAACTAACAAGGGCTTCTAATACTTTTCATTTGGGGATATGGGAACTTCCTTATAAAGTTCATAGATGAAATAAGACAACTGGACTCATGGGTGTAAATATAATCTCATAAATATCTTGATATGGTATGACAAGAATTTGAATTTACTGGGTTTGTGATTCAAGGTGTGAGTCTGGTTTTGAAAGAAGATCTTTAACTCAGAATCATGCCACCAGCCTCCTCGTGATCCTTACTCCCAAGTGAGACCCCAGCTTTGATCCCAAGTTCTGGGGGGTGTGGGGGAGAGACTACAAATAAAGAACCAGGCTGGTCCTCTTCCCTGGGCCTGTGCATAAGCCCTGGAGGGCACAAGATCTCTACCAAGCTCTCATCAACAGCAAGGGGCCTCCCAGCTTTCTCATAAGCATTATTTTCTTTCCTTTCTCTTCAGTTCTTGACCCGTACCTTTCCACCCATCCCAACTTCCCACTGACTCTCAGCACGAGATGCTCTCAAAAGAAAACTCTAGAACCATCCAGAGGCATAGCGGTCTGGCTTTGCTCTTCAGAACCCCTGGCACTGTGACCAACTCCTTGATTCTCACACAGGAGTGGGTAAACTTATTTACATGTCTAAGAAGCCATGTGGATGGAGGGTGTGACCCTACCTAGTGGATTCCAGTGCATTCCCTCTGATAAGTTACCTAAAAATGATCTCAGGATCCCTTCCCTCTGAAGTCTCATGTGGCGTCTGACTCATAAATTCCCCAAGTTCAATGATTTCCCAGTAGCACCATCACTCAGGAGTTGGGGGGGGGAGGGGTGACTTCACAGTAAATTAAGTACAATTAGCAGAGCAAACATCGATACCACCAGCCCAGTGAAGAAGTAATCACTCAGCCTTCATTCTCGACACCCACTAAGGCTTGGACCATTTCTCAAGTCAGCGATCTAAGTGATCATCATCATGAGCACACTCCTAAATTAGGGAATCCTCATTAAGGGGTACCATAAAGACATTACACTTCAGCCTTTGCTCGGAAGTAGAAGTAATAAAGCTTTCTGAGAAGTGATAGCTTATATTCTTGATCCAAACCATAAAAAAAAAAAAATAGCTAAGTACTTTCTGATGCTTTGATAAGCAAGGCTTTTTAAAATGTTCTTTTGAGAAACATTCCCTTGGATGATGGACATAAAGAGCTGCAAGGGACCTTTGAAAGCATGTATTTCTGCTCTTTCATTTAACAAATGAAAAGACTGAGGCCCAGATATGTCAGATCATTTGCTCAACATCTTATAGCTAGTTGGCTGCAGAACTAGCTTAACCTCAGATACAGCCAGAAACGAACCTCACTGAGACAGAAGTCTCATAAAAGTATTTCTACTTCTCTGTTTTTGCCAGTTCCAGTAGACACCAGGAAGAATCTGGAGTCCAGGTGAATGAGCAAAACTATGAGTAGGAACCAACTTTGCTGAGACCGTAATTGCAGGCTTCCAGCCTCCAGATCTGTAAGAGAAATTTCTGTTGTTGAAGTCCCACAGTTTTCTGATACTTTGCTATGATTTTCAAGTAGGTTTCAGGTTTAGAGAATAAAATCTGAGGCCATTCAGTTAAATCTGAATTTCAAGTGAACAATGAATAACCTTTCAGTATTAGTATATCCCATGCAATATTTGGAACATACTGATTCTAAAAATACATGTGTTCTATCTGGAATTCAAGTTCAGACAAGCATCCTGTACATTACCTGACAATCCTAATTCAAACTCTATGAAGATGATAAAAAGTAGCATTGAGAATTGCTAAACTTTTAACATTATATCCATCTCCTAGGGCTACAGTAACAAAGTACCTCAAACTGGGTGGCTAACAAAAGAAATAACATTGTCTCACAGTTAGAGTCCAGCAGGTTGAGATGAAGGTATCAGCAAACTTCCTGCCTTCTACAAATATGATCCATGCTTCTCCTGCCCGTGGTTTGCCAGCCATGTTTGGGGTTCCTTGGTTTGTAGGCAGAGTGCCCCAAATTCTGCCCAGGTGTTCATAGGACTTTTTCTCGGTGTCTGATTTCCCCCCTTTTAATAAGGACATCAATCATATTGGATTACCATCCCCCCTAATAACCTCATTTTAACTAATTACATCAGCGGTGACCCTATCTTCTCCAAACAAAGTCACATTCTGAAAGATTAGGGACTAAAACTTCAAGATATGAATGGGGACACTATTCAACCCATAAAAATAGCAGTGAGAACTAGCTATGGCTTGTGACACACTGTCAAGGATAATAGCTCTTAAAGATACACACAAGATACACTTGGTTTCCGACCTACAATAGTTCAACTTGCATTTTTTCAACTGTACACAGCACAAAAGTGATACACATTCGGCAGAGTCATATTTAAAATTTTGATTTTGGATCTTTTGCTGGGCTCGTGATAGGTGGTCATATCATCTGTCATGAGACTGGGCAACAGCCACGAGACACAGCCTCCGTCAGCCTTGCAGCCTTAAAGGGAAATGACCAACACTACGTGTGCTGTGTAGCTGAACCAGGGTGCTCAGTGGGCTAGGTGGAGCAGATGGATTTTTGACTTAATCACATTTGCAACTTAAACATGGGGCATGGGACATAACCCCATCACAGGTCAGGGAGCATCTGTATTTCCAAAGGAACCTGGATCCTCCTCTGCCCTTTGCTGTTTCTCTCTGTGTCCTTCTTGCTACTTAATACCTATCACAGGATTATTCTTAGACTTTGCTCTCAGCACTGCTCTTGCCGTCAGGGCTGCATATCCACAGAGGACTTTGCATCCCTTCAGTATGGTGTAGCTGGTAGCCAAGCTCTTCTCCCCAGACAGATAACTGTGGGACTCAGCCTTGGTCTCTTCCCTTTGGGAATCCTCATCCAGTTTCTGTGTCCACTTGTGTGGCCCTATCCTTTCTGGGCATATTGCTTGCTGAGTCGTGTTAGCAATGACAGAGAAGCAGGAAAGACCTTTTGTTAAGAAAACTTGCTTCCTGCTTAGAGCCTCAGCTGAAAGTGGATTCTAGGTTGTGTGTGGTAATTGCTATTTAATAACTTCATGCCTCAGATTATGAGGGCTTCAAAAGGGGCCCATATTTGTCAAGAGATGGCTCAATGTCTTTCAGATAGGAAGTTACAGAACTAGCTTAAAATATAGGAAACAAATACATTGCCTATATGTTAAGAAACAGAAATAAATCTCTTTCAGACTGAAGCCTAAAAGCATTTCTCCTAACAGAGTTCACTGCTATTTCCTGAAAAATCAAAACAGGTAACTGATCTTACTATAACCAAAGGAGGCTGATTTCTCTGATCAGTAATGACTTTGAACAATGGTTTACACATGCCTAAGTTAGTTGTAATGTTTGCTACAACAATTGCACCCAAAACTGTAGGCACTACTCGCTAGAATGCTCAAATGTCTGGCTTGATACAGCAAAGCTCAGAAAGGAAGGACTTATTACAATATAAAACAGCATTATGTACTTGATATGTCATTCCATGGATACCATTCTGTAGGAAACACTCATAAATTAACAAAATGTTTTCTCTTTGACTTGAGATGGTGAAATGAACTCTGAATAAAGAGCATTTTAAATTTCAAAACCAGAAATAAATCATATTACCTGTTTTGCTACACAGAAGAGAATCATTATTTATGATATTTTAAGTAATCAGATTAATGAAATTTTCTCTTTATCTAAAAGAGTCTGCTTCATTTTCTACTTGGGCGGAATGTGTCATTATGCAACTTCTGAGATGATAACCTATTCAAAAGCTTTCCTAATCTCAGAGATCCCAAGGAACAGGATGGGTTAAAAAAAGAGTATTGTTGCTTAAAGGCCAAAGACTTGTACAAAGCTAGTACAATAGTTTTTTTCTAATTTTTTAATTTGTTCTAATTAGTTATACATGATAGTAGAATGTATTTTGACACATCATACATAAATGGAGTATAACTTCTCATTCTTCTGGTTGTACATGATGTAGAATCACACTGGTCATGTAATGATATATGCACATAGGGTCATAATATCCAATTCATTCTACTATCCTTCCTACTCCCATATCCCATCCCATCCCTTCACTCCCCTCTGCCTAATCCAAAGTACCTCTATTCTTCCCACCTTATTGTGAATTAACATCCACATGTCAGAGAGAACAATTGGTCTTTGTTTTGGGGGGATTAGCTTATTTCACTTAGCATTATATTCTCCAGTTCCATCCATTTACCAGCAAATCCCATAATTTCATTCTTCTTTAAGGCTGAATAATATTCTTTTGTGTATATATATCAAAATTTTAAAGATTAATTTGATCTTCACAAATGTCTAAAAGTTTCAGACAACACAAAATTAAGATTTGATTGGGATTTTAAAAATATGTAGCCAGGCATGGTGGCACACACCTATAATCCCAGTGACTTGGAGGCTAAGGCAAGAGGATGGCAAGTTTCAGGCCAGCCTCAGCAAATTAGCAAGGTCTTGAGCAACTTAGTGAAAGCCTGTCTCAAAATTAAAAAATAAAGAAAGAGAGAGAGAGAGAGAGAGGAAATTACAAAGGGGGGTGGGGTATGGCCCAGTGGTTAAGTGCCCCTAGGTTCAATCCCTGATATCAATAAATAAACAAAACATGTGATTTCAAATTCAGTTTAATAAAAACAAATTCAGAACACTATATTATCAAGTCAACTGAGTTGCACTAAAATTGTTTTACTCTGATTTTAAAGGCAATGTTACAAAAAAAATAAAACTAAAGATATGCCCAACCAAGTCTATGACAGTAAGTAAATCGCCATTTCTGGAGTTTTTCTTCAGTGAAACCAATTACAATATCCCTTCCCCAATGAAACAAAAAAAAATCATAATAGAAATATTTAAAATCTTCTGCCTGGCTTGAGGACAGTACAGAATTATATCACTGGGATAGATTTTTAGGGAGAATCTTCCATATATGTATGTACAATGACCATACTATAGTCAAGAATATAAAATCTTATCTGGACTTGAGAAAGGCAAGATTAGCTATCAAAAGCAATATTTGATAATCACTGTTGTTGTATTCTACCAAGTAGCTAAAATATATGCTCAGAGACCAAGCATTTGACTGAACATTAAGTTAGAAAAATCAGGGTTTGTTTGAAAAATGAACCAGAAGTCCACAGAGATTACATCATTTTTGGTATCTTGTTGTAAAGCCTCTCCCAATTCTGCAGCTAGAGATGACATCATTTTTACATATAGTTCTTGGTGGTATCCAAATATAATTAAATGCCATTGTAGAACTCAATGGCCCATGTCCATGGATATATAGGATCCAAGTGGTGCATTGAAAGGAATTATTTATTTTAATTTTTTTAATTATTGTTGACATTCAAACAGAATAATGGCACTTCATGAATATTCTTTAGAATAAGAAAAAATATCTTCAAGGAGGAAAGACTTGGTAGTTAAAGAAATGCTAGGATGCTTTTAATTCCATTAAAACTCTCTCATCTAGAGTCTGTGGTGCCAACACCCCGGGGACCACCAGGGGGCACTGTGCTGCTTTTCCTCCTCCATTGAATTTCAGAAAAAGAAAAGGCCATTGGAATATGTTGGGTTTGATTTATTGTTTGTTGTTGTTTAATGTGAAAAAACTCATCAAAAACAATTTAGCACCATAAAAATATGAATCTACAAGTGAGTCTCAGCTTTAATATTTTTATCACTCTCACTAATATTACTATTTTGTTCTGCCTTGTCATTAAGCTTTTAACCAACAAAACGTACTAATGAACAGAAATATCAATAAAAATCAGCTCACTGATTATTCTTTATGTGGAAGGAGAAACAAGTGAGGAAATAATCTTACCTTTTAGAATACTCAAGCAAGAATTACTGGAATATTCTACCCTTGCATTTCATATTTGCAAGACATTGCTGTGAATTTGTTTGCGATCTAGTTAAAATTCTGAAACATTGTAAAGGTTTTGGTAGGCTTTCCCAACACTTATTGGCAAAAGAATCAAAATCAGCCCAATTTGCAGAATATTTTAATAGAATTCTCCATTTATACTTGAGATTCAGAGATTGTCATACTGTCTACAAGTAAGTATGTCTTTCACTTCAATTTATGGGAAAAGGTGCCCTTTTTGTTTACTGGGGTATATCAAACACGCTTTGGATTTACCCCAGTTGACTAAGCACTGACAATCAGTGAGTTAACTGGCACTTTACACAGAACTTTTAATGTCCATTGATCAATGAGCTGCACAAATGGGAATTTTTAAAGAAGTTCTAAAGTCACAAGGCAGAATGAGGTGCCACCTTGAGCAAGTGAGACTCTTTATACCTTCTTTCCCTCACAGGAAAAGCTAAATCAAGTAGATCAGGTCTAAGATGCTGTTTCACTTATAAAACAGGATGGTTTTATTTTTATATTGGAGTCTGATATCGTGATTGAGAGGACAAACTAGGAAAACTTCATAATACAACCACCAGTCTCAGCAATGGCAACAGTATGCAGATGCCTTCTAATCCTCTCTCTGATAAGCAGAACCGAGAGCTCTAACCACACAAAGAAAGAGCTTTAAACATATCCTCTGCTTTAGAACCTATTGGCTCCCTCTTGCTAATTGGTACTTATTTACCTCCTTGAGCTGTTTCTGTAGCTGACTTGAAGGGAATCTTCAATCGTGTAGAACTACTTATTAGATTCCAACTCCGAGAACCCACAACTTAAGCCTCCAGTCATAACAAAAGCCACAAATTCACAAACACGTGTGATCATGTGTCGAGTAACTTTTTAGGCAATGATGAACCACATATGCCACAGTGGTCCCATAAGATTATTAAGGCCTGGTAATTATTAAGGCTGACTCTCTGTGGTGTTCACACAAGGACAAAATCACCTAATGATGCAGCTCTCAGAACCCACCCCTATCATTATGCAGTCCATGACTGTATGCATTATGCCCCTTTAAATTGGTCCTATGAGCACTAACCCCCTTTTCTCATAATGTGTTCTATATTTAAAGGATCAAAACTCAAATTATTCCTTTACGTTTGAGTGGCATTACATTCTTTATACTGAGGTTACAAAAGCAAAAACTTCTGAATTCCTCAAATACGAGAATGATGTTATACATACATTTGCTGTATACAAACTCTACAGAGTGAATGACTTCCATGTTTTTTTCTTACTGACTTGTATTTTATCACTTTCATAATACAGTAATTACCAAATAGGTTTACAAATGTATCCAAGAGCCACATTTCATGGACTAACCCTGAGAGAGAGGGTGTGTTGCTTTGCTTTTTTACCAACCAGGGCTTCTTTTCTTCGTACTCTGTACTTCTGACTGTGTTTCTTAAAAGACTTTCACGAGGCATGGGTCCTTAATTAAAACTTTAAAATGAGGACAATAAATACATTGTATTGCTAATAATACCTTTTCCTTTATTAGAAGGACAACAGACTGCTAGTTAACTGGTCATGAAATATTAATTAAAAAGAAAATATATGGTGGAAGCAATCTCATGGTTGATGCAAAGTCATTTCCATTGAATAAAGTCAAAGACACATGAGCTCATCCTGTCACCCATAGGGAAACACCAACTGGGTTTATAGCTCTTGCCACACAGTGACAACAAGCTATGGAGTCTGCTCTTCACCAACATTTGGGCCCCATAAAGGAAGCCCGGGACAAGCATTCTTGGCAAATCTGCCTCTGCCCTCAGCACCAGACCTACCCACAACAATATGTTGAACACAGCACCTCTGCACAGAACGGTTCTGTCCCCACCGAGCACTGTGAGACAAGGAGAAGTCTTTGTGCCACAGGTACCACCCTTTGCTAACTCAAGCCTTCCAGAAATTCTGATTAAATATCACATTTCCTGCTGATTTTACTTGTTCCCATACACATCAGCCTGTTCCCCTCACCTGGCTAGGAGATAACTTAACACTTAAATTTAGGAGAAAGAGTAGACCTATCAGGATGGTGGGGAGAGCAATCCTGAAACATGGCCTGTGATATTTAAAATGGTGTTAAGAGACACTTCCTTGGGCAGCTCTAATACTGGAAGGGATCATTTTGCTGGAAGGGATTCTACAAGTGTATGAAAATATACTCACTCTCAACTGCAGGAACAACAGATCTGTGTGAGCAGGTAGCCACCCTCCGCAGAAGAAGGATTTACTTGAGACCTCAGCAGCAATCTGCCTAGTAACCTGTCATTCTCAAACTTTCATGTGCATTGGAGTTCCCTAGGGCCATCTTGCTAAAATGTGGCTTCTGATTCTGCAGGTCTGGAGTGAAGTTGTTGCTGGGGGTTTTCAGCCTTCTCAGGACTTAGCCAGTGCCTTCTGTTCTCTGCAAAGCTCTGAACCAGACTGGCCTTGTCCAGGAAAGCAAAGGAGGTGCAGAAGCTCGACTGAAGCCTATAGGATTTTTAAAAATGCAAACATGATCTATTATAATTAGGCGATATCTGGTTATTTTTTAAATTTTTTTCTTACTTACAACATCATTTATGTAATAAGCAATAATAATTTTAAAAAAAAATTTTTGAGACAAAAATAGAAAACAAAAAGGTTTTTGAAACAATTTTTGTCATAATTGATAATCCCAAGGTCCTGTTTCCCTTTCCAGAATTTTCTTAACTTTCATTATTGAACAGGATTGAGGGTTTGTTTTTCTCCTGATTAAAAATTTATGTTCCTATTGAAACTATCTTGCAATAAAGTTCTTTTTTTTTTTCTTTTGGTGTGCTGAATTTCAGCACACATACAGATTTGTGTAACCACCAGTGTAACTGGGACATAGAACAGTTCCATTACTCAAAAAAAAAAAAAAAAAAAAAAAAAAGTTTGGTAGAATTTTGCTTCCCAAATTTTTACAGTTCTCTTTCCTTTTCCTCTAGTTCCTCCTTGTGCTTATTCATTTGTATAAAACAATTTAAAAATGAAATTAAGTTTTATTTTCAGATTTTTTTTTTTGAAATGTTACCTTCTCTTTGAAGTAATAGAAGACATGGCAGTTGAGACGTCACTATGGCAGAGCAATGATGGTAACCAAATCTGGGTTAGAAGTAAACACATTCTCCTGGTTGGCGATTCTAAGCAGGGACAGGTTTGCTGAGGTTCAAGTGTGTTGCTGCTGGGCCTTTGTGAGTGTGCTAGCCAGTTTTCTATTATTATGACAAAATACCTGAGATAATCAACTTAAACGGAGAAAGGGTTTATTTTGGCTCATGGTTTCAGAGGTTTCCATCCATTGTCACTTGTCTCCATTGTCTTTGGACCTGTGGGGGCACAGTACATACATCATGGCAGGAGCACATGGCAGACCTGCTCACCTCATGACAGCCAGAAAGCGAAGAGAGAGAATGAGGGCCAAGGACCTGATACTCCCTTCAAGGGCACATCTCCAGTGGCCTAACTTCCTGCCAGTAGGCCCAGTGTCCTAAAGGTTCCTCCCCACAGTGGCATAGGCTGGAAGCCAAGCCTCCAACACACAGACCTTTGGAACAGCCCAGATCCAAGCTGTGGCACTGAGAATAGGAGATCTCTACAGCAAGTCTCTTTATGGTTCTGCCAGAGTGGAGCCCAGGAGAGTCCAGGGGGTCTCAGAGCCAGCAGTGCCTATGAACTCTAATCCCCAAGGCTACAGGGCAAACACCCAGCCACAGGGGAATTGTGCCAGAGAGTCCCCGAATCGGTCACAGGCAGAAGGCGGAAGGCAGGAACAAGTCAGATAATTTCTCCTATTTCAGCTTTTAGAGGAGTGGGCACTGTTAGATCGATACCACCCACAAGTTTCAAATCACAGAAAAGCTCTCAGATCATTCGATTATTCATATTAACAACTACAAGTGAAAGAATAAACCTTCAGGAGATGACAGAAATGCCTTAATTTGGGGGCTATTGCCAGTTCCTGTATATTTTTAACTCCATTCATGCCACATAACTAAAGTCTTGTAATATTGCCTTTGATTTACGGAAGGGGAAAAAAAGATGATATTACGGAAAAGACCCATTATTCTTGTGCCTCCTCATGTAGTTCAATGTTAAGTACTCTACAAAACGGAATCCTTGGTGGAATGCAATTCTGTAATTCAATCGAGAGATCTTGCTAATGTCCCAGTCTGCAAGAACATAGCTTAAGGGTTTAGGTTTAGCAGGAAACCTTGCAAACCAGAGACAGAATTGCAGCCTGCCTCTTCAGGGGAGGGATGAGTGAGGATCGTCGGCAGTGGAATATTAAACAATTATTAAGATTTTTTTGTTAAAGAAAGTGAAAAGAAAGTTCAGTTTGTCTCTAAGAGAAGGTACAGAATGAGGAAAAGATCAGACACTAAATGGACAAAATGTCAATTGCTAATGAAGCTGGATGATTGACACATAAATGAGAAATAAGTATCCTAGTCTCTCTACTCTCCTGTGGTTGGAAAATGTACTGGGGAAAAAAAAATCACTCTTGAAAGTAGGAATTTGTAGGTGTTTCTCACTTTAAGTATTAAATGACAATAAAAATAAATATTATGTCTAAGTTTTGCCAGATTATGGGTCAATTAATCAGGGTAAATGGAAACTTACTGTCAAGACCAGGGTCAGATGCCTTCTTAGGCACTAAACAAGTTCTCTTACATAATGAAGCCCATGGACTCGATCATTCATTTATGATATTCACACACCCTTCATATAATATCACACACATATTTAGATTTTTCAGGTGGGAATTTAAGATGCTAGAAAAATTGGGAGAATTGATTATCTGTATCACAAAGTAGCCATTGCCATATTCCTTCAAACATCCATGCATACTGGTAATATCGCTCAGTATTTATCTAGCAACCTGTTTCTAAGCTATAGCTGCAATTTGAAAAATACATATTCCCAGGCAGTGAATCTAGCTCCCCAGATGATTTTAAAATACATCCAGGATTGAGGGGTACTAGATTGCTGCTAAAGTTAATTTCTTTAAATGCATAACTAGACAAATAATTAAATCATTATTTTAATAAAGTAAGTTGTGTTTGCTGCAAGTTATAAGATGAGCTTATAATCACTCTGCTAGAGTCCTCCTCTTTTGCTCTTGACTTGAGGATCCTTAGAATTTGTATGAATGGGGACTGGCATTATGGCTCAGTAGTAGAGCGCTTGCCTAGCACGTATGAGGCGCTGGGTTCGATCCTCAGCACCACATAAAAATAAATAAAGTTATTGTGTCCATCTACAATTAATTTTTTTAAATTTTGTATTAATAAGTGAAAAAAAACTAGGTTAAACCTAAAGTTCATTTAGGGGAAGGAGGGATTTCATCAGCACAAAATAACCTTGTTCTGATGCTGTCTTGTCTTGGCTCTCAGCCAAGAGCCCCCGACAAGAAATTATCCCTGAGCCCTTCCAATTCTGCCTTCTAGTGGCTTTTCAATGATATCTCTTTTACTTTGCATGCTTATGGTTTATGTTCATGTCTCTGCTTTAACTTTCAAAAACATATTTTTCGCGCTCAGAGAGTCCTTCATTTAAATGCTGACTCCTCGAGCTGCAAGGTCTGAGTTATTATCTCACCTGCGGGTGATATCATAAATGCTGGGTTCAGCCATAATGCCAATGAGCACCATGCAAAATTCCCTGCTCTCTTCCCAACCCAAGATTGAATGTAATCCACCATATAAATTAGTCCTAATTGGACGAAAAGGTTAAAATGTTTATGAAAACCCAAATGAATTGTCTTTCCTTTTTGGAAGCCCAGCTTGCATCACCCAACTTTTCCAGCTGCTTAAAAAAAAATTGTTCTGGTCACCTAACACCATCCATGTCAGCCGCTTGGAATTAAATATCAGAGCAACTAAAGAAGTGCTGGGGAATTAAGCCTCTTAGCTTGGAAAGAAGACCGGCTTGAAATCCTGCTTTTTCCTCTTATGAACTCAGACATCTTGGCCAGGCTACCTACTTCTGCTAGCTTTAAAACGTGGCTCAGTGGGAGAATGAGATGAGATGGACACTATGTGATCCCCACTAATAGAAGCCATCAGATACTGGCATAGAAGTATAGAAATGCACAGAAACACAGCTAGAAGTCTGTCCCTCCAAACTTGGAGACAAGGGTCTGGGTTGGGATGTGTGAAGCAGAACTTTCAAATCTTATTCCATACGTTTGTACGGTACTTGAACCACTTTTAAGACTGCAATGAGAAAATATTTATTGAATCCTTTCCAAAAGGACAGCCTGCCTTGCTCGAGTTGTCAAATATAAAACCAAACAATTTGTTAACACAGCTGCCGAGGAAATGAAATAAGCAAGGAAAAAAAAAATATCCTGAATATTGGGGAATTGGTAACAAACTGCAGA
The DNA here is from genome assembly GCF_964194105.1 of Spermophilus citellus. NCBI lineage: Eukaryota > Metazoa > Chordata > Mammalia > Rodentia > Sciuridae > Spermophilus > Spermophilus citellus. Next base: position 16,559,018 of record NC_138186.1, read on the forward strand.
CCTGCCAGGACAATTTGAGAAATGAGGGAAATGCAGATATAATAAAAAGGTCTGGAGAAGATGGCCTTCATAACAGGAGGGGGCTGGGGGGGGTGGGGAATATGCCAACTGGGAATTTACAACCATACCCTTCCCATCACAGTGGCAGACATCATGTTACCGACAACACCAAACACTCTTGACCCAGAGCCTGTCCTAACTCCTCTGAGGAAGCTCGACTCCTATGGACCTGGGTTTGATGGGATTTGCTTCGCTTGTTGGTTTTGTCTAATTTCAGAGAGCACAGTCTTTCCTGTTCTCTGTCCCCAGCAACAACGCTTGCTCAGATGAAAAGGGTGAAGGGGGCAGTTTCTATTTCTTTTCTCTTATGCTCAAGGCTGTCCTTTCTCTCTCTCTCTCTCTCTCTCTCTCTCTCTCTCTCTCTCTCTCTCTCTCTCTCTCTTTTATGGGGAGTTAGGGTACTGGGGCTTGACTCAGGGGCACTCAACCACTGAGCCACATCTCCAGCCCTATTTTGTGTTTTATTTAGAGACAGGGTCTCACTGAGTTGCTTAGCACCTTGCTTTTGCTGAGGCTGGGTTTGAACTCACGACCCTCCTGCCTCAGCCTCCCAAGCTGCTGGGATTACAGACCTGCAGCACCTCGCCTAGCAAGGCTGTCCATTCTTAACCAACAATTTCGGCACATGGTATTGAGGCACGACCACCACCCCAGGTTAAAACCCGAGGGGAAAGCTTGTCTTTGGCTGCCTGACTGGAGGCCCCGCTCACGCCTGGTGCACACACATTCTGTTGTCACCCCAGGCTTCCTTGAAGACCCTAATGTCAGTCAACCCCCAAGGGTTGTTTTGAACCCAAGCAATTTTTTTGCTTTAAGGAACAAGTACAAAACAAACTCAGGTTAACAAACACATCAAACCAAACTCCCCAGATTCCAAGTGCAAACAAATAGAAAAGCTATATCTGCTCACCATGATCCGAAATGCTTTTGAGGATCTGTTCTCCTAGAACAGCAAGGCCTCAAGTACAGAAATGATGACTTAAACAGTACTATCACAGCTAAATTCAAAAGATTGTTGCCAGAATACTTTAGTATATGGAACTTATTTGATGCTTACAAGTATAATTTATTTGATCCTGCTATACAGGTGAGATATAAGTTATTATCCATATTTTACATATGATCAGACTCAGGTTCAGAGAGACTGTGGCTATGCACTCAGTAAGTCACATTTTCTGGTTCCTGATGAGTGCCCATTTTATCAGATCCGAGTTGCCCTCCGGTGTCACAATTTAGCACATACCAGTATTGAACAAAGCCTGAAACTGGATGCCATAGAAGAGGCAAGAACAAAAGGTGTCCTGTGTTAAATGGGTAAGTTTGGCCCATGACTGTTTCCATATTTGAGTGATAAAATCTGGCCTCAAGCTGACTCAATCTGTAGTAAACTGCAACCTAACTTAGTAAACAAACTTCAAATTAACTAAGAGTGTATTATAACAAATATTTCAGCCTCAGCCAATCATAGCAGTCCAGCCTCAGCCAATCACAAGCTGCTATGAGATAAAGAAAATACTTCATCACACCAGGATCATACAATGCAAATGCTCAATCAGGTTGTTCCTGCAGCTGCTTCCTTTACCTGGCTATGAACATAACCTGCACATGGGGGTGGGGGGAGGGAGGGGGAGGGCATTCTGAGCCAATTTCCATCTAAACTGCTACCCAGTTCTAGAAACTCTTTCTTGCTCAAATAAACTTTGTTAAATTTAACTCATTGCAATTTTTTTAACTTTTACAGCTTAAAATCCAATAGGGAAATAAGATTTTTCTCAAAATGAAGAAAAAAAGAGAAAGAACTACAACACCATTAATAACTATTGGAAAATTATGAAAATAATAATAAAATCCGGTAAAATCAGCAAAAGCTACAGGTCCTGAGGCTTCTATCTGAATAAAAGGAAAGTTTTTCCCAAGAATATTTCTTTCACAAATATTTATTGAGCACATACTGTGTGTCAGGTGCTCTTCTTCAGTACTGGAGACATTGGTGGATGTGGAGAATCTGGGTTGGAGAGATACTAAAGACTATCCCCCAGTGATTTGTGAGGGCCCCAGGGAGCACATACTTATAGGATCTTCTTTCCAGTACTGGGGCCACAAGTCAGGCTGTCATGCAGATGGCTCTCTGATGTCCCTACCTGATCTTGTTGAGAACGCTGTACCTTGATCGAATCACTGATAAAACAATCATGGGACCACCTGTCTTCCCAGCTTACCTACTCACACATGCACACTTAATTTTTCTGTTTTTCTGGGGCAGTTTCTCCAACATCCCAATGAAACCCTACTCCTAAACAGTAAAGCTAAGAAAGCAATCCCAAAAAGAATTTGGGGTGCAATTTGTTTCAAAAGGAACTGCATTTTTTTTAAAGATGTTTTATTATACAATGTTGTTCTTGCTACAGAGAAAGGCACCTGCTTAACCCTGGCTCCTGAGCTGCCTCTAAGTGGGTTTATATTTAATTCAATTAAATGTTATCAAATTTAACTAATTAAACTAAGAAAAGGCCAGGTGCGTACTATGTGCCATAAAAAAAAACTGATCTTATTTATTTATTAGACAATCATTTTTTAAATGATTAAATCCATTTTAAAAGATGGCTAAGATAGAAGTAATTTAGGACCTTTTCCTATTATTATTGCCTCCATTTCATAGTTATGTACCACTACCCCACAAAACCTGTCAAACTGGTCTCCTCATGAGGCTACCCCTTTCACAATGCCCTCAACCTCTAAATCCTGTGGCCCGTCATCCTGATCTGAAATGTTCCATTTACTCTTGAGGGCCAAGACAATTCCTGAACCCAGTTAAAAGTTGTCTTGGTCATTCCAGTCTTCAAAGTTCTCCCTCTCCTCTGAACTCCCTTGTAGGGCAATCGTAAGTATAATCTGTACCATTTCTTCAAAAGAAGGTGTGTGGGGAATTTGGTGACTAGGGCCACATCTTATATTTTGTTCCATTCACAGTACTGTGCACATACCAAGTGCTCAATAAATACCTAACTGAGAAACCCTTTGTAAACCAGTCTCCTGTAGGATTAGAGATCCTAGAAAAAAAAGTAGGTCTTACAAATGTCTATTTTTTGGTAAGTCTATTTTTATTTTTCTGTTGGAATTTAGTGAATGAATCTATCTCCTTCTTACATTTATCTTTCGACACATTTGCCAAAAAAATTTTAAAAAATAAACAGCTCAGTACCAGCTTATATTCTGTTCTTTTCTCTGTCCCCTTTTCTCCATCAATAAAACTTGAACCATTTTCATCTCAGACCAAATGCAAAACCTGAACTTAGTGATTTCAATGGATCTAAGGGTTCTTAATAACCAGTCAGGGATTCTTCATTCAGGAACAGAAGTCTTAAAATGCATAGAACAAACCGGCAACTTCTACTGTTACACTCCCAGGCATATCTCAGCTACAATCAGAAGCCAGTTGTCTTTGCTTCCTTAGAAGTTGTCTGCTGACACCCATCAGATCTGTGGATGCACACACAGGGTTAGGTCGGCCAGGACCTGGAAGGTTTCCACCGCCACTCTGTGTAGCAGAACTATACACGATTTTAAAGATCTTAACCCACCTCTCCTCCCTGCCCCGCAGAACTAATCTATATGCTAATTTGCACTTGATAATTCCGCCCCACAATATGGTAATTGCTGTAATGTTTTCCAGGGAGAGGGGGGGAAAGTAGAAATTGAGCCCTGGCTCTATCACTGAAGCCTGTGTTTGGAGCACCTCTGCACAAAGAACCAGCAATCAAGAGGGTGCCCACGTCCAGCAGTTTGTCACACTGTGGCCAGAGTGGAGTTGCTCTGGACAGATGGGAAATGCTGTCTGAGGCCACACTATTTTGAAATGACCCTCAGAAACGTGGTGTGTATCCCAGGCGGTAAGCTGGAGCTCAGTGTGGACAAGTTGATCGCGGCTGCCCACCCCCGCCTTCCAGCTCGTCTAGATTGGCAGGAAATCCCAAACCACTGCATGCCCACAAGGACGGCCAGGTCTTCCAGGGCCTCTGGCTTCTCCATGCATATGGGTCCTTTGCAGCTTGCCTATTTTCTTTCCTGCATGCGCTCTCCAATGCTATTAAGATATCAAATGCAGAAATGACAACAAGAGAGTCCTAATTAAACAGCAGCAGCGTGTGCCCTCGAAGGAGCAGCCTGAACCCAAATAAGAGAAGCTTGGGACTGAAAAGGGGGAAAAAAAGACAATGGGGGCTTTGAAATCAGCTGGGCTTAAAGCTGCGGGTTTGTTGTGTGTATTTAAAGGGCCAGATGACACAAAGGGCTCCCAGTGCTATCAGGCCAGAGACCCAGCTCTGGATTCACCCAGACAGAAGGGGAAATAGTCACTGAGTCCTGTGACCAGAATCCAATTGTAATTGGCCTCCGAGATCACTTATGGCAATCAGGGAAGTAATATGCTTCTGAATAATTATGAATAATTAGGCACATTTATGAATAATTACACTGATAATAACTATCTGACTCATTCCATTTTAAAATTGTAATTCAGTCATTATAGATTGGGGAGTCATTGTCCCGCTCTCTGCATATTCATGGCCTAATCCATCTGCCAATCTGATAATGACTGGGGTCCCTCTCCAGGACAGCACTGGACTCACCTTGGGGACACAGGGACATCCTCGTCCTCGGGGTTGGAGCTTCATATCCCCTTGATTGATTTGAGAGGACTCCAGACGGCAGAGAGAAGCTGGAGGGATAGAGGGAGATATTTGCTTAAAACATTGGAGCTTCGCCATCTAGTGACTCATTTATCAATATGCAAATGACTTCAAAGAGGTGACCAGGAGCTGATTGCGGCTTTTAGTGTAGGTGGAGAAAAGAAGCCATTGTTTCCGCATGTCATTGTAAAGAATTCCAGGAAACTGTACAACAGCAACCTTTTTATAAGGTCATCTGATTGGTATTGGGCTGCCTCGAAGATCACAAGTCCCACTTGGAAGATGGAGTCAAAGAGTACATGTTCAGAGTGTAGCACAAACCCTGCCCTCACCTCCTTCTTTTCTGTTTCCCTCTTTCTCTCTCTCCCTCTCTCTTTCCTGCTCTTCCTCTTCCTTTGCCTATTTCTCCTCACTTTCAAGCCTCCTGCTATTCTAATCCTAACAACCACAATCATCCAAGTCAGCTTAAATTTCCCCTGTTCCCAAAGGGATGTCTGTTCGTTGTGAATTTTGGAAACTATCAGAGGGAGAAATTTTAAAAAGAGAGAATTTTAAAGATCGATAATGTCCGAGAACCACTATTAACTTGCTATCTTAAGGTGTTCTTTTTCTATGCATACTTTAGACAACTGAGGTTTTTATGGCAAAAGCAATTTTGTACCCTGACATTTCCTTTAACATCAGATCATTAAAACCTCCTGTTTAAAAAAACCGACACCAGTCCAGGTGCGATGGTGCATGCCTGTAATCCCAAGGCAGGAGGGTGGCAAGTTCAAGGTCAGCCTGGGAAACTTAGTGAGAACCTGTCTCAAAATAAAAAAAAAAAAAAAGAAAAAAGGCTGGGGATGTAGCTCAGTGGCAGTGCACCTGTGATTTCAATCCCCATATTAGGGAGGGGAAAGAAAACTGACACATAACCTGGTAGGCCAATTTTGACTTCTGATAGCTTTATACAGACATACTCTAGTTACTTTTAATTTGTATCAATGTACAGCATTGTTAAAAATAAATTATTTGGAAGTGGGAAGCTGGAGGCTTCAGGAGGCCGGGGCGGGGGGATACATGGATCCCAGGAGTTTGAGATCAGCAACATAACAAGACCCCAAGGGGGTGGTAGGGAAGAGAGAGAGAGAGAGAGAGAGAGAGAGGGGGGGGGGAGGAAAAAGAGGAAATTTTTGGAAAAACTGGTGAAAACCTAAATGTTCAATGGCCACATCATGAAAATGTGAATATGTACCATAAGCAATTCCCCAAATCTTGGGCATCCCTGTTTCCAATTTTTGCTGTGCTGCCTTTTTATCTTGTGGAGTCTTTCTTTGTTCTTATATTTTACCATCTTATTTTCATGTCCTCTCCTCCTCCTCTTGAATAACAGGGCATAAAAAGGCATGAGGCATCAGAGTAAGTTTGGGGGATGATCATTAATACCCTACAGTTTAACTAGAAACCAAACCTTTTATACAGAATTAACTTTAGCTGGGTTCCATCTTGAACTCAGCCCAAGGGGGCCCCCATAACTAAAATACATTACAATATTTCCTTCCCCAATTCTTGGATACCCATGGCATCCTGCTGAGCCAGAATCCTCCTTCCTGGATGGTTACCAGTGGATCCTATGTATCAGAATTGCCCCAGGAGCTTTTAGAAACGACCTCTTCCTGGACCAATTGATGTTTCAATTCAGTAAATGGGGAGTGAGGACTGAGATCAGCTAGTGCTGCATTTGCTTTGCTAAGACGCCTGACTTTAAGGAGGAGCAGGGTGGTTTACAAGCAGATGAATGTCGGGGTCAGATGGACAGAAGAGAAAGGTGACGCCCACCCACGTGATGAGGACAAAGGCAGCACTCCTGAGTCAGGGTGCAGAGCAGTGACAAGAAAGGCTATTGTGGTGACCCAGAGCACTAGCCAACACATAATGACCACGCGGAGCAAGGCAGTGCACAGGGGAATGGAGAAGTGGACCCAGGACTGCTGTCTGTGGTATAACCAATCAAACAATGTGAATGTCGGACGTGAGGGCTGGAGGTCCAAGCCCCGACGACCCCCGTTATCTGACCTGGATAAAACAATGGGGGACCAGCCCCAGATCTTGCGCTAGTTAGGTGGGAGGGGCTGGAGTGACAAGTGACAGGGCCAGGATGGATTCACTTGGAAACTGGGAACAAGCCAAAAAAGAGGAAAATACTCTTTAAGAAAATCCCTTTCTGGAAAGAAAATGTGGAATGAATTTGACAAAATTATGCTCTGGGCATGTATAAATATACCACAGTGAATTCCATTTTTATGAATACCTATAAAGCACCAATTAAAAATAAACCGAAGAATGAGTGAGGAAGGAGAATGGGGGGAGGGAGGAGGGAAGGAAGAGGGGGGTACTGGGGACTGAAATGGAGTACATCAAATTCCATGCATGCATGACTCTGTCCAAACAAATCCAAATAGTAAGTAAAAACTACAATGCAAATAAAAAGAAAAAGAAAAAGAAAGTACCTCATGAATTTCATCTGGGTTTTGTAATGATGAAAATAAAGGATTTGCTTCCTTCCTCCCATTTGTTTTTGTTTTGTTGTTGTTGTTGTTGTTGTTGTTTTTAAATAATGTGGTGCAATAGCCCTGCAGAGAAGCTAAGGCCTTTGTGAATTGTCAGCTTCCTATAAGGAAGAAAGAGGATCTTCCAGTAGAAAAAGGGTCTCAGAGTGCAGATACTTCCTATCACCTGCATGAGGTTAACAAACAAACAAACAAACAAACAAAAACTGTCACTCTCTTTCCCCAGGTAACCAAACAACTAATTCAATCACACTCCGGTTGTTGGCCTCCACAAGATCTCTCCCTGGAGGATCTGGACATTTAGTCCTTGCATCAGGAGACTATAAATATATCTAATGTCCTGGTCTCTGCTTCCCATCAGGATTTCTGCAGACTTGGAAAGATTTGCTATCCAGAGGAAGAATTCACCACCAATCCCAGGAAGGAAGCCCAAGGACTGCTCCTAAGGATACGACAATCTAAGAGTCCAAAGAACCAAATGCTTTACTTTTTCTCAAAAGAACCAATCAGTGTTTTGTTTTGGGGTTTGTTTCTGGTTTTGTCTGGGTAGTCTACTCCAAGGCACTGGGCTACTTCCCTAACTAAAAGAAAAACTACCCCATATTTCAAAGGATGAATAAAAGAGAAAATTCAGGGTTTTTTCTTTTCTTTTCTTTTTTGTACCAGGGATTGAACCTAGGGGAACTTTACCACTAAACTCTGTCTCCAGCCCTTTTTGTTTCTTATTTTGAGACAGGGTCTCACTAATGTTGCTTAGGGTCTCATTAAATTACGAGTTTGGCCTCTAACTTGCAATCCTCCTGCCTCAGCCTCCAAGGTGCTGGGATTACAGGCGTGTGCCGCTGTGCCCTGCTCAGGCGGGATTTTTCAGTAGATTTCTTCGTATTTCAATTCTAATATCTCTTCTACGTGAAAAAAAAACAGAAATGGTAGGAAATATGTGTTGATATTATAAAGCCATTAAAGATCATAGGGATATTGTTGCTAGGGCTGTAGCTCAGTGATAGAGTGCATGTTCCACCACGATCTGGGTCCAATGTCAAGCACCAAAAGTTACATAAGTAAATATGGTTATACCGATTGCTTAGCAGACAAGAAAAAGCTTAGCCAAAAAAAAAAAAAATCTTTTTTCAAAGGAACAAACTATGAAATTTTAATATTCACCATCATCGCAATTATGATTTTAAGGTACTGGAAAGAAATATTCACAATGGTTTTCTTTGTCTTCTTAATCATGAATTTTCCTTTCATCATTTTATCATTTCCTTACTACATGGTCATATTTTTTTTTTTAGAAAAAATGCATTTTGACCAGAGAAAGAGAAACAAAAGAGGGGAAATTCAGAAAGATGAAGAGTCAGACTGTAAAGCAATTGAAAGAGCTAAAAAAAAAAAAAAATGAAGGACACCCTTAGGGAAGAAGATCACACACCCCTTGGATGGAGCAATAGGAAAATGTAGCCTCACCATACCGGAAGGCATTTTTTCTAACACAGGGATCCCCTTTGATGGAGGCTCCTGTTTGGAGAGGAGAAATGTTGTCTCTTTCAGTAGTAGATCCAGAGAAAGCCCCTAGGTCAGTGGAGTCTGAGAGCTGAGCCCTTTCTCCCTCAGCAAAGCCACCAGGTCAGCTGCCACACACACCAGCCAAGTCCTGGAGGGGATGGAGCCCAGGGTCTCAGAGAGCCCTTCTCCCCCATGTCGCTCTCCTGCCTTCTCTCCTGACACTGAACGGCCATTACCATTCTGTGTAGCAGTTTTACAAGGCAATGGGATAAGATCCTCCTGCCTGTCCAAACGCCCCAGCCTTACTTACTGCCAGATAAATTCCAATGATTGATGAGGGAAATACTTTAAAATTTTGAGATGGGGTTGGAGGGACTGGAGGGGACAGGGAAGGGGGACATTCAGGATGAGGAATGAGGCAGGAGGGGTGCTGCTGGAGCACGGAGGACATTAGGACACGTCAAGGCTGGCAAATGATTCATTGAGTAAATGATGATAAACACTTCGTCTCTGAGCATATATGTGCATTTTACCTAACGATCTCCAGCGTCCATAAGTGAAGAAAGGCTCCGAATCAATCATGTGAACAGGCCCTAAATGGGAATCCCTTAGGAATGGGATCTGAATTGTAAATGCCTCCCCTGGAATTTCACACATCAAATTACAATAAACGGAATGATATTTTAAGCAGCTCGGTACTTAAAGGGTACCGCGTGGAGTCCTGAGGATTTTCTTCTACTTTCGGAATTTTTTTTTTTTCTTTTTCTTGTGCTAGTTGGAGCTTTGCGCATCTCTTGTTAATTTGGTTGTGGATTCAGAAACAGAGCAAAGAAGAGAAGTTTTCCACCTGAAAACTGCTTAAATAACAAACAAACTTACCCATAATCAGGCAAGTCCTCCTATTGCCCCAACTTAGATCCTCTCAAGAAAGGTGCCTTTGCTATAGAGAATAAAGGTGAGGGTCAAAAATACAATACAATCCACAGTCTACTGTATCCAGCCTAGGAAACTAACTTTATTTTCTATACTAGCACAATTAGCCAGCCAACTACCTATCTACTAGGCTGATTTAGAGGATATCAGACCATCATGTCTATCAATCCATCTAGGAAACCAAACAATAATTCCTGTAACTATGAGCCCCAAATGTCCAGGACTTGATTAATAAACAAAATATTCCCTAGTTTTTTTTTTCCCCCATTTCCAATTTAGGAGCAACTAGAAAAAGCTAACTGTGCCCTCCAAACCAATCATATGGGATGATCATGTCTTTTCTCATTCAGAGTACTGTAACAAAATACTTTAGACTGGGTAATTTGTAAATAAAAAAATATATTTTTTATTGTTCTAGAGTCTGAAGGTGCAATATTAAGGTAATAGCAGATTTGGTGTATGGTAAAGGCTTGCCATGCACTTCATAGATGCCCTTCTCAAAGAAGGTCAAGGCTGATCCTTTTAACTAACCTCTTTTATAAGGGTCCTAATCCCATCCACGAGGGCTCCGCTGTCATGGCTTGACCACCTCCTGAACGCCTCACCTCTTAATCCCATCACGTTGGCAGTTATTTCAACATATGAATTTTGGGGAGATGCAATCAGACCACAGGGCCCTGCTTCTAGTTAACCCACCTCCAGCTTCTCCACAGCAACAGTGGCTCCCTCTTTTGTGATCGCAAGCCCTGCATGAATAGCCATCAGCCCTGCTCATTGGGTTGGTCTCTGTTTATTTCCACACACCCAAAACTTAAACTTCCAGGACATTTTAAAGAGAAACGACCAATCAAATCTGTCTTTGAGGAGGCCATGGACAGTCTACAAACCTGAGTCTTAAACTCCAGGGACTTATTGAGCCAGAAGATGCCCTATGATGACCACCTTTGTGACCTCACTTGTCTCCGGGCTGAGTCTTGGAAAATGGCCCTTATGGAGCAACTGGGAGTGGCAGCCTTAAAATGTTTTTTTGAATTACTAATTGACTTGGTTCAATGAGCACCATAAAATAGTCGGATTATTCATAGCAGCTATGGTTCACCTCTCATTTTTTTTTTAAATATCATCATCCTTTATCATTAGCATCAAGCCCACTAAAGAGAACTTGAGTATTGAGGATGGTAATATTGTTCTTATATATTGTGATTTTAAAGGTACTAGGAAGGCTACTGTGAGCCCCCCCCTCCCCAAATCTCTCCCATTGGCCTATCATAGTGCCTGAATTTTCTTCATTACAGCAGAGTTTACTGGAATAAGCACTCCTACTCTTTAAAGCTAATAGTATAGCTAGCTGCACATCAGAACCACTTGATAAGCTTTAATAAACCTGAGCATCTCAACCCTACCAGCCCTATACGCTCTCCCAGGGCATGGTGTGAGAAACTACATTTCATGGGCACATTATTATTCTCCTTAGTAGTGGGATTTTCATACTTGGATACAATGAGAACCTTTTTTATACTCCTTTTTTTTTCATTTGTTTCTTTTAGATATACATGATTGTAGAGTGTATTTTCACAGATTACACATACATGAAGTATAACTTATTCTAATTTTGATCCCATTCTTGTGGTTGTAAATGATGTGGAGTTACACTGGTTGTATATTCATATATGAACATAGGAAATTATCTCTCGATTCACTCTACAGACTTTCTATTTCCATCCCCGCTCCCTTCCTGTCATTTCCCTTTGGCTAATCCAATGAACTTCAATTCTTCCATCCCTCACCTATTGTGTGTTAGCATCTGCATATCGGAGAGAACATTCAACCTTTGGTTTGGGGGGATTGACTTATTTCTGGAAACAAAGAGAGACAGTGATTCTCAAAGTGCTGTCCCCAGACCAACAGCATCCACATCATCTTTCTTAATGGTTAATTGTTGGTGTCAACTTACTTGAGACATGGGGTGCCCAGACATTTGATTGACATCTGGACAAGTCTGTGAGGGTATTTCTGGATGAAATGAGCACGTGAGTCAGTGAACTGGGTGAAGCAGATTACCCTCCCCAGCATGGTGTTCCTCAACCAATCCAGAGAGGGCTTGAGTAGGATCAAAGGCTAAGACATGGGAGGAAAAGAGGAACTTTAGATAGGTCAAAGGGGAGGGAGGCGAAAGGAGGGGGCAAGGGGTAGGAATGATGGTAGAAGGAGTTCGACATCATCACCCTCAGTACACGCATGAAGACACGAATGGTGTGAAAATACTTTGTGTACAATCAGTGACTTGAAAAACTGTGCTCTGTATATGCAATATGAAATGAATTGCATACTGCCAACGTGTATCACAAATTAGAATAAATAAATAATTTAATAGAAAAAGAGAATAAAAGGCTAAGAAAGAATTCTTTCCCTCTGCTTGCCTGCCTTCAAGAATAACCATCTTCCCCTCCCTTCCAGCCCAGATTCTGGAGCTACACCATTAGCACCAGAACCTCCATTTTCCTGGTTCTCAGGCCTCCAGGTGCAGATGGGGGCTACACCATTGTCTCTCCCTAGTCTCCAGCTTGCTGACTGCAGCTCTTGGGACTTTTCAATTCCTTATAGCAAGTCAGAGAGAGAGAGAGAGAGACTGCAGAAGAATTACACCTTCAGGAATTTGCTCAAACAGCAAATGCTTGCACTCCACTTCAGATCTACTGATTCAAGAATTTCTAGAGTATAGTTTCAGTCTCCTCGAAGTAATTCTGGAGCATGATAAAGTTTGACAGCCATCGCCACAGAACATGCCTCAGAATTGAGGCTGCTCCAGGGGGTCCTCCCTGGTACTCTTAGCCTACCCCATGCTGGGCTGAGAGAAAGCCCTCTGCTGCTCAGCGGGAAGCGGTCGCAGTGATCACGGAAGGGTGTAGGCAGGACAACCACAGCACCCACATGGCCCCATTGAGGAAGCCTTCCTCCTTTTCTCAGTTGTATAGATTTGATTTCAAAATACAAGGAAAAAAATGGAAGTCAGTGGTGATCATCAACACTGTTCAATTATTTCCAGTTTATCTTCCAAACATATGATGAGAAAGAACTTCCCCCATCATGTGGAAGGTAGGTCTGAGCATATGACTTGCTGAGAAGGTTATTAAAAGTAACAAGTGACATGTGTCACTCCTGCCGTGGCAATCATGGTGTCTGAGTGACACACAGAATAGAGATAGCTTAAAACCATCCAGCATAGTTATGTGTTTGAAAATTCCAAAGGACCGGCATACATAACATATAAATAAATATTTTTCAAGGATTAGAATACACTATAACATACGTATCTGAAATACATTTTTCCTTTAACAATGGAAAGCAATTTAGGATTTTTCCAATGCTTTGTGATTATTTATCATTTTGAATGTCACTCATTTTAGGGTTTTTAAAATTTTTCTGTGATAAAGATTTCTAAAAGAAAAATGCTTCATATAGGAGGAATACAATATAGCTTTCTTATAGGAGGAATAGCAATAATGATAATGAACATGACACTAAGGAGTATTATTACTACCAATCACATGCCAAGCATATAATTCATTTTTTCCTCCCAGCCATTCCAACAGACTTTTCTTTGATTCTTTTTACACTTGAATGAAGATTTCCAGAGTCCAGGAAATCAACTGAGATCATGCAACATACAAACTTGAACCCTGATCTAATTTATCCCCCAGCTTTTTTATTAAAAGTTTTTGAGCTTCCAGAGCAACATTTAACATGCAAAGAACTAAGAAGCCATAATAAATACTTCTATTGATAAGCAAGTAGAAGATAGCTTATTTTATAAGAGAAGAATCTTAAAACTTCATTTTTTTTTCCAAAGGAAAACAACTGTTAGAAGAAAGTCAAACTATAAGTCAATGTTAGAAAAGGTATTTTAAAATCTATTAAAGACTTTATAAACATACTACATAGAGTCCATTTTCAACTGATATGGAATCTATAACCTTACTTTCTATTTTAAAATTATATGTGAAAGAGTGGGTAGGGGCTCTGCAAGTTGATATTTCTAATGTAATGGCTAAATTTCATTTTACTGTTACATTTATCTTCCTATCTCCAGAGACTGATGGGAAAGGATGAATTAAATGTGATGGGATCAGTAGAAGCTTGAATAATATAAAATAAAATGCCTTATGTGTTGTTTCTGTTCTAATTGTGCGGCATCTTACAGACTTTGGTCCCCACCAGAATGATCAATCTGTCACTTGAGTTATTTGACTATTGATTAATTTTCAGAAATGTGTTGACATAAGTCTCACTGTATAAAGAAAACCTGTTCCCCTGTCTCCTGCCACCGGGACTCTGAGTCACACGTCTTTGCCTTTTTGCATGATTAATGTTGGTCTGAACCTAAAGAATCAATAAACATTTTCTGAAGCAGAGATATCTACATCCCTAAAGAGGACTACCTATTTAGTTTCACACTCGGTTCACAAAAATGCATTACCCTTTGGAATGGAAGGGGTCAGGCTTGGCTGGTTGTTGAGAGTCAGGAATTTTGTTCTGGTTTGTTGATCCATTCAGTGTAAAAAGTCATGTGTTGAACAAGTATTCCAAATAGTGCTCCCCTGGTGGCCTGGAGGAGTAACTACACTTATCCCTTGAACGACCCAAGTTAAACATTGGAAGGATCCACCCATGAGGAGGACTCTATGTTGAATGCTCCTGATATTGATAAGGTCTTGTAAAGAGAATAAAAGTGTAAGATTGTCTGTCTGTGTCTCTGTTCCTCATGTCTCTCTTTCTCTGTCTCTCTTTCTTACACACACACACACACACACACACACACACACACTTTCTCTCTCTTTATATAGGATTCTCTGGAATAGACATCACCTGAAAGTGCTTAGAAATTCACCTTGTTCCAGGAGATGTCATTCACTGAGATTAAGAAAAGGCTTCTCTACGGAGAACATGCAGGTTGGCTCTTCTGCCTCTTAGTAGGGAAGGATTTGAAGCATCTGAACACAGTTGTGCCCAACCCACAGCATTCAGGAAACCCAACAGAGGTCTCAGAGCAATACTTGTGGAAGAGACAAGAGAGGGATGGTGTCACCCTCCACGTCATTACCTAGAGTTGTCATGAGGCCGATGCCATGACTTCAAGACTTGCCAAGGTGAAGGCTCCTTGTAAGTTATTTCATTCATTGCAGTTTATCCAAGTAAAATAAATGCAGTAATTTGAAGGCAAGATTAACCCTTTTCTTGTCACCCTGCCATCCCCTGCTCCTAAACATATGCAGTCATACCCACCACACCAAGGAGCGTGACAAGAAGGTCTAAGCCTGAGCAGCATCTGACACAGAACCATCATCCCACTCCATACTGCTCCGGGCCCAGGGAGGGATGAGGAATGATTGATGAGTGAATGCAGGGCTCAGTCCTTTGTCCAGTAGAAATGGGACTCTTGTTGTGATTCTGGTGTCCTGAGTTCGGGCTGACTCACAAAATAAAGCAAAACAGGGGGACATGATCCAATAAGCCTGGGAACAACTGCCAGTTCTGCCAGTTCATTCAGGCTGAATGGGGTCCCCGCGGGGACCTTGTCAACACATTGAATTTGAGCTCAAGAGTTCCAGGAAAAAGCTTTTGCTGTCACTCTGTCTTGGGTCACCGGCTTACTGAGGAAGAATGGGAGACTTAATTTTCTTAAAGAGGATGCCTGGTGAGCTCTGGTTTTAGCACAGCAATGATTCCAAAATTAGCCAGCTTCTGGGGCTATTTGTGGCACAAATCTTCCGAGAGAATCCTCTCTGTGCCTGGAAAGAATAAAAATTAGCAGTCCAACCATGTCATTGAACCAACCTGGGACATTATTTAATATATCTAATTACATGAGAATAATTTCATTAGCACCAGCTTTCATTTGAATATGCTGCAAGTGGTCAAAAGAATTTATATCTCCTCCCTGGAACACATTCATAATGAGATCCTGTGGCTGAAGATTTACTCCATATGACAAATACAAGCTACCAAATTCTGAGCTAAATGAGCACATGAAGCAACTAGGCAGTACTTGCTGGGTTTTTAATTATCATTATTTACAAAGTATTCTTGTAAGTTCCAGGAGAATATCATGAAAGCCCTAGGTTCAGCTTTGTGGAGAGGATCTAAGAGGCACATTTGCAGGGCCAGGGATCCTGGCTCCTTACTGCCATCCATCTGTGAGGGCTGGGGTTCAGAAAAGCCTAGTGTAGCGCATCCTGCAGGCCTGGAGGAGTAACTACACTGATCCTCCCCTCTTGCTTTTGCTCTCACTCTCTCTCTCTCTTCTTAGGCAGCAGTGACCCCCGTTTTCTGCTTTGGACAGACTTCAGATAAAAAGTGACCACGTGAGGAAAACAGGGCTCTCCTTTTCCTTTCCTCCTTTCGTCCCTCCAACATGTTATGCTTTGGATCTGAGGTGACCCCAGAAGCTCACAGGTGAGACAGTGCAAGAGCATGCTGAGGAGAAATGACTAGATTAGGAGACCTGCAACCGACCAATGGCTTAGACCATGGATATGGATTGGCCCAGTGGTAACTGTAGGCAGGCAGGCAGGGTGTCCCTGAGGAGGCAGGTCATGGGGGTGGCTTTGGGTTTTATATTTTGTCCCAGGTGAGCAGAGCTCTCTCTGCTGCCTGTTTGCCGTGTGCTGAGCTGATTTTCTCCATCATGCCCTTCCGCCATGATGTTCTACATGATCTAAGGTCCAGAGCTAAGCAGTAGGCCATCATGAACTGAGACCTCGGAAACTGTGAGCCCCAAACAACCTTCTCTTCCTCTCAGTTCTTTTGTTTGTTTGTTTTGTTTCTTGGTTTGTTGTTGTTGTTGATGGGTTGGTTTGTTTTGGTTGGATTTGGTTTTTCTGGTACCAGGGATTGAAACCAGGGGTGCTTACCCACTGAGCCGCATCCTCAGCCATCTTATTTTTTTGTCTCAAGACAGGGTCTCATGAAGTTGCTGAGTCTGCTCTCCACCTTGCACTCCTCCTGCCCCAGCCTTCTGAGCCATTGGAACTCTGTATCGCTGCCTTCCTGTCTTCCTTGTCCCCTTCCTCCATCCTTCATCCTCTCCTCCCTCCCTCTCTCAACTTTCTCCTTCTCCCTCCCCCATCACCATCTCCCTCCTTTCCTCCCCCTCTTTCTCTCTCCCTCCTTTCTTCCTCCTTCAGTCTCTCTCCTTCCCCTCACTTGTTCTATTTCTCTTCACATTCTCTGCTCTCAAAACCACCAGGAAGTTAAATATTTAATAAAGAATAATATAGTGATAATCTTACTACCTTATAATTAAGGCATTCTGATTTTAATTCTAACCCAAACCAGTCTTTGGATATTTAGCTAAATGTTATTTATAAACAATTATGCCCTCCCTCGACACCTTAAAGGTTAATGGTGAATACGTCAAGGTTCAGCTTACACGGCGCCAATTGCTAGCCCAGAAAGTTGTCATTAACGCCTTGTTCCATGAACTTTGTACGACTTGGCCAAACTCTCCTCTGCCTCTTCAACAAGCCGTGCCCTCTGTGTTTTATTTGTCTTGGGCACCAACTTAAAACATGCATCCTGTAAATTGCCACCAGGTCCCCTAATTACTTACCCACATCCTGCACTCAGTAGCAACTGAAATGTCATTCTGTTGCAAGCCACAGGAAGAGGAGTGCGGTTACAGATGAAAGCAGGCCACCAAAAGAAAAGAAAAGAAAAGAAAAACAAACCTCATGAATACCTGCAGCTTTAGAGAAAGAACAGGAGCAACGGCCGTGCTTCAAAAATGCCAGACATCTGAGATGACAAACGCAGCCTCCTGCTCTCCTAGCCCCACTCCGACCCCAGCCCTGCACAGATTCCAACAAGGTAACATTTTATCCAGGTGGAGAGAAAAAGCAACTCCCCAAAGAGACCCACGGAGGAAAACCACACTGGCTGCCGTCCTTGTCCCCATCCGTCATCTCAGAAGGGAAGAGCAGCGGAGAGCTTGAGGTGAAAGGTTACCTACATTTATAATGCCAGGCCCTGGGCCTGCCAGGTAAAAGGTAAATGGTAATTTTATCATTAGCATGCCTGACCCCACGGCCGCGCCATATCTCACAGGCGGCCTAAGAAGAACTCACCTGTCAAGACGCAGACGCTTAAAGGTCAGGGCATCCAGAAATCTTCCAGAGCTCACGACTGAATTGCTGACACCTTTTATTATTGCCCGCTTAAATAAATGATTCTGGGGCAGGACGAGGGAAGACTGGCTTAATGTCGAGATTTACATGAAGGATTCTTGTGGTTTTCATTTCCAAACCCATAAAAATAAAATCCCGACTGTGGATTTGAAGGAACAGGGAGAGCTTTGGAAATCCATCCCTCTTCCTGGACTTAAAGGATTTTCCATTTTTAATCATTTGAAAATGAACTATCAGGTGTTTTAATAATTTGGTGGGAAGTTTTCCCTCTGGGTTTGCTTTTTATTCCTCATAGAGACAATTTCTGCTTTTCTTTTCCTCCCTTTTTATTGGGAGTGCAAGGGCAGAAAGAAGGGAGAGTTATATAGCAACTTGTGAATATTACTCAATTAGATCAGAGAGATAGAGATTTGAAGGCTCGCTCCATTTATTTCTTTCCAACTAAAATCACAGGGAAAAATATGTCACTTTTCGTGTCAATATGGCAGTCCTTTAAATGGTTAAACGTAGGATTATCAGCCGGCCATGCATTATTACTTCTAGTTATACACCCTGGAGGATTGAAAGTAAGAACTTGAACAAATTCTTATACACCCATGTTCAATAGCAGCATTAATCACAGTTAAAAAAGTGGAAGACACTCAAGTATTCATCATCGACAGACAAACAAATAAACAAAATGCTGTCTATATGCGCAGTGGAATACTAGTCAGCCTTAGAAAGGAACTACAGAACGGATGAACCTTGAGGATATTGTGCAAGGTGAAATAAGTCAATCATAAAAGGATAAATACTGTGAGGTTCCAATCATATGAAATGTCCAGAATAGGGAAATCTATAATGAGAGAGTAGATTAGTAGTTAGGGCAAGGATTGAGAGATGATGGTTCATAGGTTCAAATTACTATCTTGAGCTAACAAAAATATTCTACAGTCAATTCTGGTGATGGATGCACAACTCCGTGACTACACTAAGAACCATTAAATTATGCACTTTAAATGGGTGGGCTGCGTGTCATATGAATCATGTCTCCATAAAGCTATTTTTAAAAGTAAGCATGATATATTTGGTTGGAAATGACAATATTACTCATGGTATGAAGACAGAATTGACAGATAAAATACTGGCCTTTTTATTTGCTAAATTTCATGACTCCAGGGAAAAAGCCTTTAATATTGCAAAATATACCTTGATATTACAATATTATTTATGTCATCACTGTTTGACTTATTCTCTACCTGGACCAGATTTTCTCCTCTGAACTTTAGGCTCCCTCCATTAGCTATTGAGAGCCCCTCTGAATCTGGGTCTATAGCCCTCACATTCACACAAGCAAACCATGGCACATCCTGCTCTCTACTGCTGCTACCAAGGTGCAGACTCTGGCTGGGAGTCTTTGCAAGTGCTTCCAGGGATCCTTAAAATGTTAGTCAGCTCTCCACCCATGCAATGAGACACCTGATCATCAACTTAAGAACAGGAAACGTTTGTTTGGCCCACAGTGTCAGAGGTTTTAATCCACAATCCCCGGACCCTGTTACTCTAGGCCTGTAGCAGAACAGTACATCATGGTGGGAGTCCTGGCAGAGAAGGTCTTCTCACCTCCCAGTGATCGGGAAACCAAGAAAGACAGGAAAGGAAGCCCAGGTCCCAATGTCCCCCTCAATGCCCCCCCCCCCGCCCGTGACCTAACTTCCTCCACTGGGCCCCACTTCCTAGAGGTTCTGCCATCTTCCAAGAACCCACAGGCTGGGGACCAAGCCTTTTCCTGGATGCTTTGGCACAATGGAAAACTGTTCATTGCCCTTTGTCGCGTTCCCCCTCTTGCATTTAAACAAAATCGTACCCCCTTTCAAGGTACTTTTCCGCAGCCCTTCTTCTGTGCCCCTCACATTGCCACAGTGTTGGGGACAGAGGCCATGCTGAGAACAGGATCACCAGAAGGCCAGGCAGACACGGAGGCTGGTCATTCAGACATTTATATTTTAAGTTTCAAAGGACCATAAAGATGGGCTCAGGGAAAGAAAATACAGGTGGAAGGGAAATCTACAAAGAGTCTTAAATATAAAGTCATTAAAATTGACTAGTTGTCAATTTCATAATTTTATCTTGGAAAAAACAACTTCAGGTCCCAATGAAGATGGAGAAATAAAGAAGGTCGCTTTTCTGACTCCTCTGTAGCATGAAACCAAGAAAGCAGACAGGCAGCTTCTCAGCAAGGTGAGTGACCAAAAAAAGGTGGGGAAGGGGACTTTATTGGAATTTAAAACTGGGCTTTCAAAGCAGATTGGGGACTCAGGAGGTTGGCTATAATAAGGAAGAAATCCCCAGTATCACAGCCACTGCCACAGCTAGAGTCACCAGCCAGGGTGGTCCCTCTGTGAGCAAAGTAGAAGATAGGGGAATTAAGAACCCACATTTTTAAGAACCCCGAGGCATGGCCAGGTATGGAGAGTTTCGAGACCAAAGACACTGCCTGACTAAACTGAAAGGCACAGCCTTCAATATCCTTCTGCAGAAAAGAAGCCGCCATCTCTCCAGGCTGCCTGCAGAGGACAAAAGGAAAAAGCATTTTGCAGCCAAGGAGCAGGGGCTGGCAGCTGAGGGAGCCAACTCCTGGCAAAGCCATGTTTGACCTGAAATTCAGGCCTGGCAAACCCACACTGCAAGACCTATAGCGTGCCTAAGTGATCACGAGGAATCAAACATGCAGAGGACTACCCAGAGGAGTGCTGTCTTGGGGGGTTGGTGCATTCTGGACCCATAGCCCCTGGAGCATCCCATGTCCCCAGAGAAGTAGCTTGTCCTCCCTCAGCCTGCAAGTGTGCCATTTGCCATCGAGAACGATGATCTCTGCTCTTTTCATTTTATATTTTGATAAACACTGAAGATCTGGAGCTGTTAAATATGAAAAAAAGCTCAACACTGGTTTATTTGTCATATCGGAACTTTACTACTTTTAGTACACAATGAGTAATCAGTTTTCTGTACACTTGTTTTCATTTTCGTCTCCATGAACTGGCACTGTAATTAAAGGTATTAGGATAAGTCTGTATTAAAAATTATACAAGTTTCATAAAATTTGAATTAAAAACTCAAATCATATAAATGCCATGTAT
The DNA here is from genome assembly GCF_964194105.1 of Spermophilus citellus. Lineage (NCBI taxonomy): Eukaryota > Metazoa > Chordata > Mammalia > Rodentia > Sciuridae > Spermophilus > Spermophilus citellus. The sequence goes on from NC_138186.1 coordinate 16,580,059, forward strand.
GTCAATGTGTTTTAATCTCATTTTTTTCTTTTGTTTTCTGCTGAACTCTCATATAATCTCAGCTCTTTTTCTCCCATATCACATTCCAACCAGTATTTATAGCCTAGAATACATCTTTGGCTTTCTTCATTCTTAAATAATTGTGTGCAATCGTATATTTACATATTTTTATATACAAACATATAATCTAGGCATTCTGGTCACTGGGTTATATAAAAACAGGTGACAGGGACATAGATTATAGTCTGATTTGATCTGATTTTAGGATTTGAATGAGGAAATTTATCCATACCCACGGCAGCAGTCACAGCTTCACCAAGCATCAGTTTGTGCAGAACCATGGTCTTCCCCGGGCAGCCCACCAAGAGGATTCGCATTTCTTTCTGCCAAAAAGACTCTCAAAGTGGTTTGTAAATATATTCCCATGCTGTGGACGGGAGGAAGCAACCCCAGCCCCAGAGACCACAGAGGCGGCCAGGTGCTGGATTCACTTCTGCAACAGACTGCTCTCAGAAATCTTCCCAATTTTAAAATTCAATAATGATGCACATCAAAATTCTAAAGAGAGAGATTTTGGCTCTTTTATATACAGGTGAAATTCCTGCCATGGCGGAGTCTGTCATACTGCACAGTGACTGCCTGCCCTCTGTGACTGTTTCTAGAACTTCTTTTATGTGTGGGGTCCATGATGGTGGGGCTGTGTTCTACTGCTTCCCCCTAACATGCGTGGTTCCCAACACAGGGTGTAGGTGCTCAGGGTACTCCCAGGAATCATCGTTTCAGACGAACAAGGAGACAGGTGGAATATTCCACTTCACTGATTAAAGGAGGATCCCCATTCTGAGACCACAGTAAATTAGGGACATAGCCTACCCATTGGAGGGGTTTAAAACAATATTTTTACTTTTCTAATTTCAGGTGGGATGGAGATACTGCTGTCTTGATGTAAGAAACAAAATCATCTGACAACGCAAAATGAATAGAAAAGAAACATCACTTGCCTTTTGGACCCATTAAAATTTCTCATTCACCTTTCCTTCCCGAACAATCTCTGTATTCGGTGTCATGAAAATGCTCAGAGGTGAATTCTCAGGAATGCTTTTTCCTGTCACAGAATAGGAAATGGAATGTGCAATTTCTGAATCTGTACCCTTGGCAATCAGGCAGGACTTACACCCTGCCCTTAGCATAGATAAGGAAAAATATGTAGCCTCCTTCACAGCTGCTTTTTAAAGAACTTTTGAATTGCTATCATCTCCCCATATTGGTTGTGGGTGCCCATTTAATGAGAACCTCTTTATAATTTTCTAGCAATTGTTAATCCACAAGAATTTATGTCATTAAGGTCATTAAACTATGTTATTTGCTATGGGCTATTAAAGAGGATGCTAATCATTTAAACTTGCTTTCTGATCCAGCCAAACAAGTTCATCTTGTGCTGCATTTCATTATGCCTTCATTCTTGCCTCAGAATAAGATAAGGCATCCTTATCTCCAATTAATTTAATCTTCCCCCCAATAGTCACATTTTTTTTTCTTTGTAAAAAGCCACCATTTAGCTTGGGGAGACCTTCAACTTCAAGGAAAAAGTCACCCAAAACACAAGTCAGACTGTTTTAGTTCACTCCACTAATTGTTGAGAAGATGGCATTTGAAGTCCTGTTCTTGTCTCCTCTCTGCCTGTGAGAGAATGTGGCCTCATGAACACAGTGCACAGAAGCACTGGATCCCATGGGCTTCCAGGGTGATTCAGACAGGGGACATAAAAACAGGGCGACAGTTTCAGAAGCCACTAAAATTTTATACTGGGCTTTGTGACCAGGATTAACGCATTTTAACAAAGTTCCATAAGAAAATCCGGTCTCTCTGCTGTATGCCGGTCACAGCCATGAAAACTCCCCAACATGTCAGGCTTCCTCATAAACAGCAAGTGTATTGTAAAGCTGTTTATAGCTGTTATAAAAATATTTTGACTCTTATACCCAACCACCTGAGTAGGACACCTGATACTAGTTAAAGGAGGGAGGAAATCCCATTTTCAATTAAATCATTCTAAACGGAGGGATGGGGAGCAGAAAAGAGAAAAGTTACTTTTCTATTCAAGTGGTTTGCAGCTAATTGACAGCAGGGCTTTCTGGATGGCTCATGAAACAAAGTAACTTTGCTCCTCAGGGTCTTGATTTCCTATAGCAACAATATCACATCCAGCTCCGGGCCTGCATTTCAGAGAGGTCGAATTATCAAAGGAAATAGAGAAGCCAGCTTTCCATATGGGGCATCTTCAGGGCGGTCCCTCAATATCCTGATCTTAAAAAAGAATAATAATAATAATAATAAGTGTCCCTTCCTTCAGGACCTGCAGTCTTTAGGAGCAGCAGCTGACCCCACGCTGGCCCTACAACCCAGTGCTGCTGGAAACACACGGCACAACTTGTCCTTGGACCTTTTCATTCTGCATTCAGTTCATCCTGCCCCTTTTCTACCCCATATGCCCGTGCACTTATCCAACACTCTTCTTAATTCTAACCAGAAATCCGGAAGCTAGTCTTTCCTTCACGTATATGGACTGAGCGACTAATGACCAGACCATGTGTAAAAATAGAGCTCTGGCCCTCAACAGGAGCCAGCCAGGGGGCCAGTCGGTGCTATTCAAGGTGGACTTGTAGCAAGCCAGGCACTGTCCAGTAACAGTCCTGAGAGTCAGATAATAACCCGTAACAACTGGCCCCAAAAGGACAGGACTTAACAACTGTCAGTTTCCCTGCTTCTATTAGAATCAACCAAAGAAAGCCAAATGGATGCCCCACCTCCACCTGGGCACCTCCACAGCAACAGCCTCCCTCAGGACACACTTAAAGCCCCCCCCCCCCCCCCCCCCGCTTTGTAAATATTCCCCACTCCACCTGCCTTGCCTTTGAGTCTCTGCCCAAACCCATGGGCTGGTGGCTAAGTCCTCCATCTAGCTCTGAATGAATGGCCATCACCCCTTCTCATGTGGTTGGTCTTCGTTTCCACAAAGCCAAAGAATTCTTCCCCAGTAATGCCAGGCACTCCTTCCAGGGCAATTCTACCAAATGAAGAGATTCAACTTCCTGAGAAACAGCCTGGTACCCACTGCAAGAAGAAATAGATGACGGCCACATTGCTTTAGAATTTAGTCAGCGGACTCCGTGGGGTGAGTGCCTTGTTACACTAGGATTGTGGAAAATGTGGAGAAGCCAAGAGAGCAGAGTGGACGTGTCAATGTGACAGCATTACCATCCGGGACACTTGGCTAGTGTGTGAGCCATCTGAGTTCATTGCCAAGCAAGGTCTTCAAAACTTTTGTGTTTGGGTCAGAATTGTGGGGGTTACTGATTTAGAAATGTTCTTACTCCAGCGCAAAATTCTACCCCAACTCCAGGAGTCATATCAAGCTCCATTTCTTACAAGAGAAGAAGTAGAAGGAGGAGGAGGAGGAGGAGGAGGAGGAGGAGGAGGAGGGGGAGAAGGAAGGAAAAAATCGTCCCGAGCCCTTCCTGAAGAGAAGGTCGAATGCCAGCCTCAGCCCTCACACTGCCCTTGAAGTCCAGCTATCCTTGTCCTCTCTATGTCCTAAACTTAAAGTGAGCTCTTCTCTCTTCTCGAATGCCTTTTCCCAGCCCTGAGTAAGTGTTCACCCTCTGCATTCAAGGCCCAGGTGAAATGCAACCTCCTCGCTTTCTCTATCCTAACTCACCCAAGAAAAACCACTGGCTCCCTCATCTGGATCTGCAGAGTGGAACTCGAGGCTCTCTAACCCAGCTTGCCACAGGACATCATTGTCTCTATGGCCAGCTCCTCTGATGGACTGAACCTTCTCAGGGGTGGGAACTGTTACTATGCATCATATCTCTAAGTCTGGTGAAGTATACAGAGGAAGGAAGGGAAGAGAGAGAGAGAGAGAGAGAGAGAGAGAGAGAGAGAGATGAAGGCAAGAAGGAAGGAGGGAGAGAGTAGAAAAGAGGGTAAGAAGGAAATAAATGAGAAGGAAAGCAGAGAAAGGAAGGAGGGAGGAGGAAGGAAGGCAAATTTTAAAAATTGCTTAGCTTATAATGCTTTAATCATGTCCTTCCATTTTCAACAGAAGCCTCTATTTCCCGGTGCCATTTCTGTTCATGTACACCTGATAATGTTGTAGTTGGATTCTAGAATGTAGCATTTCCTCATATTGTTAGAAAATGCATGCACATTTCCAAAGTCAGCAAGCTATCAACCTCTTTTCTCAACCCAGTGGATGCCAGATGGATTTAGTTCGAATCTCAACTCTGTCCTTCTCTGGCTCTGCACTCTACTCCCTCAGTTCCCTGAGTCTTGTTCTTTGCCATCTGTAGCATGAGGACAATAACCCCAAGTCACAAGGCCATCCCCGAACAACTAAATGAGACAAAAAGGTGAAATTCCTGAGACATACACGGAAGTCAATGCGTGTTCACTTCTGTTACTGTTTGGATCGAGACCCCGACAGCTCATGTTGAAGTCTTGGACCTCAGTGCAGCAATATCCAGAGCTGGGACTTTTGGGAAGTGATTGGATCATGAGGGTTCTGACATCATTAGTGGATTAATCCATTTAATGGATAATACTTTGAATGGACTATGGGGAGAGGTAGAAACAATAGGCAAGTGGGTCATGACTGAGAAAGTAGGCCACTGGAGGTGTGCCCTTGGGGACTATACCTTATCCCTGGCCACTTCCTCCTATCTATCTATCTATCTATCATCTATCTATCTATCTCCCCTCCCTTCAGACAGCCATGAGCTGAGCATCTCTCTTCTGCCATTCCACCATGCCCTACACCATGATGTTCCTGGGGCCCAGAGCAGTGGATCCAGCTGCCCATGGACTGAACCCTCTGAAACTATGAACTAACACAAACTTTTCTTCCTCCAAGTTGTTCGTGTCAGATATTTTGGTCGCAGCAACAAAAGGCTAACACTACTCCTTACTCTACTCTGATTTTCTCATTTTCTTTCAGGCATCCGAGATCAGAATTCAGTTGCTCCAGATTCCTTCAGGTACCCAAACACACAAGTGACTCACTCCTCCTCCCACGGAGCCCAGATTTTAAAAGCTGTAATATTTTTGAGAAATGCTTGTAAAACAGGAAGTTACATTTTCAAGCAAATCCATCTCCCCTGATGACAAAAGAGGTTGCCAGTTTCAGAGAGGAAAACACGTTCCATGTCATTTTCTTAGACTCCCATCTCTTCCTCCAGACTCTGCTGATTCTGTCTTCGTTCCTGCTCTGGAACCCTGCCTCCGTCTCAGGGTTACACAGATACCAGCCTCTCCATGCAGTCAGCCTCCAAAGAGCTCCACTTTCCAGGCAGCCAAACCACAGTGAAAACAAGAGCATTGCCCCGAGGTCAGGATAATGGCAGAGAGATGCTGGGCATGAACCAGGCTGTCCCCTGCCTCCTGACGGCCAGCAGCACTCTCTGCCCATGGCTTCTGGGACTTCAGCCTGTGGTGGGATACTTGCCACCACTCTGGCTTTATTTATAGTGGTTTCTCTCAAAGCAAAGGTGTAAAAAATGGGTTAGGCATTGGGTGGGGAAGGAGAGTAGGAGAGAGAAAGGAAGGAGATTAATAGAGAGAAAAGGAGTTAAAATTGTATTAAATAAGACAGTGCAATTCTACAAGGAAATCATGTAAGTGAGGGCCATAAAGGACTCCAAAGAGAAGCCTGATGTCACCTGCTAAGCTTCCTCGATGCCTTTTCCCAAGTTGTCATTTGGGAGTTATTACTCAGGGATCATGCTGAGCTGGGCAGAAAGAGCTCCAAGAGTACAAGAGGCAGGTCACCAACGGTGGCATCTACCACCCTGACATCCACACACCTGAAACCTAAGCTGCAGGTGCATGTGCAGACTTCTTTCAACACCAAGGATGTGGGTATGGAAGGTCAGCTCCCCTCCTGGTGACTGTCATTCTCCTCCAGGAGGTCAGTGTGGTGGTGACGCAAGCCCAGCTGGCTCATCTGTCATTGGCTTGAATCTGGAATGTCCTTCAAAGTCACAAGCATTCAGAGGTGGGAGTCTTGGGAAGTGTTGGATCAGGAGGGCTCTCACCTCTTCTGTGGATTAATCTATTGATGGCTCAGTGGAATACTGGAAGGGGGGACCTAGCTAGAGGAAGCAGGTCATCCTGGAAGGATGTCCCCAGCCCCTTCCTCCCTCCCTCCCTCTCTCTCTCTCTCTCTCTCTCTCTCTCTCTCTCTCTCTCTCTCTCTCTCTCTCTCTCTCTCTCTCCTCTTCTCTCTTGCTGCCATGAACTGAGCAGCCTCCTCCCCACACATGCCCAATGATGTGCCTCACCTTAGGCACAAATGAACGGAGCCAGCCGACCACAGACTGAGAGACCTCTGCAACCATGAGCTACAGTAAATCTTCCCTCCTCTAAGTCGCTCTTCTTTGGCATTTGTCACAGTGACAGAAGTCACACAGCTGACTCTGATTGCAGAATTTTCCTTAGAAAGATGTATGTGGGGAACCCAGCCATCTGAGTTCATTGCCAAACAAGGTCTTCAAAACTTTGTGTTTGGGTCCTAATTGTGAGAGGTTCTGATTTATAAATGTTCTTACCCCATCAGACTATATATATATGGAGAGAGAGAGAGAGAGAGAGAGAGGTATCATTCCTTATTTTATAATGTCAACCTAATATCCTGCTAGAAGAGTCAGTGGCCTTGAATTTGTCCAAGCAACACAAATTAAACTATGCAGACTCATGAGCATCCAGGAAATCCCTAGGCCTCACCTCCTAGGGTCTGTCTTGACTCCAGCAGAACTTTCCCTCTTCTGTATTCCCACAATGGTAATCCATAGCCTTATAATAATGGTAATCCATAGTCTTATAATAATCTATACCTGGGGCTGGGGATGTGGCTCAGGCGGTAGCACGCTCGCCTGGCATGCGTGCGGCCTGGGTTCGATCCTCAGCACCACATACCAACAAAGATGTTGTGTCCACCGAGAACTAAAAAATAAATATTAAAAATTCTCTCTCTCTCTCTCTTTCTCTCTCTCTCTCTCTCTCTCTCTCTCTCTCTCTCTCTCTCTCTCCTCTCTCACTCTCTCTTTAAAAAAAATAATCTATACCTCTTCATCCATCTGCCCAATAGAGTGTGAGCTTAGCTTCACAAAGGTACAGACTATCCTTGCTAACTCCAGACGTAGCACAGTGCCTGGCATATTACGGATATTCAGGAAACATCCACTATATACATGGGTTAAACTGAACAAAATCTAAAAGAAATCAGTCCTCATTCATAGCAAGCACAGGTGGAAGCAAGCAGTAAGTAATTAACCCAATTTTCTACTTCCACTTGGCAATTCTGATTGTACTTATTAAGGAAACCAATGTAATTTTTTTGAAGTAAACTTAGTAATGATGACACTTAGGAAAGATGTGGCAAATAATTCCCCTTACATGTGTCTGTGTTGTCCTCCAACCTGGCTGGGATTCCATGAACTGTAATCAGGAATTCCAGTGATACATTTCAAATCCAAGTTTCTGCTCCTTCTGGGAGGCTGGTCCCATTCCCAACCCCACAACATGAGAACTGAGGGAATCTGTACGTTTTTAACAAGATGTCTGAGGGATTGTTAGGATCCTGCACATTCAGATAGAGTTCTCAGAGCATACATACTAGTACTAGAAAAAACACAATATTAAAAGTCAGAAGTCCTGAGGTCTGGTTTTTGTCATTTGCTAGATGTATTTTTCCGCAGTCATTTAACAGTGCTGAATGTATTTCTTCTCTGTAAACCAGTGAAAATAATGTCTGCCTTCCTTACCTGTCAGGGTCGTTGTCAAGATCAGATGCAAAGCCGTAAGAAAGTGACAATGTGCTAAAAAGTGCCATTATTTAATGACACTGCCTGAACCCTGTCAGATTTATTCAGATATGAACCTTCTTGTGGCTCCAAGACAATGTAGTCTCAAGGACAAGAGCAGATGGACTTAGCAGTCAGGAATCCCCAAAAAACAGAAATGAAATCATTTCCAGAGACTCTGACAACATGGAAGCAAAACTACAGATGTGACGGGTTCTAAACCTCATTATCACGTGACAGGGACCCCACAAGCCTGGGAATGAGAGGTCTTTTCTTTCTAGAACTTTACAAGGAACTCAAGAGTAACAATCACCAAACAATTGTTAGGTAAAAGACGAAGGATCACAGATGTCGAGAAGGTATTCGAGAGAAGGGAGAGATTGTGTCGTCTGTTTTCACAAATCAGCCAACTCTGGTACCACTCAATGAGTCACACAATGGTACCAAGTGGTTAAACCACTTCCTTTAGTCAGGCAAGGAAAATGAAAGAGAAGGGTGTCCTGGTCTTCTGCTTGGGTTTTAAGTGTGTCACATATCCACTGTTGTGATTCCTGCAATCTTGCGTTTCCCGTGAAGATCTCCAAAGGCTGTTTCAATAGCTTATTGGCAATTTTGCAGGCCTGAGCCTGACACCCTCTGGGGGTGAGGGAGGTGTGGCACCAGGTCTTCCAGCTGTGAGGGTTTTGTTCCATGAAACAAAGCCGCACAGACAGCTGGAGGCCCCAAGAAAACCCTGTCCAGCCAGAGAGCTTTGCACTACACCATCAAGTGCAGGGGAAGGGGAGACCCTGGGAGGAAGTGGCTCCTAGAGGGTCAGCTGTGAGGAGTAATTTATAGTAACAAGGTTTGCCAGATTCAGAAAATAAAAACACGGCCCACCCAGTTATATTTGAATCAGCTAATTATAATATATATAATATTATAATAATATTATATAATATATATAATATAATATTATAATTTTCTAAATATATATATTTGCATATATATATATATATATATATATATATATATATATATATATATATTTTGTAAGAAGACAAATGCAAATTCAAATATATATATGTTGGTTATCTGAAATGCAGACTTAGAAATCCTGTGTCTTCTCTGGCACCCATAATAGTAATCGCTCACCTTCACTATTTCCCTTGACTCATGATCCTCAGCCTTGGCTGCCCATTAGAATCACCTGGAAAGGTTTTAAAACTCCTGATGCCCAGACCACATCCCAGGCCCAATGGGACAGACTCCCCTGGATATTTGAGACTCCAAGTGTCAGCCTTGGTGAGAACCATTGTCAGGCTTGGTGTTTTAGCTGATAAAGGAAACTGCTAAGAGGGATAGTAACATGACCGACAGTCGATTTTCCAGACATTGGGGTAAAGCTATAGCTTCTCATTTGACTCTGTGTTTCCATGAAAATATGATCTATGAACCCCCCAATAAATAAATTGATAAATAAATATCTATGGAGCACCTTCCCAGGCACTGGAGGAATAGAAGTAGAAGAGATGCAGCCCTTGCTCTCAAGAAGCTCATCATAAATCCTTCCCAGTAAAACTCTTTCTCTCCAAGAAAGAGCTGAGAGAAGAGGTATGGAAGGGGTGATGAAGAATGATGTCCCAGTGCCTCTGTGGACACTTGCTTTAGAAGATGCTAGAAAACAAGAAGGAAAAAGTATCCAAAGAGAAAGGAAGGGGGGGTGAAAGGGGGAGGAAAAGGAGGGAGGAAGAAAAGGTAGGAAGGAAGGTAGGGAAGATCTTTTTAAGCAGGACATAAAGAGCACAACCATAAAGGAGAAGATTGATAGATATGACTGCATTAAAATTAGGCACATCTGATCTCCAAAAGACATCAACAAGAAAGTGAATGAGCCAGGCATGGTGGCACACGCCTAAAATCCCAGGGGCTCAGGAGGCTGAGACAGGAGGATAGCAGGTTCAAAGTCAGCCTCAGCAACGGGGAGGCACTAAGCAATTCAGTGAGACCCTGTCTCTAAATAAAATACAAAATAGGGCTGGGGATGTAGCTCAGTGGTTGAGTGCCCCTGAGTTCAATCCCTAGTACCAAAAAAAAAAAAAAGAAAGAAAGAAAGAAAAGAAAAAGAAAATGAATGGGTAAGCCAGAGAATGAAGAATTCATATCTTGTTCATATTCTGAATATATGTACTTACATATATATGTATATATGTATATACATATGTATATACATATATATGAACTCTTATAAGTCAATAAGAAAAAGACAAACCACCTACTAGAAAATGAGGAGGATACCTCAACAAGAACTTCACAAAAGAGGCTCTATGACATATCAAAAGACTTATGAAGACATGTTCTCCTCATTTGTAAGAAGACAAATGCAAATTCAAATAACTTTGAGATTATTGCTCTATGCCCTTGAGAAGAGCTTAAAAAATAACAACATGACAATATAAACAGAGTGCATATCATGAGTAATTCCCATACCCTCCTGGAAGGAATGTAAATTGATAACAGACATGGTTTGCTTCCACTGCTGATAATAATCTGTCATCACCTACTAAAGATGAGCAAACATACATCCTAAGACCCTATGGTTCTTGTCCTAGGCTTGTGTATTACAGATGCACCTACATAGGGACTTGGAGACTTGTACAAAAACATTCCTAGCAGGGAAGAATCCACATGTTCATCCACAGAAGAATGGGAGAAAGATTGAGAGACGTTCATATCATAGACTACACAGTAATGAAAATGAGCCATGAACACCAACAACAGCCCAGATGAGCCACACAGACATAGGGTTTAGGGAGAAAAGCCAGACGCCCAACCAAATAAGAAAGAAATATATATATAAAAATGTATGCACAGATTGTAAAGGATAAAGTTATCAAAACAGTGGCCACCCTGAAAGTGTGAAAAGCAATCACCTTTGGAGAATAGGGGTGAGGGATGGTTGAAAAGAGAATTCAGGAATCTTGGGGCTCTGACAATGCTTAATTTCTTTCCTTTTTTTTTTAAATAATAAGTGTTGGCAATCTTTAGTTTAATTATATAAAATGTTTGAATATAAATAGAAGACTAGAAGACAACAACTAAAAGAGTAACAGTAATAGCATTAGTAAAAAAAAAAAAAAAAAAAAAAAAAAAAGTGTAGGGCTGGGGATGTGGCTCAAGCGGTAGCACGCTCACCTGGCATGCATGCGGCCCAGGTTCGATCCTCATGCACCACATACAAAGATGTTGTCTGCCGAAAACTGAAATAAATAAATAAATATTTAAAAATTCTCTCTCTCTCTCTCTCTCTCTCTCTCTCTCTCTCTCTCTCTCTCTTTAAAAAAAGGGGGGTAGGATTAGGAGGGGTTTTTAATCTCATTCTGTGATTTAGATTTTTTTTGTAAGGCTGGAAGTATAGTTCAGTGATGGAGCACTTGCTTAGCATGCACAAGGCCCTGGGTTCAATACCTAATCTCATGAAAAAAAAATTGTTTTTCAATAATGCACACATATTAATTTTATACTCAGGAAATAAAAATCAATGTTTTCTTTAAAGCTGAAAATTTCTGTTCATATTTTTAACATTTTACAAAAACATCTTTTGTTGACACTCTACTTATGATACCATCCAATAATGTCCTTATCTTTTTCTTTTTGTGAAGACTGTTTATATATCTTTTTGACTTTAGAAATATTCATTCTTTCAGGAAGATTTTTCAGAGAAATCAGGTGAACTTCTACTTGAGATACTAGGTATGTTTTATTTGTTTTTCTCCCTCTTCAATGTGAACAATGAAAATGGAAGTGTCATCTGCTGAGATACCAAATTTTTTCAAAATCTCTGAAATACTGTTGTTTGGGGAGAGGTTGAATATGATTTCAGTGAACAGAGCTCTCAACTTTATTTTTCCCAGTTTCTAGAGATGAACTGCTTTGTTTGCTGTCACAAGTATCTGAAAAGGATCAACAATCACAGCATTTTTTACATCTTTAAATAACAGAAGGGTCACCTGGCTGGTCCTAGTCCGTCCAGAAGATTTCCCCCTCAGAAACAAACCCCTCAACTCACAATGCTCAATTTCTTGACCCCAGGGTCGTCACTGAGTGTTTTCTTTATAATAGTGCACTCATTTGTACTTTTATGTTGTGTGCTTTCTCATGTCCTTGCCCTATATTTCAAAATTGCTAAATTATTTTACATGACTATCAGGACCATTTTATGAATCTTGCATGAAAACTTCTTGCCCTCTGTCCCCTAGGAAGTTTTATAAAACCCTAACCCTAAAGTAGTACAGGGCTCCCTCCTGGATGGTCATTGTCTGCATCCTACAAACTCCTGACCCATCCATCACCTTTTGCCCCCAAAGGTTTTTTAGGTAACTTCCAATTAAATGTGAAGTCATCAATAATGCTTAAAAAATTCAAGTTGAATCATGTCACATCTTTGCTCAAGACCATCCCAGGGCTTCTCATGCCATTGAGAGGACAGCCCTAAGCTTTCCCTGGCCTCCAAAACTTTGCATGTCCTGAGAGCCCACACCAGCCCTAATATTCATAGCCCACGCCCCGCCCCATGCACTGAAGGTAAACTCCACCTGGGCAGGAATTTTTGTCCTCAGAGTTCACCACTGAACTCTCCGCACTTGGAAGAGAGTTCAGCATGTAGTAGGTGTTCAATAAATGCATGTCAGTGAGCGAGAGAGTGAATAAAACAATATATTAGGTTCAACCTGGAAAAAGTTAAGGAAAATCACTGCCACTGAAGAAACAAACTGCAAATGAGGTAACAGGAAGGATAAGATTACCCAATCAGCCACAAATGAATCAGAGGTGCTGGTCAGTATTGAACTTGAGTGGTCATTCTGAGGCCACGGTGATCCAGAGGCAGAGGTACAGTGTAGAAAGGTCTAGAACCATGATACAAGCTCTCCAGCTTCAATTAACCTGTGACATTGCTAAGCGGTCTGCAGGGTTCACATCACTCACAAAAGAATTCCATCTCTTAATCAAGATACTCATCTTTTCATGGATGATTTGTGTGGGGTATTGCAGGAAGCCATGCTCCCAAAATGTGTGCATTTCATATTAATTCAGGATAAGTGATCCCAGGCCATCAGGTACATCCTGCTAAATATGTTCCAGAGATAAGGACTCACCTGCCAGCAAATGCCACTGGTTCATTTCCCAGGAAATCTGGGAATTAATTACCAGGTTTATGAGAAAAGAAGGTGGAGACCTGACTCTTCTCTTTCCTGAGGACATTCCTCTGCCTCTGTAACCCAGTACTGAGAAGAGAGAATAGATTAGAGCACAGCAGCTTCATTCCTTTCTTCCCAGATACAAAGGAAACATAAGAGGGATGGGAGTGCAGTTCAGAGGTAGAGTACCTGCCCTGGGTTCCATCCCATAGCACCACAGTTGTCAATCAATCAATCCATCATAAATCAGTCAATCAAGGAACATAGGATCAGGGTCACTAAGAAACCATTCCCAGGTCATATGAAATTTTTTTGAAAAAGTGGTAGAGGCTGGGGATGTGGCTCAAGCGGTAGCGCGCTCGCCTGGCATGCGTGCAGCCCGGGTTCAATCCTCAGCACCACATACCAACAAAGATGTTGTGTCCGCCGAGAACTAAAAAAAAAAAAAATATTAAAAAAAAATTCTCTCTCTCTCTCACTCTCTCCTCTCTCACTCTCTCTTTAAAAAAAAAAAAAAAAGTGGTAGAAAAAAAATGCAACTGGATCAAGTTAATTGTGTCGCTGGGTCTTCTGGTAGATTCTGGTCTAATGTCTGGCCCACCCCCACCTCCTTCCTGTGGCTGCCTGTGGCCTCACTCTTAGAGAATGAGGTCAAGGGTTGTTGCTCCCAACAGTTGTGCCCCAAGGATGGCTCTGGATTCTCACTCCCCAGAGCAAATTCTTTTAATTAAATGATCATTTCAAAGCCTCCCAAAATTACACACATGTCTGTGCTCTAGACATACCACTCTTGGCATGTTCTCACAACACAGACACTAGAAACCAGGAAAAGGCTAACATGGTACCAAGAGATGACCTCCAAAACTTTCTGTTTGGGGTAGACAGAGAATCTTGGAGGACTCCAATTTAGAAATGTCCCCAACTCCTCAGATGATAAACATTTGTCTCATTTTCCATTGTCTCCTGAACTATTGGCAGTGTTTGTTGACAAATGGAAGAAAAAAGCAAAACTTCCCTGGGTCAACAAACACAGTCCTCTGGTCTCCAGGCACAGGCTCACAAGTCTTGGACCACAGAGTAGTGTTGAAATGAGCTCAGGCTAGACCCAACTGTACCAAATGCATTAATATTGCATTATAAAGAATCGCTCATCTCCATATGAGGCACTTTAGGTTGAAAGTGTCCCTTAGAGAGGCCCAAATAGGAGAACTGGTTGGAATATAGTCAATATTATGGCCAGAGCAGGTGATGGGCTCACATGAGCCTGCTACCGACAGGTCTTAATCTATTTTGTGTTGCTATAACAAAGTACCTGAGGCTGAGTATGTTGCAAAGAAAAGAAGTTGTTTTCTTTTGTTATTGTTTTGGCCTAGTCTAAATACACCCTCAGACAGCTGCATCTGGTTAGATTCTGGTGAAAACCTCATGTTGTGTCAGCTCACGATGGAGAAGCAGAAAGGGGAAATGGACACATGTGAAGGGAACAGGTGTGTGTTCGAGGGATAGGGAAAGCTGACCCAGTTTATAACGACCTAGCCTCCAGATAATTAATTCAGTACTGTAAGACCTAACTAGCTCCCCCCAAACCTAATCCAGTTTCAAGAAACTAATCTCACAAGAGAGGCATTAATTCTTGACCAGTCACCTCCCGTTAGGATCCACGTCTCCATACCATTACAAGATTCCACCCCACGAACTTTTGGGGTACAAACCAATCCAATCCATAGAGCCATACTAACCCCTAGATTCACTCCATTAACGACGAAGCATCTTTTTCAGATCTCAGAGGTTCTAATCAAACCAACGCAGCACCCAAATCCTTCTTTGTGTCCCCATGGGCGCCGTGAGTCTTCATTTCTATGGGATGAAGCATTCATTGATTTTGCCAAGTTTAAAAGACCATCTTTCCAGGGTAACAGTTTTATCCTGACAATCCAGTCTAAACTTAGCCCATTTTTTAATCTTCTCTCCTGTTCATGTTCCTAGAAATCAGTCCTAGCTGGACCTCAACAGAGGTGACACAGCTTACCTGGCATCCCAGGACCAGGTGGGTGGCCAAACCAGGACCAGGCCTCTGGCTGCTTCCTTGTTCCTTCTCGAAGGTTCTTCCTGCTGAGAATGTCTTGGCTTTGCTGTAAATAAGTTTAATGAGGTATTTCCTAAGAGCAGAACCGAGGGAGACGGCGAGTACATGGGTATTGGATTCCTGCAGTAGGTGCGGAGGAGGCGCAGAGAAAATGAGTAGACCCAATTCACAAATTTTGCCTAGGGCTAGACCTTTACACATTTAATATACGGTGATAATAATAATAGATCCACTCAGTCGTTCTTTTCTTCCAAGGGACCAAATTCGCCTGCTCTTCTCGATGGTCAGAGAGGAATGAAATGCGGGGCGATGACATTCCATATACATTTTGCCCTTGAGGTCCCAGGGCGCCTCTTCCTTGAGGGTTATAATTCTTTAGCTGACTTGAGTCTACTCCTGGTTCCCACACCAATGACTTACACCCAAGAGTGTATATCTATTATAATTGCTACCTAAAGAGAATAAGAATTACAGATAAGTAATTTTCTTTTTCTAATCTAACCCCCTGGAGGCATTTTAGCAGCTAATACTGGTGATGACAGGCATTTCTGCTATAATTTATACAATTTCATTTTTCTTAATCATGGATTTCAGTTCTCTTACATCACCTGCTTGAAATGGAAGCAGAATTTTGTTTTTCGTCTCTGTTTTTACACGTACAGTCCTTCTTGCAAAGGTGTTTAAAATGTCCACACAATTATGAGAAATTCAGATTATCATCTTCTCTGAAATGGCTTTCCGCTAATTGCTTGCAAATCCTCTTAAAACAATTCATAAAGCATGAATTTAGGTGCTTCAGTGAGACGCCGTATTTTGAGTACTTAAGAAAATATGAAAATTTAATAAGAGTATCTTTATATAGCTATTTGCCTTGGCAGAGAAATTGCTGATTAAGAATGCACACTTAAAATAATGTGTGTGGTACAGCACAGAAGAGAATTTAGGGTATGTCAGTGGTGGGTTTGTGTAATTTTTTTTCCTTTCTTGGTTCTCATCTAATACAATGCTTGGTACGTGAACAGATGTCGGTAAATATTGGTGATTTGCATTAAGTATAATTAAGAAGTCATCAAATAACGCAGTGTGCTGAGCACACCATTTACCTCCCCACCCTCTCCTTCAAAGACTGCTGGCTGTAAGGAATCCAAGTCAAGGAAGTGTCCCGGTCGAGAGGGTCTGGACATTCTGATACAGCCCAGGATCATCTGAGATCTAGAACAGTAGTTGGTAACGCCATGAATGGATTTTGACAGTTTAGGGCTTTGTAGGAATCCAATGGAATGGAATGGAATGGAATGGAATGGAATGGAATGGAATAGAATAGAATGGAATGAAACAGAGCACTTCTTCTTTCATAGGACATGAACTCTTTCGTGAAATTCCTTATCTCCCCCGTGAACAATGGGCCTAAGTTACACTGTGGAATGTATTTCTTCTGTGATTCAACAAAAACTTTGAAAGCCTTGGTAGCAGCTTGAATAGAATCTCCCAAAATGATATGTCCAAATCTTTATCGCTAGATCCTATGAATGTGACCTTATTTGGACAAAAGAATCTTTTTGCCTAAGTAATTAAGGTAAGGATTTCAAGCTGATGAGAACATCCTAGAGTACCTGGGTGGGCCCCCGAATCTAACGACAAGTATCCGTGTAAGAGAGAAGCAGAGAGAGATGGAAGACAGATTGAAAGAGGAGGAGGAAATGGGACCACATTTCCCACTAGGTTGGAGTACTGTGGCCACAAGTCAAGGACTGTCCGGAGCCACAAGACACAGGCAGGATTCTCCCCTGGAGCCTCTGGAGATAGCACAGCCCTGGAGATGCCTGGATTTCAGACGCCTACCTTCCAGAACTGAGAGAGAATTTCTGTTTTCTTAAGTTCCCCAGGTGGTGGTACTTTGTTATAGCAGCAGCAGGGAACTAATACAGGCACTGATTTAAAAGATGCAAAGTTCTGGGAGTTTTCAAGAATACCAGAACCAATTTGTCTCTACTCAGTCTACACAAAAGTCCCAGGTTGAAGTTCATTTTAGTCCTTAGTTCACCAACATTCTTTTAAATCCATGGGCTTTTATGAGTAACCCAACCACTACCTACTTTGTGGTATAGTCCCAGGGAAAGAAAAAGAATTCTACACACTCACTCACAGTCACCCCAACCAATAAAGATGGTCCTCCTGATCAGGAAATGTAAGCAGCTTAATTTATTATAAATTTATGATAACAGCTATGCTTTCTCAAACTTACAGAATATTCAGAAAATCACTGTTTTAGACTTCTCCCTAATTCACTAGAGCCAGTCAAAAATAAAAAGGGACTTTCAGGGTCTAGGTATGTAGCTCAATGGCAGAGTAAATGCCTAGCGTGCAGGAAGCCCTGAGTTTAATACCTACTACTATAAAATAAATAAATAAATAAATAAATAGGAATTTGGCAAGAATGAGAAAAGAGGGCTCACTTACTAACAATATAATTTCCGATTCTGTTTTCTTTCCCATTCTGGCCGAAAGAAGCCCTGTGTCTAAGGATGTCCTATGATGACACATCAGTCACCATAGGACATGGTGCATTGCTATTTTTACCCATGGACCTTCAGCAACTGTAAGCTATCCATATAGGATATAAAGTATATCCAGAGACTCTGTACTTTAATTAGAGCATGACTAATGGAATTATAGGTGCTTATAACATATCCATTGTGCAATTTGTATCAGCAGTAATTAGCACTATGAATTGCCAAGAAGCTACTGTAGCTTAAAGCAACTGACCTTCTTTGGCTCTTCAGCTTTCCATGAGGACTGGGTGGGTGTCATTCCAAGTAACCAGCATCTATGGGGAAAAATACAGGAGGCAAGACATCCGGGGTCACATTCATTCACTTAGTCCTCATCGTCTCCCATCCTGACTTGAAGACTGTACATTAGTGTTAGGACACTTAGTAGGTTGCACATAGTAGTCCCTCCATAAATACACCAAACCCGATTGAAATGAGAAGGCAGCGAATACTAGAGGTTAGGGAAAATGATCAAAAGGGGAAAATAAAAAGGGTATAAATAGGAATAATTGTGCCAACAATGAGTCACTGCATTCATGACCTTTTCCCTTCATTTTTAGAAAAGAGGAAGGAAGAGAGGGAGGGAGGAACGTTTTCAAACTGCCAAGGTCTTCACAAACAAGAAGCTGGTGAAGGTCAAAGCCTCTCACCAGCCACGATCCCCTGGGTCCCCAGCAAGGCACAGCAAACTGAAATTCTCTAGAGACTCCTGGGCCTTGCAAAGCCATGCTCCATCACGGCTGTGGCACCATGTCAAAGTGATCTGTGTACATCAGGGGGGTCGTCAAAGATGTCATGAGAAGCCCTCGGTGAAAGAAGACAAAGGGGATCAGAGATGCTGAAAAGAGTCAAGGAACTTGCACAGAGTAGCTGGGGTGGGGACATTCACTGGACATCTGTGGTCCCAGACAAAGCTGCCTTCACAGGTGGCTGAATTTGGTGGAGCCATTCTATTGATTGATTGATTGATTTTGTGCAGGGTCTCACACAGGCTAAGCACATACTCTACCCCATGCTCCTGGAGTCATTTTTTCCCATCAAAATTCTTTTGACTTTTTATGCCAATAGCAAGAGAAAGAAAAAAGTTATGAAAGCAGGCCTAGATTTAAAGACGACCTGCCCCGATGAACTCTATAAGTAAACTCTTGGCCTCTTGACCAGGTGACATGACTTCACTAAGTGCCGAAGTCTGGCTGGGCACAAAATAACCGAGCCACCACAAAGCCTTGTAGATTCAAACAGCAACTCTTTATTCCTGAACTCTCACCAACACTCTACACACACGTTCTGGGAAAATACACTGCCTCCATCAGGCTCTGCATATCAATTCTCTCAGAACCCCGCGAAAACTCAACAGGGAACTCCAGGAGCAGCGGGCGCCTGAGGCAGTAGGATACGCCCTAATCCCAGCAGGATCTTCCCTAAACCTGGAGCCGCCCTATTCCAGCAGGATCCACCCTAAACCCGGAGCCACCTTAATCCCTGAGCAGGGTCACCTTTCAACCCAAAAATGCCATGCGTCATTCCTACTTGGCTATGGCTCTCAGCAACTAAGTCCCAGTTTTTCCTTTTTGGGAAATTAACACCAAGCTTCCAATTGCTGCAATTATTTATTGAGTTCCTGTCCGCTAACATGCTTAGCGCAGTAATTGATGGTGCACCTAAGAAAGTTTCACCATTTTGTAAGTGCAAACTTTTCCTCAGCTACCCAGGTTTCACAGAAGCCCAGGAGCATCTGTAAGTTAAATTTTCCTTGGACATGCATTAGCACACTGCTTCAGTGGGGATAAAACTGATAAGTCGTATTTCCTCCAGCCCAGCCTGCATGCGGCCACCAGCTTCCTGACAAGTATTTCATCCAAGGCCGTTCAGCAGACAGGAAAAAGTTTGGTCTTAAGAGTCAATTGAACCTGCTAATTAATACGTGGCAATCTCTAGCGGGTCCCTTCATTTCTCTACACCTTGGTTTTCCCATTTATTAAGAGAGACAATAACACTTTAGAGAAAGAATAATAACAAAGTGGAAATAACAGCTTTTGGGGGGAAGTTGCCTTAGGGATTGAAAAACATGACAACCTCGAAAGCAACCATCAGTGCCTACTGGAGAGCAACTGCCCCATGCCTTCTAATGTGTTCTTTCTTGTCCAGCCTACTCCAAACCTCTCCCTCCCATTCCCTATTCCAGCTCCAAAGGAGGCCTGCCCTGTGAAGCCCACACCATCTCTCCTGGACTTACTGTGTTTTCTGCCAGAGGAGACTTTTCCCATCCCTGCATCTCCAAATCATCCTTCAAGACTCATGTCAAATGCCATCTTTCCCCCCAAACCACTCCCTGCCCTGCAGAAGGTCCTCCTCCTCCTTCCTACCTCTGTCCCTCTCCTCTCCCTGCTCCCTCCATCTCTATCTCTGTCTCTCTGAGCTTCCTAGACCTTTGTCTTTGACCTTCTTAAAACCTCCACATTGTTTACCATCACTACCAAGTATTTCTCCAAAACAGTACGTTCCCTAAGGGTGTAACTAACAGTGGTCCACTTTATGCTTTCAATATAACCCTTGCTGCTCTACCTCTGCGACTTTTTCTTAAAATAGTTTCTTTCTCTTCCTGTCTCCCTGCTCCTCCCAAATCTCTCCCCCTCCCTAATCTTAGGGAAAATGGGATTACCTTTCTCCCCCACCCTAGGCAGAGTTATCTGTCCTTGGGCACACACACACACCATAGGAACTAAGAATCCAGATTTTGGGGATGGCACCAGAAGATCTCAGAAATGACTGTCTCCCAAATTAACAAGTGAATTACAACTACAACAGAGAACACGTGAAATGTAGCCTTTGAATCACCTCTTTAAAAGCCCCCCTGCCAGATGGGCAGAATCACAGCCTCTGGGACAGGAGTCCCCTGTGTTTCTCCTTTGCTAGCAAAGCAATAAACCTTCTTTTTCCTTTTTCTCAAAACAGTGTCCTCGTTATTGGAGTGGCATTGGGGACAAGGACCGAGCATGTGGTACCAAGGGTAGAGTCTCCAACTCTGTCTTCTTCTGAGTGTCTCCCAGGGCTGGCACAGTTCAAGAACTTGAAAAATATTTGTTGGATGAAAGAATCAATAACAAATTATATGCATTGAAAAAATTTTTCATATTAAATACTATATTAACAAATGTAGGTTAATCCTTTCTACTAAACTGGAGACTCTGTCTTCCATTTTATTTTGCAAATGTAAATAAAAGAAACTACACGTGTTTACCAGCCAACTTTAAGTAGATTTTCAATGTCTGCCTTCAATATTTCAAATAGTTTGGGCCCCCATTTCCTGTAAAGAGCAAATGAATTTAGCTGTGCTACTCTCTAGCATTTGACAGCTCTGGGGCTTTGTGTATGAGGAATCAAAGTAATCAGTTATTTCATTAATTTGATGCTGGAAAATGTGTCAAAAATATCACCTGTCTTTGTGTACACTGGTGAATTGCCCAATTTTTTTTCCTTTCATTTGTTTGGGGTCATATAAATGACACAAGAAACACAACTAATTTATCCAATTTCTTGAAAATTCATCTCTATGAATCCTTTAAATTTTGTTTTAACTTTAAAAAGCATCTTTTAGCACTTTAAAAAAAAAAGCTAATCAATGCAATTTTTTTTTAAGTTGTGAATGGAAGACATCCAAAAATCAAGAAACTCAGCCCATAAGCCAGTTTCAACTATCATAGAGAAAGGCATTTCCAAACATCTCATGTCAGTGGAACCAACTTTCCCACCATGGTATCCTCCAAAGCATCAGAAGCAAACTCTCACCCAGGACAGGTGGAGAAGGAGCCCATCCTGTGCAAGATCAACAGCACTCTTGTTTTTGCTGTGTCTTAAGATACTTCACCTTTGCCATTCCTTCGAGGTCTTAGAACACAGAAACTAAACCTAGTGCACCATTAATCCTGGCCACCCCTTTTTTCAGGGGTTAGAAACAGTCCTCTGATAGAAAACCATGGAACTGTGGAGTTCTTCACTAACACACCATGACGCACGCACCCTGCATGTGAGAAGGTTGTCACTGACTGATCATGGGAATGTGACCAGCCTGAAATTTTACCCTGCCTTGTTCTGCAACCTCTAACACATCCTTACACCTGGTAGTGCTTCTCTTAACATCCAGGGCATCGAATTTTTCATTTTATAAGAACCTAGTGAAAACTGATCTTTTGTTTTTCTTTTAATATATAGTGTTTTAAACAAGAGGGATACTTTTATTGTTAAATCTCTGAGAGATTTCATGGCTAATATCAGTTTATGAATGCTGTTCTTCAGGTTTTAGAATGCACCCAATCTCTTTTTGGTGATAATGTCTTTTCTGTGAAACACACTTGATCATTACTAGACACTAGAGACCACAGGATTAGACTCTACACCTTTATTAAATGAATCCTGTCATTTACTCTTATTAAATTATGAAAAGAGAGATCAGCGATATGCCAGACTAAGAAGCCCCAGAACTCCATGGAAATACAAAACAAAACAAACAAACAAAAAAACAACAAAAACAACATATAGAAACTAACTCAAAATGACTTTATAACAACTCTGAAAAACAGTCAAAGATCTAAGCAACCAAGCAAAAAATATTCATTCAATCAACCTAGTTAGCCACCAACAGGTGAATAAATAAAGAAAATGTGGTTCATACATATAATAGAATATTACTCAGCCACAAAAAATATGAATGAAATTCTATTATTTGAAAGCAGCATGAAAGGGACAGAAGGGTATTGTTTTGAGAGAAATAAGGAACAGGAAAATAAGTACCACATGTTTTCACTCATTTGTGTGAGCTACGAAGGTTGACCTCAAAGAAATAGAGAGTAGATTAGTGGGCTTCAAGATCTGGGAAGGGTGGAGAGAAGGGATAGATGGATGGAGGCTGGTAAATGGGTACAGGGGTGTAGGTGAAGAAGAACTTCTAATGTCCTACTAAGAAACTGATGTGACTCCATTTTTGAAAATAAGTAAATAACAGCAGCTTCTACCTCAAAGCCTATCCTAAGGAAGGGGGCCTTGTCCTTGGAAAAACCCACAGAGCACTCCTAAGCACATACCCACTCTGCTGAGTTGTTTGTCTGTAAACAACAGGAGAGATCTGTGCACCAGGTGTCCCTGACTCACTTAGGCTTGGTGAGGACCCATAGCAACCCCCTAGCAACCACCAATCAGCATGAGACAGGGAGAATACCTGGGATGCCAGATGACCCCCCAGTAGTTTATGGTGGTTGATAATATGTTGGGAAACCATGGAGTTTAGCACATACTCCCCTCATGGCCTAAACCAATCAGTTCAAAGGAACCCCCCCTCTTGTACTAGCCAATCACCGCTACCCAACTTGTTCCCACCAGTGAATGTGCTAATCAATGTTAAGAGCTGTTGTTTGACTTTCCCACAGTATGGATGATTTACTGTATGATGTTGTGATGCATAGAGTATCCCCCAAAAACCTATAAAATCTCACTGGACATAGGACCAAGACTCACTCCCTGGGACCACTGCGTCGGGAACAGTTGTGAGTCCAGGCTCGGGCTTGCAGTAACGACTCTTGTGTGATTGCATCGGATTCGGCTCCTGGAGGCCTATTGGGGGGTCCCATGAATCCGGCATTACACTACAGCACAGTAGGATACCTGTGGTTGACAACATTTAATTGAATAGTTCAAAATAGCTAATAGAGAAAATTTTGAATGATCCCAACACAGAGAAATGATAAATGTCTGAGTTAATAGATCTGCCAATTACCCTGATCTGATCATTAAGTCTTGTATACATGGTATTGAAATGTTACACTGTACGCCATAAATATGTGCAATTACTATGCATCAATTAAATATTAAATTGCATTTTTTAAAAGTTTTTAAAAATATCTTTATTTTATTTTTATGTGGTGCAGAGGATTGAACCCAGTGCCCCATGCATGCTAGGCGAGCACTCTTCCTCTGAGCCACAACCCCAGCCCCCTAAATTGCATTTTTAAAAACTTAATAAAACATCCTTTGTCAAATACAGACAAGAGAAAGCCAATGTGGTGCCTCTTGTGCTTTTTTGCTCCTTTCTCTCCCAAGAGCAACACAGGGCTACAAGGATCAGAGCAGAACTAACATTCTAAACTGTCTGTGGTCTACCTAAAGGACCGTCTCAGCTAAATCAGAGTTCATAGAGAGACTGGCAGCATTCTGCATATCTCAAACTGGAGAAGCAATGGAAGATGGTGTTTGAGAGCTGCAGAGGCACTGCAGACCTGGACATATCTAAATGTACCAGCAGAGGAATGTGATAGGACATCTCAGCCTCAAGGAAGAGGCTAGGGTGAGACTCTCTAGAAACTGAAAATATATAAGTGTAGCTGTGCATATGGAGGAAATTTAAACACACGCGCACACACACACACACACACAGATACACACCTAGAACAGATTTTAGAAGACCAAGTCTTCACTGGCTGACCCCAAGGTTCAGCACACACCGCACTAATTAGTGAAGGCCTTTCACACCAGTCTACATAGACCAAGAAAGGTGGCTCTTTGTCTTTTAAAAAAAAAAGTGTGTGTGTGTGTGTGTGTGTGTGTGTGTGTGCTTAGAACTTTATTTTATTTATTTATTTATATATGGTGCTAAGAATCGAACCCAGTGCCTCACACATGCTAGGCAAGTACTCTACCGATGAGCCACAATCCTAGCCCCTCTTTGTCTTTTAAATGCCTAATTTTCAACAAATGATTACAATTGAAATGTTACACTGTATGCCATAAATATGAGCAATTACTATGCGTCAATTAAATGATTACAAGAATTTACAAAGAAACAGAGAAGCATGACCCATTCAAGGGAACAAAATAAATCTCCAAATACCACCCCTGAAGAAACACAGACATTAGACTTGCTAGGAGAAAACTTTAAAACTGTCTCAAATATATTCACTGGGTCTTCAAAAAAATTAAAAATTGAATTACCATGATCCAGCAGTACTATTTCTGGGTATATACCCTCAAAGATTAAAAGTACGGACTCAAAGAAGTCTTTGTACACTCATGTTCTTAGCATTTTTCACAATAGGCAAAAGTTTAAAGTAATCCAAGCGTCTGTTGACAGACAAAAGGCAGGATACGCTAAAATGGGACTACACAGACAACAGGACATGATTCAGTGTAATAAAGGAAGCAGACCCTGCTACACAGAAAGATATGAATGGACCCCAAGGAGGTTATGCAAAATGAAATAAACCTGCCACAAAAGGACAAATACAATATAATTCCACTTATGTGAGGTTCTAAAAGTAGTCAAATTCACAGAGATAGATTGTAGACTAGTGGTGGCCAGGGTTGGGGAAGAGAGTGGAATGAGGAGTTAGGTTTCATGGGTACAATGTTCCATTTTAGAAAATGAAGAAGTTCAGGAGATGGATGATGGTGATGGTGGTGCAATAATGTGTGCTTAATGCCACAGAACCCTACACTTGGAAATAGCTAGAATGAAAAAAAAAAAACTATTAAAGAAAGGTGAATTCAGAATATCTGAACCCTTTCCGCATTATCAAAAATACTGGATATAAAAATACTGTTGTTGAAAGAAATTTTGTGTTGTAACATTAAATACTCCTTAAAAGCTGAGCACGTGCCCCGACTCTCACACACAGTGGTTTATACCGTTCTTGGATGAGTGTGGTTCAGTATCTCATTCTGTTCCAACAATGGCCCCACCTCCGTGGATTCCTCCTTTTATTAAATATCTTTTATTAAACCATTAACCTGAAGTCCAGAGAATCCAAAACCTAGATAGGTTGGAATTATTAAAAGCAAAATAAATTTTCAGAATATTCACTAGATGGAACCACATCTTAAAGCACAAGAATTGAGTAAAAAGTCAGCCCTAAATAACAGGAAACTTTACAAAGAAAAGATAGAATCAAATTTTAAAGAATGTGACTGTTTTTTCTGTGATTGTGGCAATATGTACGTGAATCTGTATATGTGTTACGATTCATAGAACTATGCACCAAAAAGGGAATTAATAACATTTTCCAGCAACACAGATCTCCATGTTTCTTTTAATTATTTCTATCTTTATTCATTTCCTCTCAATCATAAAATCCATATCTTAGTCCTGTCCATTGGCCACTGTAGTGATACTTGTGCTTTCAGAGGATGAGAGAGGATTGAATAGCCATCTTCCAGTGATGAACAAATACCCAACAATAATTTTAAGCAACTGAAAGAAAGTCCAACTGAATTAGATGCATGATGAAATCTTCCACACTGGCTCTCTCCTAATTCCACTATTGATCTTGCCCCAGCTTTGGAAGTCTGCACCCAATAAACATTAGCCACCAAACACAGGCCAGTAGCTCCCTGTT
Source organism: Spermophilus citellus (assembly GCF_964194105.1). Classification (NCBI taxonomy): domain Eukaryota; kingdom Metazoa; phylum Chordata; class Mammalia; order Rodentia; family Sciuridae; genus Spermophilus; species Spermophilus citellus. The sequence goes on from NC_138186.1 coordinate 16,606,114, forward strand.
GCAGAATCTGCCCCTTGTCATCTCTCCCTCGGAAATAATCAGACCTACACTTAATATACTTGTACCAATAGCCAAGTGCCTCCGGGATATGATGTGAAAAATACAAGTCGGAAATCATTTTTGCTTTATTTATTATGCTGTCATTTACTGTCATGTGGTAAAGGCCAAAGAATCTAATTCCCTTCACCCACTGGATTATAGCAGCTTGTCTTTTTTATGCAGATTTCATATTTGAACAAGACTTAACTGGGCTTCCATTGTAACCTGATGTCACTGATCTGGTTTTTCCAATGTCCAGATACAGTCCCAAGTCCTCACATGTTGAAAAGGAATTCATTTCATCGGCTTGTTGTTACCATGCCATTTCTTTTGGGGGTCTGCCTGAGATAAAAACTAAAAAAAAAATCATATATTATATATTATATGCACATTCTTACATTTATGTCCTTCATTATAAACATTTGTAAACTTATTTGTGTTATGTAGATGTTGGCAATGCCATATAAAGACGAGAGCAAAAATTCCTAACACTGATCCTGTATGTAAAACGCTCATATTTTCTTCATCATTGATGTTTTTGTCAGAATTTTATTTTTAAAATATTGCCTTAAAAGTTTACTTATCTTAATTACTCAACTTTTCAGCAGCCCTTTTAATTAGGTCCCGTTTGTCTCACCCAATTTCCAGATGACAGTATAAAAAATGTAAATGGAAAATAATGTAATTTCCTTAAGAAAAATTTCAATAGATTGATAAGTATGGCTTCCCAATTCCGTCATTTCAAGCTGTGTTTTTTTTTTCTGACCACATTAGGATCCTGGGGTTGCCATAGTAAAGTACCACAAATTGGGTGGTTCAAACAGTGGACCTTTATTCTTACAGTTCTGGAAGGGCCCAAGGTCAGCAGGGCCACACCGTTTCTGAAGGTTCTAGGGAAGAATCCTTCCCTGTCTCTTATCAGCTTCCTGTGTGGCTATTAATCCTAGGGACAAGTTGGCTTGCAACCACATGCTGCCCATCACTGCCTATCACTAGCCGCCTCCCTACGTACCTTCACATTACCATAAGAGGACACCAGGCTCACTGCATGAAGATCTCACCCTACTCTAGTAAGATCTCTTCTTTACTAGTTCCATCTACAACAACACCATTTCCAAAGAAGGGTGCATTCCAAGGTACAAAGGGTTGAGACCTCAACATATGTTTTAAGGGGACATAAACCAACCTATAACACAATCCAAAATACTTGAAAATTCTTATTCTAACTTTTGGATTGGTGGCACATCAAATTGCATCTGTATGCAATCTGGATGGATTTGTATGGATGTGGCCCTGTACTAGTGACGAATAATGGTAACACCCTACCCTTTCAATTGACCAATACACTCCCATCAGACTCCCTGCTGTTCACTTGATTCCCCTTCTCTTTATCCACTTCTTTTTACCACTTATACTATTGCCCGTCTTCTTTCACCCTGTTCTAACCCACAGCACAGGTACTAATTTCCTATCTCTTGCCAGTTTCACTTTGATTACACCCAGATTCAGTTGGAAATGATGCTGTCCACCATGAGGCTCTCACAGAGGTTGAACAAATGAGACTACCTGATCTTGGACTTTCAGTTTCCAAAAGTGAGAGCAAAATAAGCCTCTTTTCTTCAAAGGTTACCCATCCTCCTGCATTTTGTTATAGTAATGGAAAATGGACTTATACAAATTTGGAACTCATGGAGAAGGATGCCTAATCATCATATCATTTTCCTACTGGCAGAATTCCCTTATTGTATGGGGAAAGTCTGCAACTCTCCTAATGTGAGCTACTATTCAACTTAAGATTCCATGCAGGTAGAGAAGAGCCAGAGAAGAGAGGGCAAAGACAGAAAATGCAGCATTTGTCTATCGACCGCACATACTGGCTCTGAATTCTTCTTGGGCAGCCAACACCTTAGAGCAGTAAACCATTTGTTTAATCACTTTGCTTTGCCCTGTCTGCTAGTAATGAAATGCCGTACTCTCTAAAATAATTTCCTGACTATTTGCTAAGATTCATCTCTGACATTTCATTAAATATGATCATTTAACTGTACAAGTACAAATGCATTTTTAATTTAGCTTACTGCAGATATTACAGATGTGGGGAAATGAATTCATATTACTCTAGGGCAAATATATCATTCACATATGCATGCCACAAAAGAACAAATTATTAAAAATTACTGAAACTTCCACGAAGATTTATATTTAACTTTTCCATATTCAATCTCTATGTCATTGTGAAAACATATAGTGTGTCACTCTGTCAGCCCTGATTCTATGAAGAATGTGTGGGCGGTTCCACAAGGATCTTGATCAATAGCCTTCACCTCGTCACTGACATCCTGTGTGGTCCTGAAACGTGGAGATTAAAGTTCAAGGATGAAGTTATGAAGCTAGCAGACTAATCTCTAAGTAGTAGATTATTTGCCTTCTCTACAAAAGAAAATAGCAATAGGAAATGTGTCTTCTATCCTGCGTCCTATAACTCCAACTGTAATTCATGTTAGAGTTTTCTCTATACTCACAATGTCAATCAGCCTTCTAGATTGTCTTCTTGGTGCATGTCATCATTGGATTCAAAACCAACGAATGAGATAATGAGCTTGGTTTTTGCCCTGGAGTTACGAAATCGAGAACTTACAAGTTATGAACTAACAACTATTATCTCATATGGCGGTGTCAGGTGTTTCCACAAATGTATTTTGATTCCTATGGAAAGAAAGAAACTTAGTTTCAAAGCTCTTTATGGCATTTCAGACAGATAACCAAAGCAAGATAATAAAGTTTTGAAGCAATTACTTAGAAGAGAATTCATTGCAAATGAGGAAGTAAGAAACTCATCATTTCTAAGTATCCAAAATAAAATAAAAAATAAATGGTACTAAGAAGCAAAAATTCTTCTCTGCCTATTTTGTGTGCTTATGTCCATGTTTAGCCCGGGAATCCAACAGGAAAAAAATCTGTTTGGTTTTCTGTGAAGTTTCCACATCATCTATTAATTTTAAGATTTGTAGTTTGGAAGAGACCTTTGAGATTACTCAGGTTATGCCTAATTCAGGAGTTTTACAAATAAGAAAAATGAGGCTCAAATAATTTGCACAGATTCACAACAAACGGGTGGCCAAATCCAAATTAAAAGCCAGGATGCTTGATTGCAGGTCAGCATGTGATCCTCAGTGGATTCCTATAGGCCCTATGGACAGGGAACAAAACTTCATTTTGCAAACCAGTATATTAAACTGTCCCACCACAAGCCCAGCATGCAGACAAACAACTGGACATTACCTAAGTGACTTGAAGCCTACCCACTCACAAAAGCATAGATGACATAGCAAGGAGATGACAGCTCATGCTAGGAATTTGCCTCTTTGACCTTTTAAACGCCTCACCTCACAGACCTCCTGACTCCCCCTTTAGCATTTGGTCGGCAGATGTCCGTCACGGTGACCTCCTGTGTCAGCTTGAGTGGGCCGTGAAGTGTCAAGATATTTGGTCCAACATTATTATCCCACATGTATCTGAGAAGGTGCTTCTGAATGAGATTGGCCTTTGAATTGGTTGACTGGGTTCCTTAAACAGATTGCCCTCCAATCAGTTAAAGACTTCAACAGAACAAAAATGCTGACCTTCACCAGGTAAGAGGGGATTGCTCCTGCCTGGTGGCCTTCATCAAGGACATTGCCTCTTTTCCATCTTTGGACACAGGTAGAAACAGCAGCTCTTCCTGGTCCTCAGGCTTTGGTCTTAGACTGGAACCACAGCCCTGGCCCTCCTGGGTCTCCAGTATACTGACTTCAAATCCCGGAACGAAAGTTGATTGCTTATCATAAATCTGTACACATACATGTGTACACATGTGCATGCACACACACACACACACACACACACACACACACACACACACACACACACTGCTGACTGTTCTCTGGAGAACCCTATTACAATGTCTCTGGCATCTTTGAATTTCACACTGTTTATAATTGCTTTTTAAATTTTTAATTCTCTCATGCATGAGAAACTTTAGCTCAGGCAAGTGTTGTAGAAAACTCAAAACCCAAAAGAGCTTACAGAAATTTAAAAAAAAAAAAAACCCTGCATGGCAGAGCTCCTGGATTATAATTCTAAAATAGATGCCACATAAATATCACACATAAAAATTTACACATAAAAACCCAACATAAAAACATGTCACAATGAAAAGTCTGCCATTCTCCAGGCCCCAGTTCAGTGTCACCCTGACTGACTCCATCATCTTGGCTTTCTCTTCAGAGGTTTTGAAATATCACACTGAGCAATCACAAGACCTGCAAGATTGCTGGCATTACTTCAGTCACTCATGTTTGATTTATATTTTCTGTCTCCTAATGAATAAAATGTCTTTCTCCCCCAGCAAGCTGTGAAGGGGAATGTTTCTAGGTACAGTGTGGGAAAAATACAATGGGTGAGAAGGGGTTGCAGAGGTTGCTGTAACAAAACACTTGAGAATGAGTAATGTAAAAAGAAAAGAGGTTGATGTGGCTTATAACTCTAGTGGTTGAAATTTCCAAATAACATGATGCCAGTGTCTGGTGAATTCATGTTGATAATAACAATAATAATACATGGTAACATCTGCTTTGTAAGGCAATAAATGCTATGAGAATCCAGTGGAATCACCTCACCCTCCAATCCCCAAATATCACCTGGGACGACTTTAGGTGTGAATAAAACATCTCCCAGTGGAGGTTCAACTTGGACCAAAGCAGAACGGGAAAGCAGGTTCTAGTACATAATGAGGATCCCAAAAGACATTCGTGGAGAGAACAGAGAGAGCAAACTTCTCATGAATAACTGTTATTTTCCTGCATCCATACTTGGTAAAAGATCTTTCTTCCAATTCTGCTTGGGAATATGTTGATTACGGAAAGGTAAGAAGGAACTATTAGATGCTATTTCCCCATAAAAAGGAGAGATATGCCCACAGAGCTCTACAATGAGGTCATCTTTGTGATAAATAGAAATTAAGAAAAGAGAGAACTATCCTGGATCCAGATAAAGTCGAACACCTTGTCACGTATCAAGGTCCGTGGATCACCAAGGAGACGGCCACCCCAACCTTGCCATTGCTCTTGTCCAAGATCAGCCAATTAAATTGATTTCATGTTCACAAAAATTACCAGGATAACAAATTTTAATAAAGTTGCTAATGGGGTTGAACTGTCCCATTAGTAGAGATATCCAATTCCCTTTGTAAAGTACATAAAATAATGTCCCCCCTCCCTGAGTTCTGTCCCCAGAAATTAGAGGAGTGATAACAACATTCTCCTGGCCCTGCTCTGATAAAGTGGCATTTGTGGATTTCCTTCAATTCTCACACTTAGGGGGGAAAAAAGTGTTGATGTAAAGACAGTGTTTCAATTATTTTTGCCATCTGAGGTCTTGCTTGTTCTCTGCTCAAATTTTAATATGTTACTTTTACTGAATGTTTTGAGTCTCACTTGCCTCAAATTGCATGACTCAGAGAGGCAGGACTATGACGATTTTCCATGTTTATGGCATTCCAAATGCTACTTGGCAGACACACAGTAACCCATGGTAAGAAAAAAGAAAAATGAGGATAATTCTGATGAAGATGATGCTGATTAGGTGGGGGACAGTGATTAACAATCAATCCTGACTCTTCAATAACTTCTGTACCTGATAGAATCCATTTTTTTCTATGGCTTCTGAATTTCTTCCCTTCTTTGGTCATGTCAAGTTTCACTAAAAGGTTTTTATCTGCTCTTCAGGATGATCTGGTGGGATGAAAGAAGGTAAGAAGTTTTCTGTAAGTCAGAACTCTTGCTTTATCACAAGGGAATTCAACAATAAAATATGTCAGGTGGAATAACACAGAGCTTGCAGAAGAAAAATAAATCACAACAAGCCTCCGATGACCTTCTCCAAGGAGGAAGACTATTAAAAGAGAACAGAAAAATAAATGGAAGAAAGTGAAGTTTTGCCAATAGCTGTCTGAAACTTGAGCACATCTACGGCGATGCAGGGGGGCACAGATGCCACCGATTAACGATGCTTGGTCTGAAAAGGCAGGTCTAGGTCACCTCTTCCCATCCGCTGAGCCAGAGCTGATTACCCCTGACAGGTAGCTCTGAATAATTGCTCTAATCGCTCCAGTGAGCTCCTGACCTCGTCAGAGCAAAAGAGTGATGTCTTAGCCCACTTCAGAAAAGCCGGGCATCCCTAAATCTGACATCTCCAACAAAGATGCATTTATTTTCACGGAAGCATTATTTGATATTGTTTATCAGAGGAGAGGTTGGGAGAGAGTTCAATAGAGACCTCAGAGTTGGCCATAGATAAGGGTCTCATTAAATGGTTTGGGAGTTTGTATTTGCAGGTTGACTTGATGATGACCAGTTAGTGGAGACTGAGAATAGCAAGAAAGGCACAAATACGTCACCCAGAATCGCATTGTGGACTCAGCTCTTCCAGAGCGTGGAAGATAATTAGGGCCGCGTGTCATCAAAACTTTTCATGTCAACTAAGGAGCATGCTCTCTCTAAACCAGAAACTGTCGGATCTGCTTAAAGCTGTGCGAGACAGGGGCTCTTTCCAACCTATACCTTCTCCTTGGATATGCCAACTTATTTTAGAACATTGAGATGAGATGCTTCATTTGGGTGTTTTATGCATTTGTTGATCTGCTACAAAATCCAACAAATGATAAAATTTTTTAACCCTTGAGGAAATTGAGTATCTATAGCTTACCCTAATATAAAATCATTTGCCTCCCTGATCAGTTTTTTACGGAAGCCAAAATATGTCATTCTTTGTCTGAGCATTAAATTATCCCAACTGTCCAGCCAATGGCAAGGAATTTTCCTGGGGAAATACTCTGTGGAAAAACTCGCTGTACATACTACAGGGGCACAGCCACATCAATGTTTATAGCAGCACAATTCCACAGTAGCTAAACTGTGGAGCCAACCTAGATGTCCTTCAGTGAATGAATGGATAAAAAAAAATGTAGCATATATACACAATGGAATATTACTCAGCAATAAAAAAGAACAAAACCATGGCATTTGCAGGTAAATGGATGGTGCTGGAGAAGATAATGCTAAATGAACTCAGCCAATCCTCCCCCCAAATAAATACCGAATGTTTTATCTGATATAGGGAGGTTGACTCAGAGTGGGATTTGGAGGGAGAGCAAGAGTTCTGACTTACAGAAAACTTCTTACCTTCTTTCATCCCACCAGATCATCCTGAAGAGCAAATAAAAACCTTTTAGTGAAACTTGATATGACCAAAGAAGGGAAGAAATTCAGAAGCCATAGAAAAAAATGGATTTTATCAGGTACAGAAGTTATTGAAGAGTCAGGATTGATTGTTAATCACTGTCCCCCACCTAATCAGCATCATCTTCATCAGAATTATCCTTATTTTTCTTTTTCTTACCATGGGTTACTGTGTGTCTGCCGAGTAGCATTTGGAATGCCATAAACATGGAAAATAGACTTAGTCCTGCCTCTCTGAGTCATGCATGGGAGGAATAGATGAATTCAAGATAGGGAAGAGGGATGGGAGGGAAAAGGAGGGGGCAGGGGAGTGAGTAACAAGGACGGTGGAATGTGATGGACATCATCATACAAAGTACATGTATGAAGACTTGAATTGGGTGTCAACATACTTTATATACAAACAGAAATACAAAAAGCATGGTATGTATGTGTATTAAGAATTGTAATGCAAAAAAATATATATAATGTTACCTTAGAATGGGTAGAGGGAAGCGAAAGGAGGGGAAGGCAGAGGATGTGGGGATAAGAAAAATAGTAGAATGAAACAGACATTATTACTGTATGTAGGTATGTCACTGCATGACCAATGTGATTCTCAGAAAAATAAGAAATTATACCCCATCTATGTATGATACAACAAAGGATATAAGTGCATTCTACTGTCATATATAACTAATTAAAAAAAAAAACTCGCTCTAATGTGCTAGAGACTAATGGAGCTCATGGAGCTAAACCTAAGTCTCTCTTCTAATGTGACAACATGGGACACACAGCCACCAATGTGCAGCCTTTCCTCTGTTACAGGATTTTGCATATCTTATTAGAGATATTTTTTGTGTCTATTTTCCCATATGAAATTGAACTCCTGGAGGGCTGGCACCTTTTAATCCCAGGACTCATGGGTGCTCACCTTTCATCCCAGTATCTGGTACTTAGTGGGTGTTAAATAAATGAGGTACTACCAATTTAAAAAAAAATCCTGAATTAATCACTTTGTTTAGCATAATACTAAACAATCATTTTAACTAACATTGTGTATCCAAACTAATTTTCATGTCATGTTAATACCATTTCTTTACTTTTTTTCTTCCCCTTTTTTCCTCTTTCTCCATTTTTTCCCCACCTTTGTTCATTCCATCTCATTGACTGTGAGGCTAATGCAAGCTTTCCTTAAGGAAAGAGCATGCCAGAGAAGAAACTAAAAAGGAGTGGGGTTTATTGGGTGACTACTATATATTTGATATGATGCTAATTGTTGTTCACATATTAGCTCATTTAACCCTCAGAAAAACACTGACAGACAGCTTACATTATGTCACTTGAGGAACCAGACCTCAAAAATGAAGGAACTTTTCCCCTTATCCATTCTAACACTAAATTGCATGTGCTTTTCCCCATACCAAACTGAAAGGGGACAAGAATACAAAAAAAAAAAAAAAAATTGCTAACTGGAGTAAAATGGAAAGTGTCCCATAAAAGTCCCAAAGTCCTAAAGGATTTCCTTATTATTTATTCAAGTAATAGAACCAGCTCTGATTTTTTTTTTTACCCAAATCAATTTAATTTAACACTGAAAAAATACAAACAAATCTTGGCATGAGAAAACATTATAAACATGAAAATCAATACAGACACAGATAATAAAAAAGTATGAAATCTATTATTCAGTATAAATACACAACCAGGAAAACCCAACCCCACTTCTCCAAGGTCAGAACCACCAGGTCATCCTGCCATTTCAGCGTCTCCTCTGCCTCTCGCCTGGCCCTCAATCAAGTCCACCTTTGGTGCACAGGCTTATTAAGGCAGGCTGTAGAATTAATGTATACTATGTATCTCCTGTAGAATTAATGTATACTAACTGTAGTGGTGAGAAAGAAATAGAGAAATTTTTCTTGGAGTTATTTAAAAGTACTAGTAATAACTTTTTAAATACTGAAGCTTGTGATAAAAAGGGTCAAACTCAAGAGATGCCCTTCCTGCCTCTGGTTTCAATGGGACCCACAGTACCCGAAAACCTTATGAGGACAGATCTCAACCAGTACTTAAAAGTCTATGAGCTCCCTTCAATTGAGTGTGAAGGCTAAACCACCAAATGTCACGGCCTTTCCAAAAAAAAAAAAAAAAAAAAAAATTGTTCATAGGCTTTAAACTCTGAAACAAAAAGCTATGGCTTGCCAGGGGTTTGTTTATGGTAAAGGGGTTGTTTGGAAACCTTTTTATTTTAAGCTCACAACACCTAAATTATGTTCAATCATTTAAAGGTAAAGTTTAAATCTGAAAGAATTCTAAAATTAAGAGGAAAAAATAACAAAACAACAAAAAAACCTGGAATATAAAGATAACTCTAAGGAAGTTTTCCTCCCCTGAATGATGTTAGTCTGTAGCTGTGTTGGCAACCGAGTGGTTTCTTAATTCGGGTTTCCTAATATTCTAGTAGTTTAAATTTCAAACTTTCCAATTTTTTTCATGAGTATTTTTGTTTAACCTACTTGTGCTTAGTTACCAGCTGATTTTTTTTATACCTCGCTTCTGAGGAAACTGGTCAAGGCTCTTCACATGTGCCTTCAGCCTTGCTGACTGTATAAATGTGGAGTTCAAAGAGACGGCTATGAAGAAGAATGTTGTGGAAAGCAACACACACACCCAGGCAAAGCTTCTGCCCTTTTCTCCAGAGAACTCTTATGGAGGGGAGGGAGACAAATGGTGGAAGGCGTAGAATCCACACCTGTCTTCTAGCAAATCTCTGGACTGCTGCAGAAGACTCCCCCAGCCCCATCCTCTTCAGTACTGCCTGGTCATATGCCCACAAAGCAAACCTCCTGAGCCTTCTGTGACTTTCCTGTGGTTCTTAATCTTGGAAGTCAACTTGACTCGGTGGAGAGACACCCAGAAAATTGGTAAAGCACACTTCCGGGTGTGTCTGTAGGGTGTTTCCAGAGGCAATTGGCATGTATGTCTGCAAACCGAGGGGGGAGTTCCGCCCACCCGGCATGTGGGTGGCACCACCCAACAGGCTGGAGACCAGGATAGAATGAGAAAAGGAAAAGAGAAGCTCCCACATGCTGCAAGCCCCAATGTTCTTGAGCAGGTGTGGATTTTTGTTACAGCTGTGGTCTACAGACATCAGGCTCTTTCTTGAGCCTTGGAAGGAGGACTCACACCAGAACTCTCCAGAGAGCTTCCAGCCTGCGCCCTCAGACTGGAGCTGCATGATTGGTCCCTTTCATCTGAGGCTTCCGGCTTCTTGAAACTGATTTCCCTGGCCCTCCAACATGCAGATGGTCATCGTGGGACTATGCAGCCTCTGATCATGCAAGCCAATCTAATCAACCCGTTCTGATCATTACATACACAATCTATTGTTTCTCTACAGAGCACTGACTAACACTTCCAATGCTCCTGGAACTGACTGGCTATGGTGGCCATGGTTACCGTGGTCACTACAGACCTTCTTACCTGGTCTCACTTTTATTCTCCAGCCCTATCTTTTGATGCTTCCAGTTCTACCCATGTACATCTTACCCTTAAACCGCCTTTCAGTTACTCAAAAAACAAACAAACCAACAAACAAAAACTACCATCAGGGCCATCTCAAGATGCTCTTCAGTAGTCCCCATTTATCTGTAGTTTTGCTTCCCGAAGTTTTAGTTACCCATGGCCAACCACTGTCTGAAAATATTAAATGGAAACTGCAGAATTAAATAATTATAAATTTTAAATTGTGTGCCTTTCTGAGTGAAATCTCACACCATCCCACTCCTTCCTACCTGGAACCTAAAGCATCCTTTCATTCAGTGGATCCACATTATATAAGCTACCTGCCTGTCAGTCTCTTGGTAGCCATCTCTGCTATCCACCAACTGTGGGGAGACTGCACTGATGGTGTTTTTCAAGTAACCTCTTTTTACTTAATAATTGCTCCAAAGTACAAGAATAGTGATGCTGGCAATTGGATATGCCAAAGAAAAATCATAAATTTCTTCCTTTATGTGAAAAGGTAGAAGTTCTTGACTTAATAAAGAAAGAAAAAACATACACCGAGGTTGCTAAGATCTCCAGAACAGAAAGATATTTTGCAAGAAATATTGAGAGACAACACATTCACATAAAGTTTATTACAGAATAATGTTTTGAGTGTTCTGTTTTCTAACTTATGATCACTGTTCATCTCTCTACTATGCCTAAGTTGCAAATTAAATTTTATTGCAGGCATGTATAAATGGGGGAAAAATAGCATATATAGGGTTCTTACTAGTCACAATTTCAGGCATCTGCTGGGGGTCTTAAAATGTGTCCCCTGTGAATAGCAGGAGACTACTGTATTCTCTGCCTGGTATATCCATACCACCATTCCATTCCCAATTCTTAAGAAATTCACTGCCTTTGGTCTAGAAAGTTGTTTCCTTTACTTTCTTCAAGCTGCAGCTGGAGAGCAACTTCACAGGAAACCCTTCTCGGGAACCACAGTCTGGACTCGCACCCCTGGTTTGTACACTGATGCCCAGGAAGCATCAGTTTTCACCCACAAGTCACCAAGGTCCCAGCAACAGCAGATCAATCACTGTTTCCTGAGTTTCCATCTTTGTAGAAATGGTGGTGAATACCTGCATGCCTTGGTCGCAGCTCTTCTTAGGCTTCATGCTCACTTCCTATTGAATTATCCGGCTCCTTGAATACACTTCCTAAATGAAAGTAAGGGAACCAATGGCCGGAGGAGACATTGGTCTGGGAGCAGACCAAAGGGACCTTAGAGTCCAGGGATGATGGCATCTCAGCAGACCCTGGGAGGATGCCCAGCACCCAAGCAGAACCTACCACACTTCAGCACTTCCCTGGGCAGGATGCAAAGTGACCAGGAAGGCCAGGACGTCTCAGTTCCCAAGAGATCCATGAGTCTGGAAGGTCCTCCTTAGGGGCAGAGATAGGGAATTTGAAGTTTATCAATTGACCCGATGTATTTTTTAAAGAAAAATAAAATGTTATCTTTAGTTGTCAAATTTAAGTCTTTCTGAAATCAACGAGAATGAACGTTCACGCGTAATACATGTTCAGGTTTAAAACAATGAAGAAATTTCCTGTAGTGCCACTACATTAGAGTGTATTAAATCGGATCCAGTTTTACCAATGCAGCAAATTGTCAAGACCTCTGCTCAAATTATTATGTATGGACATTATAGATGTTTTGAGAATAATTAAATGATACTTTTAAGAACTATTCAATATGCTTTATAAAATATTCCTTCATTGTGATCAATTCATGTGATATATTTAGAATTATACAATGGATGATATTTATACAGTCTATAACTTCTCCATGCAAGCATTCTCATGTTATAAATGAAGAACTTGAAGGAAAGAACATCACATAGGTCACCACCCACAGTGGGCTTTAAGCCATTCTATGGAACCACAGAGCCCATGTATGTTCTATTTTTCTAAAACTTTGTAACAGGAGCTTCTTCCTTTAAGGCATGACATTTTTAGTAAAAAAAAGAAAAAAATCTATAGTGCAAGATTTAAAGTTCTAAAGTTCTATAAATATGAAAAGTCATTTATACAAATAAGTAGTATTATTTCCTTAAAAAGATGAAAATGTAAGTTATGATTTTAGGAATCCAAAGTTCAGCTCTTCTATTGATACCTGTGTTAGTCAGCTTCCCATTGCTGTAACAAAATACCTGAGATACACAACTTAAAAGGAGGAAAGGTTTATCTTGGCTCACAGTTCCAGAGGTTCTAGTCCATGGTTGCTGGGCCACGTTGTTTTGGGTCCTGTAGCAAAGCAGCACATCATGGTGGGAGCACAGGGAAGAGAAGGCCTGTTCACCTTATGGTAGCTGCAAAGCAAAGAAAGAATAGGGAAGGGCCTGAGTTCTAATATCCCCATTGTCTCCAGTGACATAACTTCTTCCCACTCGGCCCCACCTCTTGAAGCTTCCACTACCTCCTAACAACACCACCCAGGGGATCAAGTCTTGAACACAAGGACCTTTGGGCAACATAGATCCAAACCGTAGCAACGTCTACGTGACCTTGGGCGTGTGGTTTAGCCATGTCGAGCCCAGTGTTCCCTCAGTTGTAAAGTGAGAGGAATGATACTGACAGGGAAGGAAGTGCCTCAATGTGTACTGAGCATTTAATGAATCTGAAGCCCCTTCACCCCATGGGCTCTAGAGGAGAAAGATATTACTTTGATGACAATGGAGGTGAATTTTGCCTATTAACTCAATGGCTTCTTCCAACTGCATTCCACTACAATGTTCAGCTGTTGAAAACGTCTGGTGTTCCCATCAGAAGGACAGTGCTTCCTTCCCTTCTGCCCTCCCTCATTCCTCTTCATCTGGAAGATCAGCAGAGATGGACAATTTTTCCCAACGGTTGCTCTTCATTGATGCCCACAGCGCCAGAGTAGAGCTTGGCTACATGTCCCCAGAATTAGAACTAAAACGAAGGCCCTTCTCCATGAGCTGCTGAGTCTCCCAAGAGCAACCACAGCTCCATACCACTGACTTCTGATCCATGAGTACCAGGATGCAGGACCAGAGAGGGAAGACAACACCCACCAACGCAGGACAGTAGAGCAAATTCACTGCTGATCATTTTATGAATTAAACTTCAGCTAACAGTAAAGTGATTTTATTGGATCATCGTTCACTGTTGAGAACATTCTTTCTCAAAATTTTGCATCAAATTAGGCTAATGCTAGTAAGTTGTGCATATGATATGAACCCCATCTAGGCTACCACAAACACCTGTCCTGCTCTTCAGTATGGCAGGTTCTGCCCTTGGCTAGAATCCCATCAACTGGTGTTGATGGAGGAATGCAGGAAAAGGGAGGAATTCTTTTAAACAACAGCAAAAGTCACTCTTCCAGTTAAATTAAGAAACCACATTTTTTCATCAGTAATTTAGTGAGGCCATAAGCAACTTAGGGAAACCCTATGTCAAAATAGAACATAAAAAGGGCTGGGGATGTTGCTCCGGGTTAAGTACCCCTGGGTTCAATACCTGCTACAAACACACACACACACACACACACACACACACACACACACACACATTTTTTCCTTTAATTAAAATGAATCATCAAACATTAGAATAAGGAGTATAAATGACATGTTATTTTTATCTATATTGTTTTGTTTTTAAATATGCACATCCTATTCCAACACATAGTAACACTTTGCCATCTAACATATTTTTAAATTAAAATTATAAGGTCATTCAAAGAAATTAAACATAAGATATAATTCTCCTGGTTCTAGAGTTAGAGAATTAGGGAACAGCTGGGTGCAGTGGTGAACACCTATAATCCCAGTGCCTTCAGAGGCTAATGCAGGAGGATCACAAGTTCAAAGCCAGCCTCAGCAACTTAGTGAGACCTATCTCTAAATAAAATACTAAAACATCTGAGGATGTGGTTCAGTGGTAAAGAAGCTCTGAGAGTCCAATCCCTAATAACAAAAAAGAGAGGGGGGTGGAGTTAGGGAACAAGTTTTCCCTGAAAATGTATTTGACTTTGAGAAGATAAATTTGATAGAAAATTATAATAAGAAATAAATAGAACAACAATAGCAACAAAATTTCCTGTTAAGTGGAACAACCTGACTGGAAGGCAGAGTAAGTGCTCATAATTGGGATGGTTTAGGTTGTCCCACATGTGCCTGCGAGGGCCCAACAGGTGAGGCAGACATCAAGTTCTTTATTTAATGCTTCTTATCTAAAACCCATTGGGAAAAAAATATATAATAATAATTTATTTACTCAAGGCACTGATCCCATTTAAAATGCAGAGCATTTATGAAGGAATACACTTTAAGCTTTGATCAGTCACTTACCACTTATTAGTCACTTACCATATATTAGCTCCTAAAAGTAAATTTTGGAAGCACAACTGTGTAGCAGAGGTAAGGCAGACAAAAAGATGGGGTGGGAATCAAAGACACTAACCGGACCCTTATAAGTCAATGTTTATAGCACTAAGGAGAAATTTACCCAAAATTATATTTGACCTCCTGAAGGCCAACTACTCTTATTTCACAATTTTATCAAGAACCAGTCCTGATATTGAAATAATTAAACAATTTCCAGATAATTATATCAAGAGGCATCTAAAGTCCATTTAATGGTATTCATTTATTTCTTTCAAATATGGCTTAAAAGCTTGATTTTTGCCACCTTGTATATGACTTTTTTTTTTTTTTTTTTTTTTTTTTTGGTACCAGGGATTGAACTCAGGGGCACTTGACCACTGAGCCACATCCCCAGCCCTATTCTGTATTTCATTTAGAGACAGGGTCTCACTGAGTTGCTTAGTATCTTGCTAAGTTGCTGAGGCTGGCTTTGAACTCATGATCCTCCTGCCTCAGCCTCCCAAGCCACTGGGATTACAGGCGTGTGCTACGGCACCCAGCTGTTTATTACTTTTTACTAGTGGGCAGAGAAAGTGGAAGGAACTGAATAGGTAGGTAAGGTACTGGGTCAGTGCTCCATCAAATGTTATCCTGCAGAGGGCTGATGCTGTACTCAATGCCAAGCACAGACCTCCAGGTTAAATTCTTCATTGACTGGCCACATGAATGGATACCGTAGGACCGTCACTCAACCTCTGACAAACAAGGAGGACAGCTATCATTTGGAAACTGAAGCTGAGGGAAGTTGAAGAATTCCCATAAACTCAAGCAGGAACTTGGTAGGAGAACCAGGACCCAAATACAGGTGTTCCTGCTTCTGCCAGTAGGCCCAAGGTCATGTCCCACAATCCTGCAGACCACTTCTGTCTACCTGGGTTCCTCCAAGTTCACCTTGAATTTATTTGAGTCACTTAGCACCATCTGATGTGTCAGTATATTTCATAAACTCTCAAATTTGACATGTACTACTATTTTATATCCACTGAGGGAAAAACCACTCTTTGAACATGCTTCCTTATTTAGACAAGCCTTGCATATTCACTAAAAGAGTTTTTAGACTTGATTAGGCATAAATTATATCATGTATCACTCTTATGCACACGTCTTTATGACATGAAATGAATCAGTTAAGATAATCCTGAATTTTTTTTTCACAGCATCTCCCCTTCCTGAAACAATTTCCAACTGAGAGCTGTTTTCTGTTTACATTTTGGCACACGGTGTCAATTTTTTTTTTTTGTAACTTAAGGTCCTTGATCATGCAGCTTTTCTTAAATCTCTGTAATAGACCATAAATCCTCCTGCATGATACATTGTAGGCCCACTGGACTCTGTCTTCCAGAAAGATGCTACAGTCCTAGGATTGTCACTGCTGCCATTCCACGCCACATCATTGATTGTAGAGATAGAAGAGCATTCCCCACTGTCACTGGGATTTTTCTCCCAAATTCTTGACGCCCATTTCGAAGTTGTTTTCAGGCAGTGACGCTACAGGCTTACAGTGACTGTAAGATGCATCCCAATATCAGAGATATTTACAAAGCATACACACCCTGAAATCCAAGGAAATGCAGTGTACATTGAGCTGCTATCTGCCATCTGTGTCTCCCCTCTAGAATGTGAGTGAAAGGACTTGGTCTATTTTATTTTATTTTATTTTAAAGAGAGAGAGAGAGAATTTTAATATTTATTTTTTAGTTTTTCGGCAGACACAACATCTTTGTATGTGGTGCTGAGGATCGAACCCGGGCCCCATGCATGCCAGGCGAGCGCGCTACCGCTTGAGCCACATCCCCAGCCCCCTTGGTCTATTTTGTTCACTGCCCTGTCCCCAGGATGAGATGTAACATGCTAGGCAATCAAGATGATTGAATTAATCGATTTATACATAAGTTATTAATTGGAGAGACATTTTCTTTTCAGTTAAAACTTTTTTTTATTTGTTAAAAAGCATTATTCAGGGGCTGTGGGTGTAGTTCCTGGTAGAGCATGTGCTTAGCATGGATGACGCCCTGGGTTTTATCCCTGGCACCAAAAAAAAAAGCAGCACTTATGCTAGGGTTTTTGTTGTTGTTGTTGTTTTGTTGGTAAAATATACTTAAACCCAAAAAGAAATAAAGATAATTTATGTCTGCCTTTTCTTTCTTGTTCACCTTCACTCTCTAAATTTTCTAACATGAACATTATTCTTGTTATTTTATAACAAGTGCATATTATCTGCATATTATTTTAATGCATGTTTCCTTATTTTTTAAGTAGTAAAATATTAAAGCTCTCCATACTGCATAGAAAGGCTATATTATAAATTCAATTATGTTTGTATTGACTCTTTTCAATAAATTAATTTTTGAGCATGTTGGTGTAACAGGTTCTTTCAAATGCCTATCTAACACTTAAAGATAGGCAGAAGGAGACCAAGTGGATCCTTTGGGATCAATCAGAAGCTCTTTCCAAACCACAGGCTTGACCCAGCTCCTGTGTGTTTAAGCCCCAGGGAGGTTCTGGACATCAAAAAGAAATTCTCTGTGATCTCATGATTCTGAAAAGGGGCTCCCAGGCTGCTGGCTATCTGTACGAGGCTACTCAAAACAGCATAGAGAAGTTAAGAAAGTTGGAGGACATATTGCAGCCAGATAATCAGCCTTCTGGACTGGACAACTTGTCTCTAGGCACATGAGGGAGGTGGGATGGGGGTTAGGGCTGGAACAGTGTTCCCCAAAATTCATAGGTTGAAGTCCTAATACTAGTAATTCAGAATATGACTGTTATTTGGAGACAGGGTTTTTAAAGAAGAAATTAAGTTAAAATGAGGGCACTGGGGTGGACCCTAGTCCAATCTCTTATAAAAAGAGGAGACCAAGTCACAGACAGAAGGAAGACCATGTGGAGACAGAGGGAGAAGACGGCCTTGATCATGCAAGCCAGGGAGAGGGGCCTCAGGAGAAACCAACGCTGCCCACACCTTGACCTTGCACTAGCAGACCATGGAATCACAAGGAGGTCAGCGTCTACAGTTTAAGAGGCTCCTCGCCCCAGGTATAGTACTTTATCATGGAAGCCCCCTGTGACTACAACAGGGGTACGCAGCTAGTAGCCCTGAGTCAGCATTGCTCTTAATGGAACTTTGAACTCCAAGGTGTTTCTGATCTCCTGCGACCTATAAAATATGTACATGATTTACAGGAGAAATGCTTCCACCTGTGACTAATCCAAAACTCTTCTTAGCTCCTACCTCACACTTCTCCTCTACTAAACCTCCATGATTGCTGAAACTTTGTACCCAAGAGATGGATTCAAAACCCCAAATCCACCTGGGATTCTTGGGTAGTCCAAATAGTTGAAGGACAGAGAATGGAAAAGTGTGAGCCTGAAAAATACACCAACAGGTGAGTCAGCCCTTTACAGAGAGTTCCGAGTTCATCATACGTAACAAGCTGGAAGTGAAAGTTTACAGCGTAGGAAAAAGGAACCGAAGGATGATTAGCCTGATAGTCTGCAGTTGCTAAGTGTAAATCACAGATTCATTACCTCAGCCTTCCTCTCCTTAACAGTATGGGTTTGATCGCCCTCTTGCCTATAGGTAATTCTCCATCAAAATTAAATCCGTCAGCTAATTTCCGATTTCATAAACTATGCAGGCAGGGGAGAGACAGGTTGGGTGGGAAGGAGGTTATCTTTCCCAGGGCTACCATGTCAATCCCAAGTTTTTCTAAACCCAGATCCCTGGATATGTCCACATTCATGGTCCCATAGTGACATCAGCTGGTCAGATTCCAAACAACAGCCTCAGCGGGTAGGAAATGGCTCAGCTGGGCACACTGTGTTCAGAATGACATCCACGCAGCCCTTGTATGCCAGCCAGCCCTCCTGACTGTGCCTGTTCTGATTTAAATAATATGTACAGCGGGAGGCATAAATAGGCTCATATGTTTATAATAAATACATAAAAGTGCATGGATACTTTGGCTTTCACAGACTCCTCCTCCCTTTCTCAAAATCAACATTGTTGATGCTTAAATGTCAATCCTTTCTCTCCCTAGCAACCACACACCCAGATCCATCACCTGGACTAACTTAGGAGAGGTCCTCGCCAGTCTAACCAGGTGAGGGAAGGTGCAGCTGTGAGAAAGATGGCGTGGTCTGAAGTTTGGTTTCTATGTGACAGATGGAGAAGGCCAATGTCTAGATTTTTCCATTAGTTTCAAAGCTGCTGGATCTCTAGAGCCGCCCTCCCCCGATTTGAACAGTTCCTTTTCCCAAAAAGGGCCCAATGGATGCCTTTTCAGGAAGGCCCACTTTTGCTCTGATGTTGTAAGTCTTTTCTGAAAATATGGTGCCTCAAACTGTACATGCTTCAGGCTCCATAAAACTGAAACCCATACCCACAGCACTGTATGCTCTGGGGCTATTGTTAGGTGCTAAGTATTTGCTCAGCACTGTTCAAGGTGCTCTGGCATATGTGGGGATGGGAAAGGAAGTCTTCCAGGAACTTGCCATTTAGTTAAGGAGCCACAGTGGCCCATGCAGCTAGTCAGCAGAGCAGTCCTTGATTAATGGCCAAGCTGCACAATCAAGTTTCTGAACAGAGTAGTCTAGAAATGGAAGGGGGAAAGTTAGATGCAATTAAAGAATTGGAGCAATCTTGGAATGTTTCGTTGAACAATTGTGTTTTAAATAGAACCAGAAAATAACGAGCAAGAGATTTTTAAAAAATTTATCTAACCAAGGGGGGAGAGTGAGTGGAAGCTTCGAGGTAGGAATGAAGCTAATTTTAATGAGCAACCACGGAGTATCTTGGTGGAAGCCCAGCTGCATATAGAGAAGCCATGGAAGCACTGGCATGAATGAGATGGGGCTGGGATTACAGAGGACAGATGAAACCTCTTGGATATTTGTATTTGATCAGCAATATCAAGTGAGAAAAGCTGTGCAGTGGCATCTTACACAATCCTTACATGCTTCTAATAACTTGCTGAAAATAGAACCAGTACAGTGATGGGTACTATTGGCACTCCTTGGGGTGGTCAGGACAGTACCTAATCATTGTCTCCACCTGTAGCAATAGCACCTGAGTCCTGTGGTCATAACTGATGGATCAAATCGTTAGCTCCACTTGTGCTGTGCTGAAGAGCCACAGTATAAAATGACTGGTTGGTTTCAGACCAGGCAAAGTTTAGGATACAGATTTCTTACATCAAATTTTTGCATTCACAATACCCATTCCTCTTTCACTGCCTAACTTCTTGACTTTAAAGCTTCCGGCTGTCTTTAAATTTCTGTAGTATTTATAATGCCATATCTTTCAAATAGGTAGATAAAGCCTCACATGTTACCATATAAATGTTTTGAAATAGTCCCTGAAAAGGTCAGTATCTCTTTTAGTAGCCTAACAAAATGCCAGAATTCTTGGTGCTTAGTATTATTTCCTGTGGATTAATCCAATATCACTGTCATAAATCCTGTCATTCCCCCAGCACATCCTGTGCAGAACAGTTGCCTAATACACAGGAGGTGTTCCATAAATGTTTGTGGATGGACAGATAGATCTGTGAAAGAATACATTTAAAACAAAATAAGAAACTGGAAATCTGCATGGCTTGATTCTGGACCCAACCCACTGATATAACAATCATTAAGATCACATTGAGCATTAAGATCACAAAGACATTGACCTACTAGAATAAAAAGAAGAGGAAGGCTATCCAAAATTGATGGATTGATGGAGAGAACAAATACTACAAAGGGAGAATGATGTAGAATGACTTTACTTCTCAAATTGTCCTGGAGCCAATCCTATTGGCAAGAAATGCACTGGATAAAACCTCAGCTCCATCAAACCTCCTTGCAGATCCACCATGCAGCTCTGAATGCACCAGCAGATCCATGCAGGGTGCTCAGCCACAGTGGGGCAGTCTGGCCAGATGCTACCTACTACACATTGCTAACATTACATAGCACTATGTAAATCACACACACACACACACACACACACACACACACACCACAGTTTGTCCTCCATATTGGAGGGATCCACATCTATGGATTCAACCAACCATGAACTGGAAATATTCAGAAATAAAACAACTGGGTCTGTACTGAACCTGTACAGTCTTCTTTTTCTGGAATATCTATGCAGCATTTCCATGGCACTAGGTATCGTATATCGTAAACAATCTAAAGATGGTTTAAAGTACAGGAGGGAAGCCAGGTGTGGTGGTGCACACCTGTAATCCCAGCGGCTTGGGAGGCTGAGGCAAGAGGATGGCAAGTTCAAAGCCAGCCTCAGCAATGGTGAGGCGGTAAGCAACTCAGTAAGACCCTGTCTCTAAGTAATATACAAAATAGGGCTGGGGATGCGGCTCAGTGGTTGAGTGCCCCTGAGTTCAATCCCTGATTAAAAAAAATAAATAAATAGGTTGGTAGATAGATAGATAGATAGATAGATAGATAGATAGATAGATAGATAGAGTTCAGGAGAATATGTGGACATTATAGGCACATACTGGACCATTTAATACAAGGGACTTGAACACCTCTGGATTTTGGTGTCCCTGGAGAGTCCTGGAACCAACCTCCCTTGGACACTGAGAGATGACTGCATTAACTCCTTTGGTCCTCATGACTAACCTATGAAGGGATTATATTTTAGAAATATCCCACTTTACAGATTAAAAAAAAACTAAAGCACAGAAATGAGGAGTAATTGACTCCCAGGCTGTGTTTCTAATAAGTAAAAGGAGTAACATTAAACGAAACAGCCAGATACCAAAAAGCACCTACTAGCAGCTAAGTGGAGAAAAACCAATGTGTTGAATCCACACTTAGCCAAGAAAAAGGAACTAAGTAAAGATACGTAGAACAGCTTGGGTGAATCTCCAAATAATTGTGAGGAGTGAAAGACCAAAAAAGAGTAATTTCACATGATTCCACTGACATCTAGAAAATTCACACAAATTTATAGTGACAGAAAGCGGATCAATAGTGGCCTGGGGAGAGTGGGGGTGGGAAAAGGAAGGGGGAGATGAGCGAAATTTAAGGGTGATGGATATGTTCATTATCTTGATTGTGGTGATGGTTTCATGGGTGTATTCATGTCAAAACTCATCAAATTGCATCCTCTAAATTAGGCAATTTATTGTATGTCATTATGCCTCAATAAAGCTTTTTTAAAAAAGATACCATATGATTATGTTTATATAAAGTTTTAGCAACAGGCAAAACTAATGTGTGGTGTTTGAAGGAAGGTGGCATTGCTCTTAGCATGAGTAACTGGAAGAATTACAAAGGAGTGCAGGGGATGTTGCTTTAGTGAGCCAGGCACTGTTAACACAGGTGTGTTCTATTTGTGAAATTTCACGGAGCCTAACCTTTGCAACTGATGCACTTTTCCATATGCAAGTTATTCAACAATCAAACTTTTTAAAATGTGCCATTTCTCTTTTTTTTTAAAGTGCTATTAGGCCCCTTAAATTATGAAAAAAAAAAAATCTTTGCAAATTATTTATTTGTGGCCAAAAAAATAGTAGTTGTGTGATTGTATTTGTTCACCATGTTCTTTTGAATCTCAAAGGTGATAAGTGGGTTTTTTCTTGCAAGTGTATGTGACAGTGAACAGAACACAGGGCTTGTAGGCAGTGGACATGGGAGGGGGCGGTTGCAGCGACTGTTGGAGAAATGCATCCACATGCCCACCATGGCTCCATGTCTACCCCCGGGGTCTGTCTGTGCAAGTGCTCCTGCTTCTGTGCTTTTTCCTGTTCTTAATTTGAATCACTGTTCCCTGCAATCTCTTCCTACAAGGAGGCGTGGAGGGAGTCACATTGGCCCAATGGAACACAACCTTGAAAAAGCAGAGAAGCTATGTCCACCTCCCATGGGGAGGATTAAGCTACTGCAGACAGCTGACCTAAGATAAGAAATGGAAACTCCTCCATGCTTTTATGAACCCATCAACTTTACCACTAAATACGTATTTTAAAAACCCTATTCCCATTGATTGATTAAATTAATACATAGACAATGACTTGGTGATTCTAATAGATTAAGTTTTCCTTACCTGCAAAAAGAATCCTAAACAAAAGGAATCTTTCCAACAACTTCTCCCACACTTCGAGAGAGAGAGAGAGAGAGAGAGAGAGAGAGAATCATTTTAAATGTTTTTAATTTGTAAGTAATTTCCTGTTCCTCACAAAGGCCCTAAAGAATAAGAACAAATTATAGTATCAAATTGTATGCTAGAGTAACTTCAAAAGAGAATACTTATAAATATCATTGATCTTTTATTAAAAATACTACTCTTTCCTCATTCATAAAACTTTAACATTCCCCACTAGATTCCAAGAAAATAAAAATAATCATAATACCTATGCCCATTTAAGATGGGAAAAGGCAAAAAAAAAAAAAAAAAACCTGAAAATTGAATTCCACTAAATTCCACATCAAATAGTTACTATTTGATATTTGGACTATATAGATAAACAACGGCCAGATTTTGGTACCCAGAAGTGGAGTGCTTCTCTTGCAAAATTCTATGCAAGTGGTTGGAAGTCCCAAGGACCTGAACAAACTACTAGCAGAATCTTGAGGAGGCCTGTAGAAAGCAGCTGAGGAGGACTTAAAGCAAAGTGAAGAAAACATTATCAGAAGCTGAGGGGATACTTGTTCTGCAATAGCAAAGGATTTAGTAACACTGTTGCCTATGCAAACAGGGAAAGAGAAAGCACAGTTCAGAAGGGAAAATCCAGCAAAGATTTCCAAGCAGAGTGTTGACAGTGTCGCTGGTCTCTTTACTGCTTGCAGTAAAATGCAAGATAAACTAAATAAACTAGAGAAAGAATGATTACTATAAGGGAGCCAGATCTTGCTGAGTTTAAAAATAACTTCTCACTCCCAGACTTTTCAGATAGAAAACAATGCAAAAATCAAGAATTACGTTACAGCACCCTCAGCCCTCTAAAACCAAATCCAGGCTATTATGAGGAAAGGATGGCCTAAAGATGAAGGCAAGTGTGTAACAATAAAACCTTTTGCTAAGATCTCAGAAGTCACTTCCCCTTTCCAAGGTGGGGGGGTGGGGGGAGTCTCTGTAAGATTAGTCTTGATGTCACTGTCCCTTGCTGCCCTACAGTGAGTCTAACCTAGAGCAGAGTTAATGGAGAGTTTTGGGGTGTGTCTTTTTCTACTGGACTGGATTACAAATCAATTCACATACCCGCACATGCCCACCTTTAACATTTCAAAGGAGTTGCATGTTCTAGATTCAACCAAAGCCATAGAGAATATAAAATAAAATGAACTTTCAAATTTGAACTCTCCTATTTCTATGGACAGAAAAAAGGGTGAAAAAATTACTCAGTTCCAAACAGTGCCATGTTTTCAGGGCAAAAGAAGGATGTTTCAAAAGATGGGGCTAAAGACCACAGTGAATCATTCCCAGGCATTAGAACTGAGCCCCAGTCATGGATCAGGCAACACACGCTGGATTTCAGCTTGTCACTTGTGCCTGTGACTGCTGTGTGTCTTTATCTTTTCTTTTTAATCTTAAGAAACTATTGATGTGATTGACATAAAAAGTATAGAACTTCAATCATCCCATTTGATATGTAGCAATCATGAAGTCATCACCACAATTAAGGTAAAGAACTTGTAGATCGCATAGTGTGTTCTTCATGAGTCCTGGTCACAAAGATGCCACACTATCCTCTTGCCCATGACAGCTTGTTCCTATCTTCCTAGTAAACCGAAAGAAGCCTCATAATCCTTCCTGAAGTACCCAGGTCATTCCCAACAGTTGAAGGTCATCCCCACCACCCCAGCTGCAAAAGCTTCACTCAGCCCATCCACCCATCAGAGAAGTTCTTCCAGGTGAACGAGTCCACTGCTGGAGAGACGGGAGGAGGCAATGCTTCTTGCCCCACCTCTGCATCCATGTGACAGGTGAGCCTACAGGGGTCGAGTCCCCACTTTACCATGGATCAGTGCAGGACTTATAGACTTTAGGATGTGTGAAAGGGATAAGCATGCAGTAGAAATCACACTTTGAGTTTTGAATGTGGCTCTCTTCTAGGAGGGAATCTACTGTCCCATCCTCTCTCAATGCTGGGGAGCAGCGGTGGGCTGCAGGTCCCGTCAGCCCTGGGATCCTGAGAGGATACCACCAACGCTCAGCAGTGTGCTGTGTGCTAATCTAAGATGGTCTGAAGGTTAATGCACTTTCAAATTGCAGTATTTTTAATGTGTTGGTATATTGGGGTACAGCCCTCTAGGAAGTTGAGGAGCATCTGTATCTTCAAGTTGAACAGCTATTTTCAGGAGAATGTGGCTAAGACTTTCACTCCCTGATGAAAGGGCTTGAAAGCCACATAATGACTGAAATTTACTTTAGTTCTACTCCCCCCCCGCCCTTTGGCACCGGGAATTGAACCTGGGATCACTTGACCACTGAGCCACGCCACCACCCCCCCCAGCCCTTTTTTAAATGTTTCATTTGGAGACAGGTCTCATTTAGTCCTTATGGCCACTCTAAGTGGACGATGCTGGTCTCAAACCTGCAGTCCTCCTACTTCAGCCTCCTGAGTCGCCGGGATTTCAGCATACACCACCATGCCTGGTTTAGTTCTAGTCTTCACCTGTGTTAGTCAGCTTTCCTGACTAAAATACCTGACCAAAAAATCAACTTAGGGGAGGAAAGTCTTGTTTTGGCTCATGGGTTCATAGGTTTTAGTCCGTGGTCAACTGGCTTCCTCGCTTCTGGGCCACAGTGTAGCAGAACAGAGGTGCTTACCTCACAGTAGACAGGAGGCAGAGAGAGAAAGGGGCTGGGCGGAGGAAGAGGTATTGCCCCCCCAGGACCCTCTCCCTTCAACTAGGCCAGGGCCACCAAGGATCCTTTCCCTCAATAGGCCCCACCTCTCTCACTTCCCACCACCTCCCATGGTCTGTTCAACGGTGAGCCTGCCAATGGATTAATCCACTGATGAGGTCAGAGCTCTCAAGGTCAAACCAACCACTCTCCCAAAGCTCCACCTCTGAACATTTCTGCATCAGGAACCAAACTTTCAGCACATGAGACTTTGGGGGACATTCTAGATCTAAAGTATTCCATCGCCAATGAACCACCAAGGGTATTTCCTTCCTTCAAAAACATCTAATCAGAAAACTCTCTGCATTTTTCTCCTGTGGTTTCACCCAAGCTGATCCAACCTTCATTCTTGGGGGAGGGCGGCAGGCAACCAGAGGAGGGGGCTAGGTTTTAGTTACTTGCTGCTTCTAACATAAAACCTCTCAATGTATGTATTTCCCTTAAAGGGTCCCTTTGCTCTTTGTGAACAGGCGTGTCTGCAGTGGACATCCCACGACTATTCCACCACTGTGTGTTGGCAAAGTGGAGTCCAGGTGACTCATCGCTTAGCTACAGTCTTCCCATCACAAGAAAGTCCTTGAGGACTTGTTCTCAAGGAAGGAATTTTGAAAACCTCATCCTCACCTAGACCTGACTTTTTTCTTTTACCCTAGAAATCAAACCCAGGGCTTCGCACATGCGAGGCAAATGCTGTACACCTGAGCTGCTCTCCTGACCCTGGATCAGTTGTAAGTGATGATACACTGGAGATTGAGTTGGAGCCAGTCATAGAAGATGAAGCTTTAGGGCAGGTGTATTTTATTTTTTATGGCCAGAGGTATCCTGTAGCAGACTGCACGTTCCAAAAATGCATGTGACAATAGTTTTATTCCCTGTGCCCTTCCAGAACCTTGCCACAATCCCTTCAAGAGGAAGAGTTTATTTCCCTTCCCCTTGAATCTGGGTGGCCTTTGATAAATAGAATATGATAGAAATGTCACCATGAGACCTCCAAGTCTGGGTAATTTTAGAAGTACATTTTTCAAAATGTCATTGATCCATATGAAAGCTGCAACTCTGTTCTCATGCATAAAGCTTTAAGATTCTTCCCAGTAATCCTCATCAGAAAAGAGAAAAAAATTATAATACACAACCATGACCATCGCTTGAAATATAAAAGGGACAAAATAAAGAACTGGGAATCTGAGTCAGCATTGGTTGCCACTTATCTGGTGTTGTGATAAGACTGGAAATACACAGCAAAATAACAAATGTAGTTTACTAGAAGGCAGAGCAGCCATAATATACAAGCCATTAGTATGACATAATATGGTGACTTCACTCTAGGAAAGATGTCTCCATACAATGCTCCAGACAAGAAATAGGAGAGCAAATGATTCTATTACGGAGAAGACAAAAATAATTACGTGAGGTTTTTATTTCAGTATTAAAGAATGAATAAGAATTTGCCAGATCGGCAAGAGAAATTCAAATAAATAAGTAGGACTAGATTGGGTTATATATGGGACATAAAAACCATCAAATGCGCAAGAATCAATAACTGAAACAAAACAAAATTATATTTCTCTATTGCATAGAGGTATCTGAAGCTGATGACCAATCTGTAACTCCTGTTTTTCTGCCATAATCCGGGGCAGCTCCCTACTTGTGGTCCAATGTGGCTGTTCCAGTTTAAGCCAGTCAGCAGAAGGAAAAATCAAAGAGGGGAGTGTTCCTTTGCATGACACTTTAACTGCAATCCCACTAACCAGAATTTACCCACACAACCTCACTTAGACACACAGGAGACTGGGAAATGGAGTCTTTGTTTTGGACAGTCAGGAGTCTACCCGAGAAAAGTGTTCTATAACTGCCTGTCATTGTGCACTACCATCCTCTCTTCAAAGGGCTACCAAAGTGACATTTGAAGGTAAAGATTCTGAAGACCTTCCCCCCACCAGTGTGTCTGAAATAAAACCTAAAGGCACCTGTGACGTCCTGGTCCTTCCACACCACTGTGACCTCATCTCCTTTTGCTCTCTTCGAACTATTTAATGAAGCTCTGATGTACTTCAGGATATTGTGCTTCCTGTACCAGAGAAGACTCTTCAGAGCTGGCTCTTTCCCATATTCAGGTCTCATTTGCATAATAAAGAGAATATCACTCTTTAGAAAAGCTGTTCCTGGACCCACTTCCTGATAAATCTCTATTTTCTCAATAGTAATTATAACCATTGAAATCCTGTGAAGTATTTACTGTTTGCTTGTTGATTGTCTCTCTCCAGAAGCCAAAGACATGCTCCACATAGACGTACTTATCCTTTCAAGAATGAAATTAAATGAAAATATTAGTTTACTCTATTTCAGAGATTCCATTAATGGATAGAGGTGACATGCTACTTAATCAAGGCTTTGAGTCATGAATTGCTGAAAAATGAAATCACTCCTTTCTCTATATAGTCTTCCCCCAGATTGTTAGAATGTACCTTAGCTAAGAAACTCATAAAGTCATTTCAAAGCTTGCCATTCGTGTGGGGATTTACAGAGGTGAATCATAAAGAGATGTTTGCTCAGGAATGAGCCTTTTGCAAAATTCCTGTAGGATAGGGCAAAAGAAAATCTGATTGCATGGGAGGTTATAAAAATGGAACATTTCTTTGCATAATAAAGAGAATTGCATTGGGTGGTAACAGGGTGGTCAGAAAAATATTGCTCTTTTTGTGGGTTTTTCATCTGTAGACACAAATTCAAGTGGCTAAAGGGGCCAAGTGAGAAATAGAAATAGTAGAAATGGGCTAATGTCCAGGACTGGATGGATACACAGCCGAGTTCTACAAGACCTTTAAAGAAGAACTAAAACCAATACTCTTCAATTTATTTCAGGAAATAGAAAAAGAGGGAGCACTTGCAAACTCATTCTATGAGGCCAATATCACCCTGAGTCCAAAACCAGACAAAGACATATCAAAGAAAGAAAACTTCAGACCAGTATCTCTATGAACATAGATGCAAAAATTCTCAATAAAATTCTGGCAAATCGAATACAAAATATATCAAAGATTGTGCACCATGATCAAATGGGATTCATCCCAGGGATGAAAGGTAGGTTCAACATACAGAAATCAATAAAATGTAATTCATCACATCAATAGACTTTAAGATAAGAATCATATGATCATCTCAATAGATGCAGAAAAAGCATTTGACAAAATACAGCACCCCTTCATGTTCAAAACACTAGAAAAACTAGGGATAACAAGAATATATCTCAACATCGTAAAGGCTATCTATGCTAAGTCTCAGGCCAACATCATTCTAAATGGAGAAAAATTGAAAGCATTCTCTCTAAAAACTGGAACAAGACAGGGATGCCCTCTTTCAACACTTCTATTCAACATAGTTCTTGAAACACTGGCCAGAGCAATTAGACAGATGAAAGAAATTAAAGGAACATGTATAGGAAAAGAAGAACTTAAATTAGCTCTCTGGGAATGGAACCACCATTTGACCCAGCTATCTGTCTCATTGGTGTATACCCAAAGGACTTAAAAACAGCATACTACAGGGACACAGCCACATCAATGTTAATAGCAGCATAGTTCACAATAGCTAAACTGTGGAGTCAACCTAGATGCCCTTCAGTGGATGAATGGATAAAAAAAATGTGGCATATATATACACGATGGAAATTTACTCAGCATTAAAAAAGAACAAAATCATGGCATTTGCAGGTAAATGGGTGGAGGCATTGGAGAAGATAATGCTAAGTGAAGTTATCCAATCAATCCCCATAAAAACAAATGCCAAATATTTTCTCTGATATAAGGAGGCTGACTCATATTGGGGTAGGGAGGGGGAGCATGGGAGGAATAGATGAACTCTAGATAGGGCAGAGGGATGGGAAGGGAAGGGAGGGGGCAGGGGATTAGCAAGGATAGTGGAATGTGATGGACATCATCATACAAAGTACACGTATGAAGGCTTGAATTAGGTGTCAACATACTTTATATACAAACAGAGATGAAAAATTGTGGTATATATGTGTATTAAAAATTGTAATACAAAAAAGTGCATGTATAAAGGCATGAATTGGCATGAACAAATTTTATATACATAAATATGAAAAATTGTGCTCTGTATGTGTAATAAGAACTGTAATACATTCCACTGGTGTCGTGTATTTAAAGGAAAATAAAATCAATAAAATATTTTTAAAAAAGAAATGGGCTAATGTAAGATAATAAAGAGTAACTAGTACCTGGGATACTAGAAAAAGGATGAGGTCTGTATCAAGCAACAAAAGGACTCTTTCCTTCAAAGGAGAGCTACTCCCTTGGACGTAAGCAGAAATGATGTTCAGCATTGCCAGATTTTCCTACTTCTCAAGGAAAACTAGATATCCGGAGTTTTATGTTAACTCTTCTGATTTTAAAGGTTGGCAGCTAATTCAAATTTTCTGAACTGTGTAGGACAACATCATATTGGCTAAACAAAACACATCTACAGATTGAGTCTGGCTCACTGGCTACAATTTTGTGGCTTTGGTTTCAACTATACAGCCTGAGCTAAGAATTGAAGTTTGCCCTTAGGAAATGGGTGTGTTTGCTTTAATAGTTGCTCAATGAACAAAATAGAGAGTACAGGGGATAGTGGACACACTGGAGAGGATTGGACCAGGAATGAATATTCGTTTCTTCTTGAATTGGTCTTAGGACATTCCTATCTTCCACAGCACTGGCAAGGCAAAACTGAAATGCTGTCATTCTGGAGCCCTTCTCCCCAGAGAGGGCTTCCAGACTGAAGGATTCAGGCTTGCAGAAATGGGAAGAGAGAGACTGAGCCCAGTGAGTATACCATGGGGTTTTCTGAAAGATCAATGGATATAGCCCATCATGAAAGTTAGAAAAATAAAGAGCACCTTTGTGAAATTGGGTCAATCAGTGGACACAAGAAATGAGGTTAGGACCTGGGAATGTCCATGAGAGGATCCCTTAGGAAACAGAGCTTCTTGAATGGGAACTAGTTCTTGAACCAAATAGTTAAATGTGAAACAGCATTTGTTGACATTCCTTATAGTTGATTTGACCCACGGGTGGAAGAAAACAAAGGGGGAGAACAGAAGAGGCAGGTGGAGCCTGTCCCATTTCCCCCACCCACGGGGAGGGAACAATATTTACTCAGGAATTTTATCCAAAACTACCTGAAAATAACAATAGAGAAACAAGTAGCTGTCCCCAGCAGAGCTGGGAATGAAGATGAAGAAGACAGATGAAGAAGAGGACATCTCAGGAGGTCCATGAATAAGAACTTCTTTCAACTTACATTAAGAAAATGGCACTTCAGTGTCCATTGGCAGATGAGGGGGTAAAGGAAATGTAATGGAATACTATTCAGCCATTAAAAAAAAAAGAAATCCTGCCATTTGTAGCACCATGAGGGAGTTTGGAGGATATTGCGTTAAGTGAAATGATTCAGGCACAGAAAACCTAATACAGCCTGATCTCATTAATATGTGAAAGTTTAGAGGTGAACACATACAAGTAGAGAGTAGTATATTGTGCCAGTATCTGAAGCAGAGGGCAGGGAATAGGTAGGGAATAATGGGATAACAGGTACCAAAATACAATTAGATAGGAAGAGTAAGTTCTAATATTCTACAGCACAGTAAGTAGGCTATAGTTTACAACACCTAAAATTTTATGGAAAAGTAGAAGAGGGGAGTTTGAAGGCCCCAAACACTAAGACATGATAAAAGTATATGGAGGTAGAAATGCTAATTACCCTGATTTGATCATTAGACATGTATACATACATTGAATTATCACAGGGTTCCTTGTAAGTAAGTAAAATAATTATCAATTAAAAAGAAAAAAAAATGTTTTTTGGGAAAGCTGCCCCTTATGTTGCCTATAAGATAAAATTGTGGGATCTTCAGACATCATCTAATTCAGTAATTTCTAAATCTCTTTTTAGAAGTAACACCTCCTTTAAAAAAAATTTTATAATTGTTGAAACTGGGGTTCATTATGTTATTCACTCAATTTGTGGGTATGTTTGAAATTTTTCATAGTAAATATTTTGAAAGAAATATTACATTGCAATTTAATATTTAAACTAGATGGAATGCATGCAGTTAAAAAAATTGCCAAAGTATTCTTTCAATATTTTAAATACTTGCTAAGAATCATTTCCAAGGAATTCTTGGCAGATGATTTGCAATTGCTAAAATACTTACAAGGAGCATTCTAATTTTGAGACAGTGATAGCTCTCTCTGTTTATGAAAAAATATATGTTTATATTTATATCCAAAATATGTAGCCTTATGACTTCAAGTGAGATTGAGACAATTTCTACACCCCAAAAGTATTGTTATCCTTTTTAAGTTATCCACTGCCTTTCCAAATAATCCCAAGCAACCGGCAAAGTCTGGTATTCTGTATCACATTAACACACATGCTACAAAGTCAGCTAGAGAGATGCTAAGGGCTGTTTTCCTCCTCTGGGTTAAAAAGATGTGAGCAAAATATTTAAGTAAAATTAAGATACCTACAGGCAAAAACTGACAAAGTGTTGCACTCTGTGCTACATAATAGATTGAGATTTTTTTTTTTTAATATCATGATCCTCTCCATCTTCTCCTACCTGTCAGCTCCATATCAGTTGTTATTAATTTAACACCAGAGATCCTGGAAAGAGCTGCAAGCCAGAAAGAGCACACAAATCAGGAACAGAGATCGCAAAACCTCCTCAGAGATTGCAAAACCTCCTCAGAGATTCTTGTCCACAAACTTTATGGGAATTTGAAAAATGCCCTTCAATGTAGAGGGGATGCTTGATATGAAATCAAATAAAGGATACATACAGAAGTTTCAGTGGCCTAATTTCAATGCAGTAACTAAGTAAGATATAGGCAGGGAGGTCGTTTACTGAATTCCAAGCAGCTCTGTGGGAAGGCAGGCCTTTCTCCCCACTTTCTTTAGCTCCTGCCCCCTTGATTGAACAGAGCCTGTTCTCAGCATTGGCAGATCTTAGGACACAGACAGCCATGTGTGTCACAGCAGGGTGAGTAGAAGGGGTGTGTCTAGTTTGCAGGCTGATTGTTACAGACTTGCACACTAATGCTCATTGGGGCCTGCTGTGATTTGAAAATGGATAGCATACCCACAAAGATCCATGTCTTAAAAGTTTAGTTCTAAATGATGCTATTGGGAGGTGATGAGACCTTTAGGAGGCGGGGCCTAATGGGAGGTCCATAGGTCACTGCAGGTGTGCCCCCAAAGGAGGTTATGGAATCCGAAACTATGTGCTCTTTCTCTCTCCCCTCTCTCTCTGCTTCCTGACCTCTGATATAAGCAGTTTGCACTGCCACATTCTCCCTGCCAATGCCATCCAGTGCCCACAGCAATGAATCTTGGACCGAAATCTCCAGAACCATGAAAAACACAAACCTTTTCTCTTTATAAATTAATTGCCTCAGGTACATCATTGTAATAACTCAAAGCTGATTCATATAGGCACTACACTGAAGATTTATTCAAACGTGTTTGTTTCCTATTAGCTAAAGCCCAATAGCACACGAGTAGCCTCTATCTCAATACATGTCCAAATGCCATCCTAATCCCAAAAATGTTTTTAAAGCAAAATGACACTTCAGCCTCAACTGTTTGATAAAGATCCTTCTCTATTAAATTTACACACACGCACATACATACATGCACTAAATGATGTGAAACATATATATCCATATCTGCTGAAAGTGAAGATAAAATTTATATATAATGTAACAACAAGTTAACAAATGTTCACTAAACCTGTTTCATCTTCTTCTGGTGCCAATCAAAATCCTTGCAGGAACAGAATCTTCAAGAAACTTTAATGGAAGGACTATGTACAGAGGCATGGAAGGGATTAAGAAAATTAATAAGGAATGTCAGGATACTGTGCTGTGCAATTCTATGACCACAGTACCTGACAAGAACAAGTTAGGGGAGGAAAAAAGTCTTTTGGATCATGGTTCAGAGGATTCAACCCAAGGCCAGCTGACTCTAAGGCAAAGGGAAGGGCATGACCAAGGAAAGCTGCTCTGTGTTCATGGTGTCTTGAAGGCAAAGAAAGAGGAAGGAGCCAAGGGGTGGGGGGACACTTCCACCACATGCCCCCACTGACCTACTTCCTCCAACTAAGTTCCATCTCCCAATTGTCCATGCAGCCATCAATGGATTAATCTCCTGATGTGATCAGAACCCTCATGATCGGATTACTTCCCCAAAGTCCTACCATAAGACCTTGGGAGACATTATATATCTAAACCATAAGAGAAACTTAGGTATGAGCAAGAATAGAAAGCCAGTAACACCTCTAGATTACCAATCCTTATTAGATAAATTGGCCTGTTTTGTGACCATCCCACAAATAAGAGATGGACTCTTCCCAATCAATAGGTTATACATTGAGACCAATGATATTTCTTCATTGTCTTAGTCCATTTTCTGTGCTATTACGGAATGCCAGAGATTGGGTGACTTGTAAAGAATAGAGGTCTATTTAGGTCATAGTTCTGGAAGCTGGGAAGTCTATAAGAGAATGGCATCCGCATCTGGTGAGGGTCTTCTTGCTAGTGGGAATGCCCTATAGGTTCCCAAGATAACACAGGGCATCACATGACAAGAAGGACCCTGAGAGATGGTCCAGCTGGTTTTTATTACAGACGCACTCTCAAGAGAACCAACTCACTCCCTTGATAACCCACGAATCCATGAAAAGATTAATACATTTGTGAGGGCAGAGTCCTCATGACCCAATATACACCCAGATATTTCATTTTCCAACATTATTACGTTGGGGACCAAGTTTCCAACTCACAAACTTCGGGGGGACATATTCAAATTATAGCACAAAAGCCAAAATAGTTTTAAAGCAAGTCTATTACTTACACACAAGGGACTTCTAGGGCAGGAAGGGCAAATGAAAGCCTTCCTAACTGGAGAAAACAAAGAGCAGAGCCAGCGGGGTATGGTGGTACCTAGTTCAAGGCTAGCCTGGGCAACTTAAAATAAAAAATAAAAAGAGCTGGGGATATAGCTCAGTGATAGATCCTTCCATGAGGCCCTGGGTTCCATCCCATCCTGAAAACAAAACAAAACAACAACAACAACAAAAAAAAAAAAAAAAAAACAAGAACTCAGGAGCTGTTGGGGAGAGGGTCCTTTCACAAAGCACCAGAGGTGTTTTACTTGCATTCATCATCATCTGAAAGGTAGCACCAAGAACATGTTTTACCCTTGAGCCTTTCTCCAGATAGCTCGGTGAGATGTGCTGCTGCTAAAAATCCTATTATTTCAGACAAGGAAGCCTAAATGCTGTCGGCTGTCAAATATCACAAATGAGCTCAGCTCTTTTTATTTTTTATTTTGAGACAAGGTCTTGCTAAGTTGCCCAGGCTAGCCTTGAATTTGCAATCATTCTGTCTCTGTTCTAGGTGCCACCATACCGCTGGCTAGCTCCTTAGCTCTTCAGGCACCAGGAGTTTTGAACCCCCCAGGCTGATCACAGGCATGAGAACCCTTCTCCAGTCAGACCCCCTACCCCAGGCACTATGAAGGCCAAACCCAGACAAATGTAAGGAGGGAGCAAGGTATAAACACTCTAGACTCTAGCTCTCCAGTCTGCCCTCTGTGCCTCCCACACTGACCCTATCTGGAAGCCAAAAAAAAAAAAAAAAAAGAGATCTGGGTGATGTCATCCACAGGGTAGATCTCTGAGGCACTGACAGAGTTGAAGAGAGCAGTGGTTAGAAGTGGAGGCAGATGCAGAAAAAAATAACCAAGAGACAGACATTTCTTGGTCTCCTTTCAGCCAGGGGTGGCCTTCTGACAAAGTTCTGGCCCTTGGGATGTGGACAGAAGGATACACAATATTTTCAGACTTGGCCCTTAATACTTGGCATGGCCCTCCATACCCTCCTTCTTTGTACAGTTCAAATGACAGAGGGGACTTACAGAAGAATAGAGCTATAAAACCTGGGTTTCTCAATGAGTGTCAATCAGAGACTCACACCGACCAGTGGCACAGGCAAGATGTAAACTTTTGCGTGCTAAACTTCTAAGACTGTGGAATCATTTGTTGTATTATTCTAACACACGAATATTATTAAAGAGAGAGAAAGTGCATAACAAACCAAAGTTCTAAAATATAGCAAAATGAGTAAAAGATTCTAAGAATAAATCTCAGTTTCATTTGTAGAATGCTTGCCCTGCACATAGGAGACCTTGGGTTCCATCTCATCCTGCAGAAGGTCCAAAAGTGGCCAGAAGGCAGTCTGGGTTCAGACATAGATCCAGTCTCCCCTGAAGCTACCCTAAGATTCATGGAGGGTTAATCCCCCATGTGTCCCCGGAGCTTATTTTAGGGCCTGGTGCATAGAAATGTCTCCATGAACTGGTGGGGCAAATGCAAGGCACACATGGCTAAGTGCTTTCTTTTCTCTGTCACAGACAGAGAAGAGAAAGCACTTACAGCCCCTGGGTCATCACCCTGTTTGCCACACATTGGATATCAGTTAAACCTGAGTTGAAAACTCCAACATACTCTGAAATAGAATGATACACTCCCTGAAACAGAGCATTTTCAGCTGATGGCACCACTAAGAGCAATTCGATACAGTAACAGCTTCTGGCCTGTGCGGCTCATTTTAACAGATGCCAGTAAGACACTGAGAGAGCTGTCACGTCTGCTTCAGCAAGGAAAGCCACCCAGTCCGTGTTCTGCTTGCCAAATTAATTTCATCTGACGTTTAATTTGAATCCTAAGGTACTGTGGACTTAAAACTTGACTGTGCTATCAGGAGACTGGAGAAATGTTCTGTCCAACAAACTCAATTCCTCGAATTATTTTTATTATGAGTTAGGCTGTCTTGATACAGACATCTCCAAAATCAAATATACAGATCACCCCAAATTACATTTCCCTTCCTCTCTCCTTTCCTTCAGTTTTTTTTTCTTTCTTTTTGGAATTTATTTGTTGACACAATCAATTATGTTGATACCATTGGAGTGTCCCCTTGGGATCTTGACAACCTGAATAAAAAATTGAGCAAAATATGTGAAAATAACAGGCAGTGTTACAAAGATGGGGCCTTCCGAGCAACTGAGGTAGTGTGAAGGCTGCCCACTTCAAACTCCAATTCTTGCAATCAAGTCAGAAAGATTTCAGAGAAGTCCCTCAGAGTTATAGAAGTGAGTTTATTGAAGGGATAGAAAAAAGGGAAAGAGGACATTCTCAAGGGAGAGAATGGGTCCCCTCAGAGAAGAAGAGGACAGCATGTCTTCTCTGCACTCGAGATTTATTGGGGATCCTAGAGAGGTTTCCAGAGAGTCTCACCCAGGTCCACCTCTTGACTTTTGACTGACAGCAAAATGATATAGGACTTTCAAGTCCCCACTGCCATGACAAATCCAGGTCACCTTGGCCCATGCTGACCAATCTTAATTGGATTCTTAACCCCATATTCTTACAGATTTTATGGTTAGGAGGAACCTTACCTCCCGGAGCTTCAAAAGTCTCCCCACTTCAGGTAACCTGGGTTCCTCTCACTGACATTATCTTGGGCCTGCATGTCTCCTGCAGGTAACTGGGAGTTTCCTGAGGAAAGTGACATAGCCTGCCCAGCTAAGCCAGGGAGGGCTTCAGGTAAATCATCTTGTGTAGCAGAAAGTGAAGAAATCATAGAAGAGTGCTGATAGATGTCAAGGGATAGGATAAGATCACTTTGGGGGTCCATAAGAATATTACAATGAATTGAAACGCTTAAAATACATTTAAATCTATCAGTTTCTTGGAAAAGAAAGCACGTGGGGGGTCAGCAGAGTAGACCCATTTTATAGAATTATTTTCTTAACCTTGGGTTCCCACCATCGTCATCTGTGTGTGCCCTACTACCAGCACATAGATTTATGAAAAGTAAAAGTAACACCCCATAGAGTAGAGTGGAGTGGGCCTAGCTAGAGAGAATGGCTCAAGGCCCTGACGCCTGGAACTAGTCTGGTCTTATATGCAGAGCTGTGCCACCTTCTCCTCTCCCTACAGACCTGATTGAAGACTTTGCTCCATTTGTTCCCATTTGTTACTTTATTTTCGCCTAACTAAAATGTAGAGCCTGTGGTGAGAGTTGCCACGGGGAATAAGCCTTCAGCAGCAGTCTTCATGGTAATCAGAGTCCTGTAAACAGGGACAGGAAGACTCATCTCTGCATCTTGTACTCCAACAGCACTTTTCTTGTATCCTGCCTCTGCCGTCTAGATGTTCCTAAGCTCCTACCTCAATGTGTCATACAGCATTTTCCTTGGTCTACAATGAGCTCTTTGCATCTCCATGGAATCATGTAACATGATCTTCTTTCCCATTGTGATTCGCTAGAAATTTGGCATTAGATCCAAAGTCTTGATCAAAATCGGATTCGTTTGTCCAGGATACTTCAGGGGCAATGAACAGCTATCGGTGATCATAACCTAGGTCCATTATTTCACTGGACGATGCAAAAGAATGATATCCTGCTTTCTGCCTTCATTGATTAGCTGGAATACCTCTGTAAAAAGACTTCCCTTCACCAGTGCTTGATGTCCCTGAAATACAGCTGGTATAGGATGATTAAGACAAATGTGGATTTCTTTATTTGTTCTCTATCATTTTCAAAATAATAAGTTAGATCTCTAGTGTCTTCAAAAGGTGACCAGCAAAGGTTGTTTCACGTTTGGTCTTATTTTTCTTTTTCAGCATCATAATAAACTGATAGATTTAAATCTATTTTAAGTGTTTCAACTCATTGTAATTATTCTTATTGACCCCAAAGTGATCTTATCTTATCCCTTGACATCCATAGTCACTCTTATATGATTTCTTCACTTTGTGCTACACAACACTATCCAGGCCCAATTCAGATATTTTCTGCTCAGGTCTGGAATTTGCCAATCTCCAAAATGTTTCCAGTTTTCTAGGCATTTTCCTTTTGGTGAGAAATAGTATCTGAAAGTATAACCTAGGTGCTCAGGGGTTCTTATTGCTATTTAGTGGTCCTTGTTTTGAGGCCTTTTTAAATAAAACAGGAAGGAAATATTTTTATTCTTCTTAAGATAAAGCCGTTATGAACTCAGATTCAAGTTCAGGACTGAAGAATTTTGATTTTGCTTTACCTAAGGTACATCTACTTCCTTTTCTGCAATGCCAAAGCTCCAAGTTCCACAATTTTTCTTTTGTTTTATCCCATATATATGCATGTGCTTTGGAATAACAATACCAACACTGACACTCCAACATGCTCATCAAACAACAACAGTAAAAAACCAAAAACTTTTTTCACAACTTCATGTCCTTAGAGTATAGAATATTCTCACAAAGAATGTATAATTAAATCATTGTGTTTTGAAGACATGAAATACTTCTGTACTGAAAAGATATAGTTACAAAATTCTGGTTTTTATTTCTGCTCTCTACATACTATTCCCTCCCTCACAAGTCATATTTTTTCTTTTTTTTTTACATTTTTGGTATATAATTCATTTTTAAAATGGAAGCAAAAATGTGTTTATATTTGTACCATCCCAAATTTATTAGGTGAATGATAGCATGCCATAAACACTTTCTTTGCTTTGCTTTTTTTCTCTTAACATATCCTAAAGATCATTCCACACCACTGCAGAGAGAGGTTCCTTATTCTTTTTTAAAGCTGCATAAAAGAATCTATGGTATGAATTTACTGAGGCTCATTTTACCAATTCATTATGTAGGAATATCTGTTTGCAATTTTTATTATCATAAACAGAACAACATTCAATTATCTTATGCATGCATATTTCTTTTTTGGTATTTTTGCCAATATTCTATGGGATGGACTGTATCATTTGACCTTCACCTGAAATGTAAGCAAGTTCTTGTTTCTGTGTAACAGCCTACTTGAGTGTGCTGTTATCCCTTTGGATTGTTGCCAGTCTGATAGATGGCAAGTTGACAATTGTAGATATGCTTCTAATTGCATTCCTCTAATTATGAGTAAATCTGAGCAACTTCTTATACCTTTAATAAGACACTTGTGTAACTTTTTTTGTTAAATTTCTGTCCATATTTTCATTCATTTTTCTATGCAATTGGTCTAGTCTTTTTCTTCAGAATGTTTCATACATTAAGGATATCTGATTTTTATAAGTTGTGTTACCAAGCTTTTCACCTACCTTTTTAACTTTACACTTTTTTTTTTTTCATACAGGGGATTGAACCCAGGGACCCTTGCAAATAGTAGGCAAACATTCTACTTTTGAGCTACGTTCCCAGCTCTTTTATTTTTATTTTTTGCTTTAAGACAGTCTTACTAAAAACCTCTAAATTTTCCTATTAAATAAAAAATAAACTACTTCTTTTCCTTTTTTAATTGACTATTGTTAACATGACTGAATAGTAAATGATGTCAAATGACTTCTGATTCTGTAGAAATGATTCTATGACTTTTCTCCTTAGCACTATTAACAATTTATATTAATAGATTTCCTAATATTGTACTCCATTATATTCTTGAAATAAATTTCACTTAGTGATGATGTATTATTTATTTTATGATTTTTTAAATTTACAATTTTAACTGATATTGTTCTTTAGTTTCATCATTGGTAGAAACCATTGGTAGGTGTTGAGATTAATCCTTCTACTCTATAGAATATTTTTTACTCCATATTTATTTCTTCTGTGATCCGTAACAGTTTCATGAGCATTAAGATGATTTGATCTTTAAAGATTTGATATACCACTCTTTATTTATTTATTTACTCATTTATTTGTTTGGTATTGGGGATTTAACCCTGGGGTGCTTAATCACTGTGCTATATCCCCAGCCCTTCATATTTTTATTTATTTTTTTTTTATTTTCAGACAGGGTCTTTCTAAATTGCTTACGCTGGCTTTGAACTTGGAATTCTCCTGCCTCAGCCTCCCAAATCTTTGGGATTATAGGCATGTACCCTGGCACCTGCCAAAATTTAATCTACTACTCTTGTGAAAACATCTGGAGTTGGTACTTCTTATGAGAAAATTCTTTCATTGCTTCCTTTATTTCTACCATAGTAATTGATATAATTAAAATTCCTCTCCCACCAATGTCAGTTCTATTAGGTTGCATTTTACAGTAAATTATCCTGAAAAATTGTTCTGAAATGCTCCATCTGAGTTTACACATTTATTTACATAACTTCTGAAAAGTAGGTCTCACGATTTTCTTTTAATTTCCTTTGCTATGCTCACATTTCCTTTTTTTCACTTCTAATTTTGTGTATTTATGCATTGCCCCCTTTTTCTTTCTTTCTTACATTAGCAATTGCTTTGTTAATTTTAAATTTATTTATTAATGTTCCTTGTTTCCTTATAGTTATTTTTATTACTTTTTTGCTTTTGCTTTTTGTCTTATTTTAAAGGTCTTTATTTTCATTTTTATTAATATGAATATTTTATAGTATAAATTTTCTCCTATTACTGTATCCCTCATAACAGAATTTGCAATTTCACCTTGGATTTCCTTTTTGAACAAAGAGTTTTTTACAAGAATGTTTTTGTAATTCTAGATTTCAAAGGCCTTTAACATTTTTATTTTATTATTAGTTTTTAATAAATCATGTATTTGTCCTTTAGAATCTTTGTTTTCTTCTAGC
The DNA here is from genome assembly GCF_964194105.1 of Spermophilus citellus. Classification (NCBI taxonomy): domain Eukaryota; kingdom Metazoa; phylum Chordata; class Mammalia; order Rodentia; family Sciuridae; genus Spermophilus; species Spermophilus citellus. The sequence continues at coordinate 16,647,876 of NC_138186.1, forward strand.
CCTAAGATACAAATTCATGAATGTTCCATGTGTGCTGGAAATGAAGGTCTGGAAGGCTGACCATGGGCCCCATCTTAATCTCTGGAATCTGTAAACGTGATTTTTTTTAAGGAAAAGGGACCTGTAGAGATGTGATTAAGGATTTTCAGGTTTTCCAAATCACCCTTACATCACAATTAAAGTCCCTGTGAATGATGTTATAGGTTAGAAACTCTTAATGGACTGTGAACTCCTTACTATCAATCTTTCAAATCCAGACCCCTGAGCCAAACTACTCATTATATTCGAAGTCTCAGGCTGCCAAATGAAGTACCTAGTTAACTCTGGCAGCCAGGCCAGCAGCCTGCCACTCAGATGCCGGAAAAGACAGGCGACTGCAGCAACCCAAGCTCGGATCTGCTGCTCGCTCTACCTGGAGGCGAAACTCGGAAATGGAAATTGGCCATCACCGCTTCACCGGTCCCACATCCCTCCCTAGACCCCGCCCCTTCGCTTGGCCACGCCTCTTGCGTTCAGGCACGCCCTCACGCTCCCCTGCGCGCTCAGCCAATCATCGGTGACGCTTGCCTTCCGTCTCCGCCAATGCAGGAGGCCTTTGCTGTCTTGGTTCCACCCCTCTCCAGAGCTGGGGCCGGAAGATGGCGGCGGCCGCGGAGTTGAAGCTGCTGGAGAAGTCCCTGGGGCTGAGTAGGGGAAATAAGTACAGTGCCCAGGGCGAGCGACAGGTGAGCTGCAGAGGCGGCGCGGAGGGGAAGGAGCGGACTGGAGCGGGGCCTGCCGAACCCGGCGGGGTTGGGATGCAGCTCCGCCGCTCCCACGTGTCTGCGTTCGAGCCGCGGTTCGGCTGGTCCTCGCTAGGCTTCTGTCACTCTAAGTCCTGGAGGGACGAAGGGGAACCTGCTCAGGACGGGCTCGGCGTGAGCTTTACCTCCAGTGACATTCTCAGCATTCCATTCAGCCATCACGAAACCATTGAGGGAAGGCACAAAAGACCTTTCGATGGAGCAAGGTGGAGGCCAGCGTTCGCCTTCACCGGCTGCTCTTGCCGAAATTGCATCTTTGGTTAATTGCGCAACCACTCCCGTCAGCGCGAACCGGACCCGGTGGTACTGCACTGGGCCTGGGGAATTCTGCGTTGAATAAAGGGGACACGCCCCCTCCCCTCTAGAAGCTTGCTTTTTGGCTGGGTGGACAAACTTGGCAGTGATTTAAATTATAGTAGCGGAAAGTGCTACTTTGACGCGGGTATGGCCAAGGGAACATGTGCTGGGGGCTTGGCTGGCTCTGGAGGATTCAGGGAAGGCTTTTTTTTTTTTTTTTTTTTTTGAGGCCTGTAATCCCAAATTCGGTTTGCTTTGTGCAGAGAATGAGGGAAAGTTACAGGGTGTGAGACTGACTAATGAAGCATAAAGACTCAGATTTCCCAGGGTATTGGAAAGAACATTTGTGTTTTATGAAGGTCATTCATTGTTTGCCGAGGAGCGAATGTATTACAGCAAAAAAAGTGCTGTAGAACACTACTTTGATGCATTCTGATGTTTCTGGCCCCTTTGAGGTTTTTCCAGACTAGTGTGTTTTGGCCTTAACTTTTTCTTTCCTTGGCTGATGTTAAATCTTGTCTCAGTAGTAGCAATATTTTAGTTTTTTACATTTAAAATAACTCGAAGCCTGGTGAGGTTGTGACTTGCCTAAGATGGGCCCTCTGATTGGTGGCAGAGTAGGCTAGGCATTGGCCCTAAGGTGGCCTGTTTTTTTCTTTTTCCTCCTCCTGGTACCGATTCCTTCTGGTCAGCCACTTTTCAATATTGGTTTATATTTTTTAGAAAACACTGGGAACACTTAAACCTTTGTCACCTAGTATGAGAAGCAGCCAACAATAATTAAATGAAAGCACAACAGATATGTACTAATGGAAAAAAACATTAGTGAGAAATGTGGAAGAGGAAGTGAATTCTGACTTGAAGATGGGTTTATACTCTTCCTGGAAAAGCTGGCGTTTAAGGGATTAGGTTTTGAAAGATGTGCGAAAGCAATAAATGATGAAAGATTGGAAAGTCTGGAGCAATAAGTAAAATCAGTATGGGGAGTGCTTGCAATGCAAGGTAAACCCAAAATCATAGCTGAGGTCCAACTGTAAGGGCTTTCCAGTTCAAAGTGTGGTGTTTTATTTTATTTTGATTAAAAAAAATTTAGCACTGGGTAGCTATTGAAAGTTTCTGTTTATGTGTTTAGAGAAAGGGCTGGGCATAACAGATAAGTTTCAGCCTTTTTTTTTTTTTTTTTTTTTGATTAAGCAACTGACAGCAAATAAACCAGAATTAAAGCTCTCTGCCACATATTCCAAAATAATTTAAAACTGAAAACAGCCTAGGGATTAAGCTGTAGAAGAATGGTTCCTTAAATTATGGTACATCAGGGATAGGTATGTAGCTCAGTGGTAGAGTTATGTTGAGACCCTGAATTCTATCCCTACCATTCCCCACCCCCACGCTCCCAAAATGTACATAACCACATTGGAATATTACTTATGCAGCCATTAAAAGTAATTGCTTTGAAGATCATGAACTGTAAGATTGATGTGAGAGTAGTATGTGTTCCATGTTTGCAACTACATAAGACTAGCAGTTGTATACATCAGGCTATATAAAGAGAATGGACTTCTGAGCCAGTAGTATTTTATTTGAACCCTGACTCTGCCATTATAAACCAAGTGACCTTTGTTCTTGTTCTTTTTTTTTTTTTAATCTAAATTGATTTTATTTGAAAATAGATCTTAGGTAAATGAAATGCATGTCACTCTCAGAAGTTGGTAGTTGCAAAGGCATAATCTTTTCCAGAATCAGAGAATGACAAAAATCAAAATTTTCTGGGACCAAAAAAGTGAATTAAGAGAAAGTTTTGGCTGTGAGATGTATGAAATAGTGATAAACATCACTTCCACGATGGAAGGAGCCCAAATCTCTGGGCTACACTCCAGTCACTTCAGACCTCAGTAGACTTTGCTTAAGTCAGAAGTGAGTTTATATTGGGCAAGCTAAGAGTTTAGGTTTTGTTACTGCTAGTTTACCTGGATTAGCACTGTTTGAGTAATCTGTGTAGATAATCTTGATCTTAAAAACAAAGATTAATCTGTGTAGATAATCTTTTTTTTTTTTTAAAGAGAGAAATGAGAGAGAGAGAATTTTAATATTTATTTTTTTTTAGTTTTCGGCGGACACAACATCTTTGTCTGTATGTGGTGCTGAGGATCGAACCCGGGCTGCACACATGCCAGGCCAGCGCATTACCGCTTGAGCCACATCCCCAGCCCCAATAATCTTGATCTTAAAAACAAAGACTATAGGAAAGCCAGCTGCATGATATAGTGGTTACTGAGAACTTATAGTCATGATTGATTGTCTTTATTTTTTTAATTTATCTGAAGAATTTTTTTTTAAGATTCCAGTTCTTCAAACAAACAATGGTCCAAGCCTAACAGGATTGACTACCATAGCAACTCATCTAGTCAAAGAAGCCAACAAGGAGTATTTGCTGGGGAGTACTGCAGAAGAAAAGGCAACAGTTCAGCAGTGGCTGGAGTACAGGGTCACTCGAGTAGACAGACAGTCCAGTAAAGAGGATATCCACACGCTGTTGAAGGTATTGTGATTTGTTGGAATGCTTGGACTGTAATAAGCTGAAATCTCTCCCTTTGGGTTCCAGACCTGGGAATAGGCTGCCTTTACCTGTTCTCTTTTGCTTCAAGGTATGCAGACCTCCAACTCTTGGCTGCATTTTGCCTGTTGTCTTTTAGCTCAAGGTAGCTTGTACCTGTTGTGACCTCTGCCTGGAGCAGGCTGTTCTGTCTCTAGTTGGGAAGGTGAATGGACTGCAGTGTGCTTTTTCACCATACGAGCACAGGAAAAGGAAAGGGTTGTTGTGTTTTTGTTTTGTTTGCAACTGTGGTGTTTCAAGATAGTGTTGTTAATTTTAAAGGCAGTCAATATTTGTTACAGAAATTTAGGAAATATAAGTAAGCAAATGTAAAACATTTTAAACAACCATTGTCCCATGATCGAGAGTGAACTGTTAATGCTTGCGTTCAGTCATCATTATTAAATCCTTTTTATGGTCTTCCCGTGCATGCATGCATGCGGGACTTTTTTTAAAAGTGGGCCATTACTGGACACAGCAACCTGCTGTGGCTTATTTTGCTCTCGGAGTATTGGGAACATTGTTTCATGTCCGTGTGTGCTCTTTCCTTTTGATAACCTGTGTGTTCCAGCACAAAATTGTACCACAGTTTAAATTATCTACCCCCAGGTAGTTACCAGCTTGTTGCTAGATAATTGAACATGTTCCTATTTGTTTCATAGGCTAAATTCCTACAAGGGAGGTTGCTAGAAGAAAAGCCTTGTCTTCTTTTTCTTCTTCCTGAAAGTTGCCATTATTTTTTTCTACCTTTTTTTTTTAATTGGTACATTGTAGTTGTACATAATGGTGGGATTTGCTGTCACATATTCATACATGCACATAATATAATAATTTAGCTAATATCACTCCCCAGCAATTCCCACCTTCTTCTCTATCTCCCACTTCTTGGTCTCTTTCTTCCACTGATCTTCCTTAGATTTTCATGAGACATCTTCCCTTACCTTTCTTTTCCTTTTTCCTCTGTAGCTTCCACATATGAGAGAAAACATGATTCTTGATCTTCTGAATTTCTTATTTCACTTAACAATGGTCTCAACTTACATCCATTTTCTTGTAAATGACATAATTCCATTTTTATTTATGACTGAATAAAACTCCATTGTGTACATATACCTCATTTTCTTTATCCATTTATCCACTGATGGACACCTAGGCTGGTTCCAGTTTAGCTATTGTGAATTGTGCTTCTATAAACATGGGTATGTATATTATCTGACTTTAATTCTTTAGGATAAATACTGAGGAGTGGTGTAGCTGGGTCATATGGTGGTTCCATGCCTCGTCTTTTTTGAGGAAACTCCATACTGATTTTCATAGTGGTTGTACTAATTTACAATCCCACCAACAGTGTAAAGATGTTCCTTTTTCTCCACATCCTCTCCAGCATTTTTTGTTGTTTGTATTCTTGATAATTGCCATTCTTACTGCTGTGATATAAATAGTGTAGGTTTGATTTGCCTTTCTGTAGTTGCTAATGATGCTGAACATTTTTTTTGTATATTTGTTGACTATTTGTATTTATTTTTTTGAGAATGTCTATTTAATTAATTGGCCCTTTATTAATTGGGTTGTTTTTTGAGTTATTTATATATTCTAGATAGTAATCCTTTGTCAGCTAGCAACGTTATTGTTCCATGCTGTAGGTTCTCTCTTCACATTCTAAATTGTTTACTTTGCTGTGCAGAAGCTTTTTAATTTGATGCCATTCCATTTATTAACTCTTGGCATTATTTCCTGAGCTTTAGGGGGTCCTATTGAGAAAGTTGTTGCCTGTGCCTATATGTTGGAGTGTTGACCCTGTATTTTCTCCCAGGAGTTGCATAATTTCTGATCTAATTCCTAGGTTTTAGTTCCATTTTGACTTGCTTTTTGTGCAGGATAAGAATTAAGGGTCTAGTCTTTTTCTTCAACATATGTATATCCAGTTTTCCCCATTTGCTTACAGAAACAGAAAAGAAGAAAAAAAAAAGATCTTTTTTTTAAGGCTACATGGTTCCTGTGGACTCCAGAACAGTGTAATCTTACAATATGTCAGTATATGAAGTGGCCTCTTCCACAAAACAACATCGGTTTTTTCCTTTTTCTCCATCACCTCCCCAATTACATTACTAAAACAAGCAAGCCAAAAAATGATTTCCCTGTTGACATGTGTTCATAAAACTTTGTTGTGGCATTTTTTCATAATGCTCATGAACCATTTTTATTTCTAAAAGTTTACTTGTATGTATTTTTTAACCATGTTTGTACTGGGCTACCTTATTATTTAATTTTTAAATCTTTTGTTCTTTGGATATTAAGAAAGGATTTAATTCTTAATTGTCAAATTTCCATTTTGGTGCTAAAACCACAGCTCTTAAGAGTAAATACTTTATAAGTAAGGTAATATTTTTTTTTTTTAAATTGTGAAATACTAACATTGTTTGACTCTAGATGAATGATATATATAGTTGTCTATTGTGTTTTTTCAACTTTCGATTGTATGATGTTTAAAAGTTTAATAATAGCTCGGAAGAAAAAGAAAAATCAGGTGGATTTCTAGAGGAAATATTTTAGCAGGTTTGGCAATAGCATCAGAAAGACTTGTTTTTAAAACTAAAGAAATGTTAGACATTTCCCTTCTGTGACTATTTCAAGTGTGAAATTCTATTTGATAGGAAACCTTTTATATCACTAATCAGGAAAGTATTTCCTATTCATAGTTTATGAAAACTACATTTAAGACTATCTTCATAGCTAAAATATAGTTATGAATTCTGATTTTAGTCACAAAAAATAGATAGTTTTTGATGTTCAAAGTCTAATCTTCTGTATATCCAGTGACAAAAAGGTAAAAAAGCTACCCACACTGGGAGAAAATATCTGAAAATTATGTATCTGATAAGTTGTGAATATTTAGAATACAAAAAAAACTCAACAAAAAACTAATAACTTGATTTTAAAACGGGCAAAAGACTTGAGTAAACATTTCCAAAGACTATATGCTAATTGCTAATAAGTATTTGAAAAGATGCTGAAATTATTATCACTCATGAAGTGCAGATCAACTCACAATAAGATACCATCTTCCATTCATTAGGATGGCTGCCACCCACCAAAACAAATCCCATTTAAAAAAAGCCAGAAAATAACGAGGGTTGGCAAAGATGTGGAAAACTGTAACTGATACGCTGTCGGTGAGAATATTAAAAAAAAAAAAATGCAGCTGTTAGCAAAAAATAGGACAGCACTTACTCAAGACATTCATAGAGTTGCTCTATGATCTAGCAATCCCGCTTCTTGGTTTATACCCAAAAGAATTCAGCATTGCCTTGAAGAGCTATTTACACACTTGCATTCATAGCAGCATTGTTCAAACAGCTAGGGCAGGGTAGACAACCCATGTGTCTATTGTGTCAATAGACAGACAAAATATGGTGTATACATATAGTGAGATATGTATACTTCAGCCATTTAAAAAGAAGACAGTTTTGATGCATGTTATAACATGGATGAACTTTGACGTTATACAAGTGAAAGAAATCCAGTCACAGAAGAATAACTACCCCATGACTCCACTTATGAGGTATTTGGGGTAGTTGGTCACAGAACAAAGTTGAATGGTGGTTGCCAGGCTTGGAGGGGAGAGTAATGGAGAATTGTTTAATAGGTCATAGAGTTCTAGTTTTGCAAGGTGAAAAAGTTTGTAGATTGGTTATGCAGCAATGTAAACAACTGTAAACCTTACTGAAGTGTATGCTTAAAAATAGTTGGTAAATTTTGTGTTATGTGTAATGTATTCCAATTAAAGTTTTAAAAATGTATGTGTATGCATAAAGTACACATACATATACACAAATGTACTGCAAAACCCTGTAACTTGGAATTCTCAACTTTTTTTTTTTTTTTTTTTGTACTGGGGATTGAGCTATAACCCCAGCTCTTTTTAAATTTAAATTTAGGATTAAACTCAAGGGCACTTCATCCCTGAGCTGCTGGCTGAGCGATGTCCCTCATTCTTTTTTCAGATTTTTTATTTTGAGACAGCATCTCTGTAGTCTGCTGAGGGTCTCACTAAATTGTCAAGGCTGACCTTGAACCTGGGATCCTCCTTGCTCAAATTCCTGGGTTTCCTGATTGCAGGTGTGGGCTACCATCCATTGCCATTCTTAGCCCTTTTTATTTTTACATTGAGGCAGGTCTTGCTAAGTTGCCCAGGCTGACCTCGAATTTTTGAACCCCTTATCTTAGCCTCCCAAATTATTGGGGTTGCAGTCTTAAACCACTATGCCCAGCAAAAAGGTAGAGATTGTTCAGAAGTCTATCATTTTATAATGTTTTTTAAATATTCTTTCATTTTTTAATGTTCTTTAAAATCAAATGAGACTAATAATGTTCATTCTGTGTTTTTAAATGATGTGACTGGAGTCTAATTGTGATTTTGAATGAATTTTTGTCTTAATATCGAAGATTAATTTTAACTTATTAATTTATTGAATTAATTCATAAATAAATTTATCAATCAGTGACATAGCATTTGTTTCGTTTGCATGTGCAAAGCCCTGAGTTCCTTCCCCACCACTGAAAGAATAAATGAATGAATGGGTGAATTTATTAAATATCAGTATTTAATTTCTGATAGCCATCTAACTGTTTTCAAGTTAATACTGTTCATTAATGTTTTACTGTTTTTTCTAGGATCTGAATTTGTATCTTGAAGATAAAGTCTACCTTACAGGATATAACTTTACTTTAGCAGATATTCTACTGTACTATGGACTTCATCGCTTTATAGTAAGTATCTGGATACTTTCTGGCTTATTTTCTGTAAAGTTCAGAATATTTTTTGAGATTTGTCTTAAATTTAATCAGATTTGTATTTTCAACTATCAAATAAAAATGAAAGGAGGTTTTTTGTTTTTTTTTTTTAATACAAGGTGTGCTGTACAAAAATTCCTTCTACGGATCCATTTAACAGAGTTACATCCTGTTCCTTGACCTGCTTGCTTCTCGACCTTTGCTTCTGCATTTCTTAGAGGACCACTTCTTTAGCCACCCTCTGGACTTTCTGGTCTTTATCCAACTCCACCTCCAGTACCCCTCTTCCACTCAGCCTCTTATCCTAGCTCTTTTGATCCCTAAACCTATACGATGTAGTCAACTCCTTTTTCCAAATCTACAAACTTTCTTCCCTGTTCAGTTTAGACACCCTTCTTAACTTCAACTGTATCTTCTTTTAGCATCTTCATTTTCTTTATTATCCTGAATAGTCACTACCCTTTCCCTGTGAATCCCCAGTTCTTGACCAGTCCAGATGAATGTCTGTTTCTGTCTGTAAGCCGAGCTCTGTGGGAAAAGTCACAAGACTACAGAGTTGCTGCCAGTAAACTGTTTTACTGTGTAATTACAACTGGGCTTGCATACTGGTCAGCTCTCTGCTTCCTCCTAGGGATACTTTGAGACCCTTATCACTTTTCCCAATCCTTGATCCCCCCCCCCCACCCCTTTGTCTTCAGTAGTTAACATAGAGCCCTCCTCCTCTGTCTCCTCCTCTTTTCACTAGAAAGTGGAAACTCTGTTTTGAGTACTTATCTTCCAGCCTGCCTGCTTACATATCCTTATTCATTTGTCTCCTTTTTCAGGTCACAAAAAGGATTGTCTTGCTTTTTTTTTCCAGCTAATCCATTCATCCGACCTCTTAGCTAAACTTCCTCTCCTACCTGCTTTGTGGAACTTATTCCAAATTTTTTTTCTTTTCTTGCTCATATCTTCAGTTTTGCCTTTTAACTATCTGGTCAATCTCTTTATTTTAAATTGTCTCTCATCTAAAAATTATATAAAATTATATTATGACACTCTGTACATTCTTGGCACTCTTCTTCATGCTTTGTAAATATTGACTCCTTTAATCTTTAAAACAGCCCTATGAGGTAGGCACTATTATTATCAGTTCCATATTATAGATAAGACAGCTGAGGCTTAGGAAGGTCAAGTGTCTTCTTTGAGATCACCTAAGTAATTTGCAGAACCAGGTCCATAACCCAGGCAATTTGTCTTCTGAGTTTGTACTTTCGCACATCTATCTACTTAAAAACTTCTCTCAACTTTTTACTCCAGTGCCCATCTTCCCCCTATAGAAAAAAAGAACCCATACATTTTTCTGTGTTCTGCACTTCATGCACCCAATCAATCAGGTTCTGATGTTGTAAGGTCAGCTCTTCGTACACCTTGAATAACTTTTAACAAGTGTCCATATACTTTGCAAGGAATTTTATTTTTTACAGTCTAGGTCATAACCATGAGGAAGATAAGATTAGTATTAATATTTTCCTTTTACAGAGACAGAAACTAGCTTAGGAATTTTGAGTGATTTGTCAAAGGCACAGAATTCATTTTTTGAAGGGCCAAGACAAACCTTAGTCTCCTGAATCAAGTATCTTTTTAGTGTGCGGGGAAACTCTTTGTAAAGTATAAGAGACTGTAATAATGTATGATACAGTTATATTCAGCCCCCTACTTCTGCAGGTTCCATGTCTGCAGATTCAACCAACTGCAGATTGAAAAGGCTCTTTTAAAAAATGGCATCTGTACTTAACTTGTACTGACTTTTTCTGGTGTTCATTCCCCAATCTAGTATCATATGTAGCATCTATATTGTGTTGAGTGCATTACTAACCTAGAGGTGATTTAAAGGACACCAGGAGGGTTGTGTAGAGTCTATACTTAACCTATACTGTGTTATGTGAAACTCTGTGGATTTCAGTATCCCTGGGGGTGGGTGTCCTGGAACCAGTCCCCTGCAGATACCAGTAGACTACTGTATTCTTAATCTCCCCACTCAATCTATAATCCCATAATTTGGATTTACTTCACCTTATAAAAAATTGTTCCTCAAACATTCCTAAGTAATTGTATTCTATAATAGTATTATTTCAATAGGCTAGTTTGATCCTTAATTTAGCACAAAACTCCTTGTTGTTATGATTGTATTTAAATTATTTCCTGAGAGCCTACTGTGTGCCCACCAGAGAGGGATATTAAAAAAACATATAAACTCAATTTTCAAGGAATTATTAATCTCATTGAAAAAATAAGACTTTTACATGAAAACAGTTAATTAGAGAAAACGGAATCTAGTGATAACTTCTGATCAGAATATAATTTGATCATTTAAAGTAAAGTAGGATAAAGAATCAGAGAATACATACAGAGTTTGGATAACCATGACTATCCAGGGGAATTTTCACTGTTTAGAAAGCGTATGAGTTGGACTGTAAATATTGCTTGTAAGTAGTACAACCATATGATTTCTCATCCCAAACACTTGGGCCATGAAAGAACGCCTACCAGTCACTACGCAGGATTACAGTCACTAGCAGGAATGAAATGGGATGAACAATCCCCATACTTACAAGGAATATGGCTCAATTTTAAGCAAAATAGGAGACCAGGGAGGATCCTATCGTTTCTCTTTGTGCCCCTCCTGGCTCTTGGCCCAGTTCCTTGTACAGCTCTGGGCTTTTGAGATTAGCAATATTTCACAGTCTGTATCTATTTGTAAAGTATTTTAGGTTGTATATCTGTAGTGAAATGTAATCTTTAGTTATGTTCTTCAGTATCATTAAATCATAATAATTTTATTTGAATGTGAAGAAAGTGTAATTGGAGCTGAAATACATTGATCACACCAGCCTCTTTTTATTCCGTTCTAGGTTCAATATATTTTAGTAGCTTTTTGAATTTAGAATGATAACATGGCACCTACCTCATTTCAAAACGAAAAAAAAGCCTCCAAGGTAAAGAGGATTTGCTGTTAAGGAATCTAAGCATCTCTCTCCTGGTGGCAAACCTAGTCTTTCAGCTTGGGGAGTCCAGAACTTGGCTTGAGCGAGCCTGTGCTACTGACTGTGGTTACTTTAAAAGCTTAATCTTAGGAAAAATTGTGGTGACTGCCAGCAGCTAGTGAGCATCTATCAGGACTCAGGGTCTGGCTTCCTGCAGCATTGAGCTGTCATTAAAGAGGAGAACATGTCTCATGTAATTAAAAAAATAAATAGATGAGAATGAAGTCACACTCCCCTGCTGGGTACTGAGGCACTCAGTCACAGAAATGTGGCAGAGCTTTCCCCACCTTTCTTGGGTTCTAGGGTCAGTGTCTCATGCATGGGTGTGTCTTGCTACAGCTAAGCTCACATGTTCCTTTGTAATATAAGCCCTTGCCCTGTTTAGGATAGAATCTTCCATGGAAGTGCATTGTGTGTGTCCCCTGCTCTTACTGTGCCCTTGGGTGTGGCCTACCCAGGTGTCAGTCAACCTGCTGACAGTGGACATCATGAAGATAGACTCAGCCCCTGAAACCTGACCCCTTGCCTCATTTACAAAGCTTCTCCTCAATAAAAGGGATGCTCTCTCTCTCTTACTGCGGACCCTTAAGGTCAGAGAAGCCGTTCCAGTGACCCCAAAGAAAAAGGTATTTGTGTCTCTTGTGTGGTTATTTTGCACAGCCCAGTTAGCCCAGTTTTCCTGGAGTGACCCCTGACCCTTTTAGTCTCGAGAACAGAAACCCGGCAGCAAAGGAAGGGCTCAGAAAGGGCAGCAGCTTGCATGGCCTTTCTTTGCCAGTAGAGTGAACACGGTCAGAATCCCAGAATGTAAAATATTTTTAGGCCCAGCTGCAAAGTTATTTAATTATGAGTCTGTGTGCCCTGGAGGGCATTTGGTTTTCAGACAGGTTAGGAGTGTTTCCTCTAGTTCTGCATATTGATTGACATTAGGGTTACTTTAGCTGTATTTTAACCATCTGTGCTTATTTATATTTCTATTTTTGGATGCACATCCTTTTTATATATGGTGTTGAGGATTTATGATTAAAGAAGTTATGCCTCTTTCAAAATGACTTTGAGTGGAATACTACCTATGTCATCCTGCTGACCATCTCTTTGGGTTCAAACCATGGGTCCCAGCATCTCTCTCACCACAGTCCAAGTATAGGCAGAATACTCCGAGATCTAAAGACCTTCTTAAAGAATAGGCCTCACAGACTAAAATCTACACACAACAGGATTGCTGTGTAGTGTTGAATAACATCCCTGTTAAATTGGGCATAAATATACACAGGTGAGAAAAAAAGTGATTGCTAGATATTAATTCAGAGACATACAAAGTCTGGATTGGCCACCTGCTCATAGTCATCAGGTTCTTCAGCTTTGTTTGCTTTGGCAGTGTATATATTTTTGCCCTTACTTATTGTGCCTGTATCGTAAAATAGATCATGTAATTGAAATTGTTGGTGTAGATTAGAAAATGTGTCTTATTTTTTCACATTGTTAAATACTTAATACGTAATCAGCATAGTGTACAAAACAGCAGTCATCAGTGATACTGCTGTATTTTGTTTCATTGTGAGCCCAGTCTTGGTTGGCTGAGATACTCCAAGATCTGATCTGTCCTAATCCCTCTGAGGAATATTATATTGTGCCTTCTTTGTTTCAATGTTCCTCAGTGTGGCTGTTGATAACACCAGTGACTCACTGCTTTCTTCCAGTGATTTCACTAGTAGATAGTAGTCCCTGTGGGCAGACTGTTAATAAGATGATTGAAATCCTTTGTAATGTTCTGTGCTGCTTGACTATAAGATTGTTATCAGCTGAAGTACTCAAGTTTGGAACACCAGCAGAGTATATGATTCTTTAAAAGAAAAGTAAAATAGCTACAAAATAGTCCAGGAACACCGGCCCTAAAGAATGCCCCAAAGGCCTCCTGGTGCCAGTTGTAGGGGAGCAGATCAGTCTTGCACACTGATCTGGAAGGGTTCACTTCAAGTGTGTCTTACATGTCTTCATGGAAAATTAGTGATTCAGAATATTATCTGTTTGGCTGTAAGGTTTAAGGTAATTAGAGTGCCAGTATAAACAGAGAGGACCGAGCAGGGAGAAGGAGCCAGGCACAGCTAGACACACTGGCATGTAGACCAGCACGAAGCAGGAAATGGTAACTAGAACAATTGCATGGTGTTTCCTGTTATAAGAAAGGAAAAAATTGTTAGCTAAAGAGGGGTAACAGAAAATCAAAGTGAAGCAGCCCAGGGGATTCCATCAAAAATGTTCTAAAAAAAAAAGTACATTTGGAAAGGGAAAGTTGTTTTGTTTGTTTGTTTACAGTAATTGCATATGTAAAATGTCTGCCCAAGGAGGAGAGGTAACTGATTGAGGTTCAACATCATTTTCTCAGACTAGCAGGGACAAGTTCCAAAGTTTAAAAGAAAGTTAAAGTGGAACCCTGATCCTTTCAGAAAAGCTCTGTGTATCTAGCATAACTTTGTGAGGAAAAATTAGTAAATTTACACTCCTTAAAGTAAATCAACTAAAAATATCGTAAAGTAGATCATGTAATTGAAATTGTTAGTGTAGATTAGAAAATGTTACAAGCTTTAGAAGGTCTTAGAATAAAAATTACTGTGTGTGGGTGTGTTTATAGTCCTTACATTAGAGACTCTGTAAGGTTTTTTTGTTTTTTGTTTTTGTTGTGTGTGGTTGTTTTTTTTTTTTATGGTGGTGGTGCTGGTGATTGAACTCAGGGCCTTGTGCATGTGAGGCAAGCACTCTACCAACTGAGCTATATCTCCAGCCCCATTAGAGACTCTGAATATGAAATTTTTAAGTTGGAGAATATTTATTTTGCTGTGTATTGAATGTTGTTCTCGTTTTAAATAATAGGTCTGCTAGCAACATATGCCAGTATTCTGTTTAAGCAAATGTCATTCTAAAATATTACTATTCGCTGTTTATTGCCCTTTTCACTTGGTTCAAAATCAAGGGGCACAATTTGAACATAAATCAAACAATTATTAGTACTTTATTGGCAATGCTTTACTCTCTGTGTATTTTAGTACACAGAATACTAAAAAAGTAGCATCTCACAAAATGGCTACATGGAGACTTTAAAATGAAAAAGCTCTGAACTAAAATTTAAAGAAGTCAGATTTCAGCTGACTGATTCGAAGTCGAAATGCAGTAAAAGTTACTTCTGTTTGCTTCAACTATCAGCCAAAGAAGTTTGCTAAAGTTGATTTTAAATTATATTTATCTGTTCCCTCTCCCCTGTGGATTGAGCCTTTCATCCTTCCTTCCACCGAAGATGCTGTGTTCCCTGGGCTGGCCTCCAATTCTCAATCCTATTGCCTCTGTCTCCTGACTGGCTGGGTTTATACCAGACTTGCATCACTGTGCCTGGCTCATTCATTCAGTTTCTTATAAGAAAACTCAGACCCATATCCTGTTAGATTTAGATTTGCAGCTGTGTTTTCTACTGATTAAGGTTTTTATTTATTCATTTATTTATTTGAAGTCTATGGTAAAATTTACATGTCATAAAGCTTTGGATAAGGACTAAAAATTCAGCTCTTTACAAAATATTTTTAAAAATATTTCAAAATACAGACTAACACTCAAGATTGTTCCACACATGATTGCCTAAGTGCCTTCTATGAAAACGCACCAGGCAGATGTTTTCTTTTGACTTGAACATGAATTCTATTTTAATGAAAATTAACTTTTATATTAATAAAAGACATCCTTGATCAGACTTCTTGACTAATATGTTAGCTTTTTGGTTTTGGGTCATGGACTTACTACTATATTGTTGATGAAACATGTATAGTGACATCTCCTTAGTTTCAGGGCACCTCAAGCAAGATGAACAGATTTTTATAATTTGCTACAGCCGCCTGTGTGTAGGACTTCAGTGTATATTGCTGAAACCTGAAACTCACTTGAAGTAAGCTGAGCCACA
The DNA here is from genome assembly GCF_964194105.1 of Spermophilus citellus. Classification (NCBI taxonomy): domain Eukaryota; kingdom Metazoa; phylum Chordata; class Mammalia; order Rodentia; family Sciuridae; genus Spermophilus; species Spermophilus citellus. The sequence goes on from NC_138186.1 coordinate 16,663,335, forward strand.
AATGAGTTCAGTTACTCGTTTATTGAAAAAATACTACCTTTTTATTGTTAATATTAATTTGCATTCTGTAATAAGTTTTGAATAGTGAAGTGATTTGTATTTCAGTTTTATTGGTTCAGTCACTTAGCAAAACATTTACTTGCAGCATAAGTATATGCTAAATTGTGAAAAGCCACAGGACTCTCTCTTACTAAAAGTATCTCCAATGATAGAACCTCTGATGGGTTTGACTCCCTCTTGTCTTGACTGGGTTTTTTGTTCATTTTCTTTGAGCTGTGGAGATTTTGGAATATCTGTTAAATAAATGTTGAATCAACAAAGGAGAAGGATTATCATACTACCAGTGTATACTACCACCCTACTGCCTTTTTTTTACATGATGACTCTTAAGAATTCCAAACTTTGTCTTAGAAGAGTCCTAAGAGTTATCTACTTTGAATTTGAGTCCAGTGGAATGATAGGCACCTATAGTTTTCATTGCATCTTTCTATAGCCACATCTCTGGGTACTCATAGCTTGAGAGTAACAGGTGTGAACTGCTACATCCACAAGAGTTCAGCTTTATTGCAGACAAAATGCAGAAGGTATATTGTTCTTGTGTTTTTACTTGGTGTCTTTCTCTAATTCTTCTGTTAAGCAATAATCTCTTGAAATTAAGTGGGTCATTGTCTTGAGTGAGGTTTTTCCTCAGCTGAGTAGCTAGGCGGTAATATTATACATTATACAGCCATTTCAATGTGTGTGAATATATGATTGTTCTCTTTAACACAGTGTTCGCTTGTTAAACATGTTGATATTTGTGAACCTCTCCATCTTTTGAGTTTTACTAAAAAAATGTTGGAGAAAGAATTATGTCTTAGTGTTTCAGAAGCTGTTATCTTCCCTGTCCCATCTTCTTTTCCAGTAAAGTAAAAAACTTTTGGGTGCCTCCCAGCCCTGGCTTCATATAAATTTTGCATTTGTGGAATATGTGCTATTTCATTAGAAAGCACATCTGGTTTTGAACTAAACATAAACACATTTAATAAATGGATAGCTTTCCCAAGTGGCTAAATACATTAGATTTTGAGGGAGAACTCTTGGTTTTTTTCTGAGAATTTTTTTTCTTCTTTCTAATTTCTAAGAAGTATCTCATGATATTGATAGCTGTGCTTATGTCTGTATTATGTATGTGTGTTTTCAATCCTACTTAGGTTGACCTGACAGTTCAAGAAAAGGAGAAATATCTCAATGTGTCTCGCTGGTTTTGTCACATTCAGCATTACCCAGGCGTCAGGCAACATCTGTCTAGTGTTGTCTTCATCAAGAACAGACTATACACTAACTCCCACTAGAAGTCACCATGCCACACACGGCGTGATTAAAATGTTTTAAATGGAAAGTGCGTCTGGACCATAGTACTAATGTAAATTGATATGCTGTCATTGTTTATTTGTTGAAGTTGGTAGAATTTTTGAAGTATAAACCTGTGTCTGAATGTTTTATTTGTTCTTTAGTTGAAGTTTTGCAAATTTTGATGTAAAAAATTCAACTGCTGTCCAAAAAAAAAAGGTGAAATCAAGTTATAAATTACCTGGTTTTTAAAAGATTAAATTTATTTTAATAAAAGTTGCAAATCAGTGGCTTAATCTTTTTTTAAAAAAGGTAGTATTTTCAATGGTTGATGTATTTGGCTATTTATTAACCTCTCTTTCATATTTTAAAATTCTTTTTCCTATGGATATTTACCATACTTTGTTTATTAAAAACTGTGATAACTTATACCAAGGATTGAGAAAGGGAAGACAGATGTATTTGTTTTAAATATTTATGTGAGCTAGTAAACGTGGCTGAAAAACTCCCATTTTGTTTGTTCATTCTTTCCTGTAGTCGGTATTCATTGGGGTGAAACTAACTACTGAGCTGCCCTTAAGGGAACTGGAATAAGATACATTCTTCTTGAGTTAACGATTTTGTTCTGTTGTTGGGTTCACTGGAATATGCAGTGGCTAAAAGAGATGGGAAATTCTTACTATCCCTCTCATTTGGACTTAAAATTACTAAATTTTTTCTAAATAGAAAGCCAGCTCTCTTAGAATCAAAGCTGCTATTGAAGCACTGTGTGAAGAAGAGATGTTTTAACAGATCTATAAATTTTATGGCTTTTACTAGCTGAGTAAATAGCAATCAGTATTTCCAAAGAAAGCTCTTTATCTTTCCAAATAAGAAAAGCAGAGTCTTTGGGTCCTTTTCTGGTTAATACTGTGCATACTTTGGTGCTGACCCCAGGCCTGACTTGTATACGATTCAGAGTTCCAATGGGAAGAGCAGGTACTTGAGAAAATGTACAGCGCTTCAGTCGAGTCCTGTATGATTTTAAGCAAAGCAGTGAACCTTATTTTTTAGTCTGTAAAAGTAAACGTGTAAAAATGAATATAACTGTAACTTAGGCAGTTGAAAAGGTTACTTACTGTACAGAAAAAAACAAGGTAGAGCTCATGGCTATTAGGAAATGTTAGTTTCCTTTCTTATCTTCAGGCAGATGGGGATTCTTTTGTTTATAAGGAAATGAGGACTTGTAGGAACCCCTCATTTTTGCCCTCATGTCCCCAATTCAAGAGAACTAACAGGCTAAGTGTATGAGTATCTTACAGTAGATCAAGACAGTTTTACAGGGTTGAATTGGATGAATCCTGATTCATTGCCCTTGGGAGCATTTTTAATGTTAGAAATTGGCCTTTAATTTAGAGACTGGAGACTTGGTGTTTGCATGTTCAGAGACTAGAGGGGCTCAAGCTAATCATGTTACAAAGGGCACTGTCGGTGCAGGCTAGCCGATGTACCTTAGGTGCCAACCATCATACCACCTGGACGTTTCACTGCTACAAATGACCCTTCCTCTGGCATTTCACTCTTGTCCCCCTGGAGAGCAGGAGGAATGAAGGAGGACAATAGGGTTGGCACAAGAAGGGCTGCCCAGCCTTCCTGTCCCAACCATTGTGCCCTCTTCCCTCTTTAAGCTGTGAGTCGTAGCCCTCTGAATCTTTCCACCTGCTACTCGGTTCTTTCTTAAAGGATACAACATAGATGCAGCAGATGTCCTGCTATGTGCTAGGACTTCCCACCAGTAATTGGGTCCTAGAGGATGAGGGGATGGCAGGAAGATAAAGACCTGGCTGGCTCCCGTGGCTGAGAGCTGGATGATCTGTCAGGCCCCCTGTGGAAACTCCCCATGTTCTGGTGGGATGGCAGTTGTGCATCATGGTCATTTCTGTCTGATAGTGCTCTGCCCCAGATGCTTTCCTTTTCACCGAATAGCCTCTTTAGTATTCAATCCTCTTCCCTTGCAGATCCATCCCTCAAAACAGTGACTGGTACCCACTATAGGTGCTCAGTATTCATCTAGGTCCATTTGAGCTGACCAGGAAAGTATACATTACAATTAGGCTACAACTGTATATAGCAGGAAAACCAAGTAACATCAAAGAGGTTTGTTTTTATCTCATGTGAAGGTGGGAGATGGTCTGTAGTTGGTGTAAGCACCCAGCTCCTGTCTCTGCTCGATACTCAACAGGCAGTTTCCATCCTTAAATTCAACTTAAGATCCAATATTGATATCAGAGCTGTAGATGTCAAGTCTGGTTAAGATCCAAAGGGGGAAAAAGAAAGGCCAAAGGCTCTTCTGCCAGTTCAGTCAGTCCACTGAAGGACCTTTCCTGGGAGCCTTGTTCATCTGTATCCATTGACACTGAAAATAGAGAAATGCCACTGATAATTCTTTAGTGGGGACATTGCCACCCAGAATAAAAACTCATCTGTCAGTGAGGAAGAAGGAAAAAGAGGCATTAGAGAGGCAACTAGCTACCTCCACCATGGTGAGTAGTGCTTATATACAAAAAAAAAAAAAAAAAAAAAAAAAAAAAAAAAAAAAAAAACTTCTAAATGCCAAAGGGTCAATTTCACAAGAACCTTGTAAATTGGATCGCCGATGTACTATATAACTTTTCACTGAACACAGTTGAACTCTTATGATTCAGAAGCTAGATTCCAGATCCTGCGATATGCAAAGTTGTCATTATGAGGATCTGTTGATGCCCTTTTTTTTTTTTTTTTTTAGTACCAGAAATTGAACCCAGGGCTGCTTAACCACTGAGCCACACCTCCAGCCATTTTTATTTTTTATTTTGAGACAGGGTCTCACTAAGTTGCACTGGGTCTCACTAAGTTACTGAGTCTGGTCTCAAACTTGGTGATCCTCCTGCCTCAGCCTCCCAAGTTGCCGTGATTATAGGCACGTACAACCGTGCCTGGCTGTGCACTTTAGTAAATGTTGTGCTATGAGAATTATAGCTCATTAAAGCATTTTGCGCGGTAGGGGCAGGGAGTGTCAAATATACTACCCTTTCCGTATATCCATTTTGAGACACTGGATAATTAACTACCCATGAAATTCCTCATGAAATGAGTAAAAGATGACTGATAGTTCATTTGCATAGGAATTATAAAAATCACCTAGCCTGGTGTTTACTACACAGAAAATCATCAGTGAAAGACAGATTGTAAAATCATAACCTAACCTACAATTTTATTAAAGCCAAACTCTTTGGTCTTTTTATTTGCCATCCCTGAAATGCCACCCTGCTGAACAGTGAGCTCCTCTCAGGGCATGTGATGGCAGAGAATGTTGTCATTTTAGTAAAACATGAATTCATATTACTTGCCACTTCAAAAATCTGAGCCTCATTCTTTCAAGCTTTTGGGGGGAAAAAAGGTCCATTTTTCTTATTTTGCTTGTAAAAGATCAGTGAGATTCATCTAAAAGAGAATGTCCTCATCTGCATGCTTTTCCTTCTGAAAATGCTCCTTTCCAACCATTTTCTTTCTGTAATTCTCGGAAGCTTACAGCATTGACCATTCAACGACTGCCTCTGAATTTAATTGAGCACCTACTATGTACCAGACATTCTGCTAGGCCTGGAGATAACACAATTAGATCCTCGCCCTCATGGGGTTTATAATCCAATGATCTGTGAACAAATTCCTGGGGCAGGGTACATGAAGCTTTCTCTGGGAGGCTGCCAGCTTCCAGATTCTTTGAAAGTGAATAAATAAATATAACTGGATATCACTTACCAGTGTCTTCTGTGTTCTGGGCTCTGTACCGGCCACTTCATACTATTAGCCTTATGTTGATTTTGGTGCTAGGAGAACAGACTAACTCTCCTAGAGGGCAAAAACCTCCAAATGGACCTCCCTTAGGGGCTGAAATGAAATTGTATGACTTCAGGGTTGGAAGACCTCCTGTCACTGTACTGTTCACTGGACTTGATTTGACTGCCTTGAATTAGTTACATGTCCCAGTTCCACATGCACATTTCAGGAACATTAAAAATTCCAAATAGGGATCATTCTTCAGCTGAGGATCCATACAGTTATTCATTAGTAAATACTAACTTTAAAAGATGGAAATAATGGGTCTGGAAGCAATAATAAAAAGCCGTTTGTCTCTAGGCTCAGTTCTACCCAAAGCATCCAAGATATCCTGAAGTATTTTGTGAGGTTTGTGACTATAAATCTCAGTGACTGCTGTCCCAATATGGGTGACATAATTTCAAGAAAATCATTCATGCTTGATGTGACTTCCCAGTTAAATATCCCTTCCCCATCCAGTATAACAAGAAGATTATTTCACTCAAGTTTTTAACAGATAATTATCTGCAGGGGAATATGCACTAAGATCCCCAGTCAATTCCTGAAATGACAAATAGTACCAAACCCTGTGTACTAATTTTTTTCTCTGCATACACACCTATGTTAAAAGCTTAATTGTAAGTTAAGCATAGTAAGAGATTAACCATTAACTATTAAATAGACTAGTTCAAACAGGCTCTTGATACTACGCAGGTGAATCTGGTAACCAAAAGAGCTACTAAGAGGCTGGTGGGCAGGTAGCATACACAGCATGTCTACGCTGGACGATAGGATGATTCACGTCCAGGGCAAGATTTTATCATGCTACTCAGAACTTGCACAATTTAACTCATGATTTATTTATTTCTGGAATTTTCCATTTAATAGTACCTACAGTTGACTGTACACAACTAAAGCATTGGAAAGTAAAACCTTGGATTGGAGGAGGAATACCGTATGTGGGAATTCTCATTTTTACTCTCTGTTAAACACTGGTCTTCCAATGACTTCATTTATACCCACAATCATGGTTCACCACGGTCATTAACAGGTACCTCAGGTTTCTCCCAGGGACAAAGGCAGAGATAGCCGTAGAATGAATGGACAAGATTGCCCACTGCCAGCGCATCGACCTCTGTGTCCCTTACAACTATATCTAATTCATAAGAGCCCTGCTGAAAGTCTGTCCAGAATAGCTTCAAGATATGTTGATAAAAATTTCAGCAGATATATTGTTAAGAAAGAATAGGACTCCATTATACTCAGGTCCACGTACATCACACCCAAAGATAAAATACACAACGATTTGACAGGTAGTCAAATGAGAATGATTGTGAACTATAGCTTTTTCATTTGTATTTTTTCCCTAACATTTGACTTCATTCCTTCCTTGAAAAAAAAAAAAAAGTCCGATGTTACATGAACTTTAATATTAATCTAGCTTTGGCAGAGATGCGGTGGTTTAATGGATTAGAGCATTTAGCTTTTTACCCCAGAGAGCAATATTTCTTCTTTCTCCCCATAATTAGATAATCTGCTGCTACCCATTACCAGGGCACTAAATTTCAAATTCTCCATACACCTGAGCGGGCTGCTACATATCTGGCCATCTTAATTTTAGTCTTGATTTATTGAAGCTGAATTACATTCCTAACTCTTCCTGGAGCGCTGGGTGAATTTTTATTGCAAAAGCAATGGGGAGAAAGTTACCATCATATATCTCTCTTGCTGGGCAGAGCTTTTAGATACACAAGGGGCTCCATATCCCACGGTTCCATGTCTTGTATGCTGGATTTATAACACCGAGAGGCCCAGCTCTAGGGTTACATACAGGCATATCGGAGATGAGATGGGGAATTTGATTTTGCAATAATGATTACTTGTTACGAAGCCCACATTCCTGCAGGCTCTGCCTTTATTCCCAACACTGCTGGTGAATAAAACTAATTCCAACTGCTACCTAATCTAGCAAAACTCATCTTTCACATACAGGAGAGAGGCCAAAAGAGGGTAAGATGGGAAGTCAGGAGAATTTGAGATGTTGCCCATTTTTGCTATTAGGTTCCTAGGACCTCTGTTTCCATTATCACGATTCCTTTAGAATCTTTTAATTCTCTAAACTTTTGCTTCTTTGTTGGGGGGAATGAGAGCTTTGCATCTTTTCCAGCCCGGTGAGTTAATTTGGTGGCTCTCTCGTGCCATCTCTTCCACTTCAGTGAGGCCTGGTCCCTAGGGCTCGCCAATTGTATTATGGATCCTGCAGATTTGGCCTGCCGTTCCTGCTGAGTGTCATCTGTCCTCACCGTCTTGCTGTGGATAATTTTTGTCCTCCCTCACATCATCTGCTTGAGAAATTTGTGCCTGGCAGGCCTGTCTGTCCAAGTTAAGCTTGAGATATTGTAGCCATACAACTAATTTGACAAGGCATAGCTCTAAACAATAAGGCCGCAGGCTTGCTTTGACCAAAACGAAAAACTTTCCAACCACCTGATTACAGATTCCAAAGCTCCTCTGGGGTCGTCCATGGACTAGTCTGTTTGCGTAATATAAGTTATCCCTTCTCCACTGCCTCATTTCTTCCTCGCCTTCTGCATCACATACACACCTTGTCTTAAAGGTCCTTAGGGATTTTTAATTTTCAGACTGGCCTCATCAGATTTCCAGTTCCTGACTTTTCCTGATTGGACTTGAGCCATGTCCCTCAGGTAAATGAACTCCACACAGCAGCCCCACTTACGCAAGGAGGATATGTTCTAAGACTTTCAGTGGATGCCTGAAACCCCATATAGTAGTTATATTAATCAACTTTTTGTTACTGTAATAAAATACCTGAGATAATCAACTTAAAAAGAGGAAAGGTTTATTTTGGCTCAGAATTTTGAAGGTTCGGTACATAGTCCAGCAGACCATTCTTTTCAGGCCTGTGGTGAGGCAGCGTATCATGGTGAGGAACATGCAGTGGAGCAAGCTGTTCACCTTATAGCAAAAGGATGAAAGAGACCAGCATCCCACAATCCCCTTCGAGGGCACGCCACTGTGACCTAAGACCTCCCACTGGGCCCCACCTCTTATAGAGTCTGTCACCTCCAGTAGCACCACTCTGGAGAACTAGCTTATGGGCCTTTGGGGACATTCCAGGTCCAAACTATGGCAGTACCAAACCCTACATAGACTGTTTTTTCCTACACATTTATACCTACAGTAAAGTTTAATTTATAAAGTAGACCAAGTAAGAGATTACCAGTAACTAATAATAAAATATGACTATACTGTAATGAAAAATGTTTAAAAGTTAGGATGTGGTTATTTCTGGAATTTCCCATTTACTATTTTCAGAGGTAGTCCACCTCAGGTTACCTGAGATAGTGGTGAGCCAAACTGGATAAGGGGAATGACAGTGCTCAACTGTCATTACCAGATGTCTAGGGAGCAGGCAACATCCTGCACGCAAGCAATGGGTCTCAGCCTTTAGCATGCTTGGGGATCACCTGCAGCTTCTTCAAACAGGTTTCTGGCCTCTGATTTAAATTTCGGATTCAGGAATGTTGGGGTGGGACCTGATATTTTGCATTTCTAACAAATTCCCAGGTGATTCTAATGTGATGTCTACACTATAAGAACTCCTGTGCTGCACCTATTAGAGCTCAGGACACGGTGGACTTGGGAGCTGGCTGCCTGCATCCAAGGATCATGCTTTTTGCCCAGCTGAATCATTCTACCTGCCAATGGGGTGGCACTTGTCACTGGAGCAGTTTGTCTTAAATAGCTCTGGCAGGAAGGCACTGAAGGTGCTTTCCAAATGATGTCTTCACCAGAAGCATCTCTAGGGGGAATAGCAGGATTTGGTAGAGGAAGACCACTGATGTTAATTCACAGTGCACTGCTCCACACCAAAGGGACATTCATGCCCAGTGTGTCACATGACTCCCTAAACTTCAGGGAATTCATATGCAGTGATATATAGTATCTTACCCCAAGAGACCCTCTCATCTTTTCCCCTCTCTTGACTTCATCAGTTTTTGCATTTTCAATTTTCTAACCCTCTTCCAAAATAGGTTAGGAAAAAGGGAGATTAAAAAGCGGTGCCAACAGAAAATGTCCCAGGAACATATGCATGACAGTGAACGAAACCAGCGCAAATTTTTATTTCTCCCATGACGGTGGGGCTGACCTGCATATTTTTGGGACCATGCATGGCTTATGTGATTGCATTCAGCTGGCTGATGGCTGGGTTGACAGGTTCAGGAAAGTCTCCTTCGTATGTCTGGGCCAGGTTGCTTCCTTCCTCTCTCATGCAGCCTCCGTGTGTGTGTGTGTGTGTGTGTGTGTATGTGGTCTAAACTAACAGGAGTTCTCCACGGGAGGAAAGCTATCAACTGGCACAGACATTTTTCCACTATGTTCTGTTGGTCAAAGCAAGCAACAAGGCCAGTTCAGATTCAAGGGGAGGCGACATGAGCCCTGTCTCCTGACAGCGCAAGCAGCATGATTCCTGTGTGTGCGGGAAGGGGAGGAACCACTATGACCATCTTTGGAGATTTTACCACTGTCCTTCACCTGCTGTTTCCTTATCTGAGAATGGCCCTCCTCACCAGTCAATGGGTTCTTCATCTGGGAATTCAACCAACCACGATGAAAGTATCTTTTAACATTATGACTGACATGTTCCATGTAGGTAGGCCGATGATGGTTGTGTTGGAACATATGAAGACTTTTTCCCTTGTTGCGATGATTGCCTAAACTATACAGAATAACAGTTTTTTAAAATATGTGTTTTTTAGTTGTAGGTGAACACAAAACCTTTATTTTTTTAAGTGGTGCTGAGGATTGAAGCCAGTGCCTCACACATGCCAGGCGAGCACTCTACCTCTGATCCCCAGCCCCAGCCCGTAACAATTATTTATATAGTGTTTTCATCATATTGGGTATATAAGTCATCTGTAGGTGATTTAAAGTCTACGCGGAGAATATGCATAGCTTCTATAAAAAAATTAACTTTTATATAAGGGACTTACCGATTTGGGTTTCAGAGGGAGTTCTGAAATTGATCCTCCTCAAACCCTCTATTAGGTTAATGAGAGGATTAGGAGATATATGGCATATGATATGTGATAGCATTTTATACATTTCCAAGTGCTAAGCAGGTAGGAGATATTTTAGTGGTGGGTGATTAGAAGAATTGAAGCAGCAATTCACAATAGCTAAGCTAAGGAACCAACCTAAGTGCCCTTCAACAGATGAGTGGATAAAGAAAATATGGTACAAATACACAATGGAATAATACTCATCTGTAAAGAATGAAATTATGGTATTTGCCAGTAAATGAATGGAACTGGAGACTATCATGCTAAGTGAAATAAGCTAATCCCCCAAAACCAAAGGCAGAATGTTCTCTCTGATATTCGGATGCTGGTTCACAATAAGTGGGGGTTGGGAGGAATAGAAGTTCACTGGATTAGACAAAGGGGAATGAAGGGAAGGGAGGAGATGGAAATAGGAAAGACAGTAAAATAAATCAAACATAACTTTCCTATGTTCATATATGAACTCAAGACCAGTGAGACTCCACGTCAGTACAACCACAAGAATGGAAGTTACACTCCATGTGTATATATATGTCAAAATACATTCTACTGTCATGTATAACTAAAAAGAAAAAAAATTAAAAAAGAATTAAAGCAGAATATCTAGCACTTTAAGAGCGGGCAGAGGAGGTTACTGTAGGTAAAAATATTTGGGGGTTATTTACTATGTTCCAGGAATTTTACTAACTGCTTTAAAGGTATTATCATCTTTAATCATCACAACAACCTGACAAGGTGAATATTTTGTTGCCATTTTACAGAAAGTAACTGCAGCTAAGTGGTGAGCTAGAGTTTGAACCAAATTCTGGTTGATTCTCAAGTCTTAAGCTAATGCAGCCAGAATTTCTTTTATCACTTATAACACAATCAATTGGCAAATTTTGGAGATGAAATCTGCATTTTTTAAAAACATCCACAGTAACATAGGAGGAGCATCCATCCTTACTGTGCAATAGTGAGCCTTCTCAGGTTTTTCAGTAGTTCAAAGACACTAAAAAGACAGCTTAAAAGTCATTTAGATTTACAGGAACAGCTGGGTGGGATGGCCCATGCCTGTAATCCCTGCAGCACAGAGGCTGAGGCAGGAGGATCCCAAGTTCAAAGCCAGCCTCAGCAACTTAACAAGACACTTAGCAACTCAGCAAGACCCTGTTTCTAAATAAGAATTAGAAAGGGCTGGGGATGTGGCTCAGTGGTTAAGCACCCCAGGGTTCAATCCCAGGTACAAAAAAGAAAGGAAAGAAAAAGAAAAGATTTGCAGGAACAGGAAAAAAAAAAAAAAAAAAAAAAAAAGCTTGACTAAGGAAATTGCCTAAGTGGGGAGAATACCAAATGATGGTAAAAAGAATTAGGCTCTTTAGAGATTGATAATAAAGGTAAGGAACTAAAAGTAAGAACTGAATGTTTAGAAGTCAGACCCAATTATTACCAGTTAACTAAGTTAAGATTTTTTTTTTTTATTAATTCATCTGTTTGATATCCTTTTTGTTTGGGCTTATCGTGTCTTCTGCTAGGAAACCCCAAGTTCCTTCTTCACCTGCCCATCCCACCCCATCCCAGATGCCTCTCTTTAAGGCCTGGGAACCAAGCTTTGCCTCCTCTGGGAAGCTTTTTCTGACCTGTCACCCCAGTGTCCTGCCGTGTGTGCCGCACCTTCCTCCACCTTATCATTTATTCATACGCCTTTATTGTAAATGTTGGCTTATATTCCTTCCTCAGCACTAGACTGTGAGACCTTTTAAGTTCAGGACTATTTAGGAAGATGGGAGAAAGAAAGGGAGAACAGAGATGATTCTTAGAACCACTGGATAACATGGGAAGTAAAGAAACTCCTGGAAAGTTGCACGTGGTTCTTGGGAAAGCATGAAGACTTTTTAAAACGACAAGATGTGCATTATGGAGTTTATCAAATGGCAACAGTTAGGTACATGGCAATCCTGTGGTTTTCTCTTCACTACATCAATTCAAAGAAGCCTTGCAAACCAGTCCTTTCCATAATTATACATAGTTTATCTTACTCCATTTAAAAAACGGTTGACATTTTGTAAATACAAATGCCAGAGAATTTTTTTCACATGGGCATAAGTGAGTCTGACAAGGAACTTGTGCAAGTCACTTAACCCCTAACCCTGTTACTTCATTTGTTATAAATTATAGGTGTTTCCCCGAATGCCTATGATGACCAAATGTGACAGCGCATGCCAAAATGTTCTCTAAAAATTGGTGGTAGATATTAATATAGGTAATATATTTATACTACTATTAGAATTACGCCCTAGGTGCCCTCCACTGTCCCTGACACACAAAGAACCCCAGCGATTTCAGGGAGAGATACTTTCAGGCACCTTCTATTCCAGAAGCATATGCCCTAGTCCAACATGGCGGCACCCGTTACTGCCAGTACGTCCCTGGCTACGCTACCTAGCCCCGTTTCGGAACCGCCCACTGAATAGACGCAACTCCGACGCCTTTTGATGACGAAAACACCTACGCGCTCTTCCAAAGCGGACCATATAGGTTTGCGCAGGCGCAGCGAAGTAGGCGGAGCCAGTCGGGATGAGTGGCGGAGGGACTGAGACCCTTGTGGGTTGTGAGGTCGCCCCCGGCGGCGGCGGCGGCAAGAAGAGGGACTCACTGGGGACTGCGGGCTCCGCACACCTCATTATCAAGGGTACGAAGTGACAGGGCTGTCGACCCTGGGACGATCCCAAGGCAGCCCGCCTCCCAGGCTGCGCCCTCTGACCCGGGCCGCGCCCCAGGCCGAGCCCAGCTCCCGGCGGGCGCGCGTGCGTTAGAGCGGGGCGGGTGGGAGTGAGCAGTGGTTGGTCGCCGCCTGTTTCTCCCAGCCAGCCGCCTCCCGGTACCCAGCCAACCCACTTGCTCGTCCTTCCTCGCTTTCCTTTTCCAAAGCCCTTAGCCACCAGGCCTGCCTTCTGTCTCTTCCCCAAGCTCAGCAAACCAAAGAAGGGCAGCGTTATTGTGGAGAGTCTCACACCGACCTGTAACGCAGAGGGCACCGACCTGGGAGTTGGGAAGAGTTTGGGTTCCCAGGCAATCACTTAGGAGTTGTTTTAGGAGTCGGGTTATTCCCTTTACCGACCCTGTCTGCTCCTGGGTCATGCCAGGAGTAAATGACATATGAAAGCGTCCCGAGGAAGGGTTGCACAGGGCTTAGGGTCAAATGATATTTGTGTGCAATCAGTGAAATATGACTTTCAGTTGTTTTATGATGATAAAATAAAGAACGAATTTTATCATCCTCACAATTTTAGAGTACATAATTCAGTAATTTTACATTGTTGTGCTACCATCACCACTAGACAACCAGAGAACTCTTTTCACCTTGTAAAATTGAAACTTTGTATCTATTTAATAGTAACTTCCATTTCCTCCTCTCGCCTTCCCGGTCATTAGGCAACCACCAGTCTACTACTTTCTGTCTGTGAATTTGTCTAACTCGTATGAGTGGAATCATAAGGTATTTGTACATTTGTGACTGACTTTTTCACTTACAGATATCCTCATTGTTCATTCCATGTTGTAGCACATACCAATTTTCGTTTTAAGGCTGAATATTAGCCTTTTGTATGTATATACCACACTTTGTGCATCTGTCTGAACGCTTGGGTAGCTTTCATCTTTGGAGGTTGTGAGTAATACTGCTGTGAACATGAATGTACATATATCTTTTTGAGGCTCTGCTTTCAGTACTTTGAGATTTATATCCAAAAGTGGAATCGCTGGATCTTATGGTAATTCTATTGTCGATTTTTTGGCGAACAGACATACTGTGTTGCATGTGTTTTACCTTTTCACCAGCACAAGGCTTCTGATTTCTTCATGTCCTCACCAACACTCATTACTCTATCTTTGGTAGTAGACGCCTGATAGGTGTAAGATGGTATTTCATTGGGGTTTTGATTTGCATTTCCGTAATATTTAGTGATCATAGGCATGTTTTCATGTACTTGTTTGCCATTTATGTATCTTCTTTAGAGAGATGTCTATTCAAGTCCTTTGCTCATTTTTAATTAAGTTAGTTTCATTATTGTTATTGAGTTGTAGTTCTTTATGTATTCTGGATCTTAACTCCCTTGAAAAGCAGTTTGCAAATATTTTCTCCCATATTGTCAGTTGTTCTTCATTTTGTTGATTGTGTCTACTTTGATGTATAGTACAGAAGTTTTTAAACTTTGAGGTAGTGCTTTTTTTATTTGTATTTATTTATTTATTTTTGGTACTAGAGATTGAAGCCAGGGGTGCTTAACCACTGAGCCACATCCCTAACCCTTTTTATTACTTATTTTTGAGACAGGGCCTAGCTAAGTTGCTGAGTCTGGCTTTGAATTTGTGATCCTCCTGACTCAACCTCCCGATCCACTGGGATTACAGGTGTGCACCTCGGTGCCTGGCAGTACTTTTTTGTCAAAAAGGTAATTCAGCAGGGCCTGGTGGGCACACCTGTAATCTGAGAGCAGCTCAGGAGGCTGAGGCAGGAGGATCTTAAGTTCAGAGCTAACCTCAGCAACTTAGCCAGGCACTTGGCAATTCAGTGCTACTCTGTCTATAAATAAAATACAGTAAAGGGCTGGAGATGTGGCTCTGGTTGAATGCCCCTGAGTTCAACCCCCAGAACCAAAAAAAAAAAAAAAAAAAAAATCAGTCCTGTATTGTGTTCTTGAAACTTGATAAGACAATAAATCATAAGTACTCTCTCCTTTGGGGGAAAATGGTAATTATACGTATGAAGCAGTGAATGTGTTAATTAGCTTAAGTGTGGTAATCATTTCACAATGTATATGTATCAAATCATCACTTTCTTACACCTTAAATGTATATAACTTTTGTCAACTGATACCCAAATAAAACCACGGGATAAGAGATAAAAAATAAAAGTTGAGGATGGGGGATATAGTTCAGTTGTAGAGTGCTTGCCTCACATGCACAAGGCCCTGGGTTCAATCACCTGCACCACAAAAATAAATAAATAAATAAAAGTTGAGAGAAGAAAAAAAAAATTTCCAAGGAACCCCCCACTCCATTTTTTTGCAGTGATAGGTATAGAACTCTGGGCCTTGCATATGCTAGGCAAGCACTTCACCACTTAGCTATCTATCCCCTCTACCCTCTTGATTTCTCTCGTGAGACCTTTTCATCTTGAAAACAATTTTTAGTCCATCTCATTTTAAGACTATCAGTTATAAACAGCTATTTGTTGAATATTATTGCTGGATTTTAGTGAATATGTAAATAGATATTATGCCCTGGGTCTGTGAGAGTTGCCAGCAATTGGTTGGGAGTAGGAAGAGAGGACTGGGAAACTGGGGAGGCTGCTGGAAGATGAGTGTCTGGTCTGGGTCTTAAAGAATGCAGTGTTGGTGGGTTGAGAAGAAAGAGGATTAGTGTTTGGGACTTAGTTTGGAACAGCATGAACCATGCATGGAGTTCTGAAACAGGCTGGTGTATTTGGGAAGCTACAGATATTACTTCAGTGTGACTGAGAGGTGAGGCTAGGGGAAATCATACCATAGAGGATTTCTTACATTTTTAAGGAAAATGAGATTTTTCTTGAATAGCAGGAAACTATAGAACAATGTTAAAGAGCCATGTGGTTGGATTTGTTTTTTTAAATATAGTATTTAGTTACTTAAAGCCATCCTCATTGAATTCACTTAATTGCTAAAACAAACTTGTAACTCCGAAATCAATATTGGTGGTGATTTCAAGTTCATCTGCAGTGTCAGAGTTTGAGTCATCTGATTTGCACGTTTCCCAGCTGAGGTCAAAGTGATGCTCTACTTTTTATCTCAGTAGTCATATTGTAAGCAAGTCTCTTTTTCCAATTTCTGGCTAGTGCCTTATTTTTCACATTTTGAGACTTTTCATTGGTGCTTTCTCTGTTTAAAATGACTTCCAAAGGTAGAGAACGATTAGCAAGTAACAAGTACAGGGATACAATTGGACATTAGGACTAACTTCTAGCGTCGTGTAGCACAGTAGGATAACTATAATTTACAACTATTTAATATTTCAGAAAAGCCAATTGAGAAGATTTTGAATGTTTGAGGTGAGAGCTATACTAATTAACCTGATAAATGAATATGATGATACATATTTTTATTTGGATATTCAGTTTCTCCAGGAATTTTGTGGTTTACATCTTAAACTATTTGTTACTAAGAAGAATGAGTAGGCTCACCAAAATCTTTGAAAATTCAGAACTTTCTTACTTAACTATGACTTTTTCAAACCTTCCAAAAGGTAAAGATACTTATAGTGAACACTCACCATCCACCTTAATAAATCATTAAAAGACCCACTGTGCACCCCCCTCTAATTACATTCATTGACTTCCCCCTCTGAAAAGGTTACCACTATCCTGAATTTGGTGTTTATCATTCTTATGCATGTCTTTTATTTTTATTGCTTCTGTGTGTCTGAAGTATTATTGTACATATTTTTAAAGTTTGGGTAAATGCATTTAATCCTTCTGAAACTTGCTTTTTGTTCAACATTATGTCAGTGAGATTTATCCATGTTGTTATGTGTAACTTATTCATTTTTTACTTGATTTGTAGTATCCCACTGTGTGAATGTTTTTAGGATGCTCTCTTTAATTTTTCTTTTGATAGTATACCTATGCATAGTAAACAATTACAGATGGATTATTCGTTTTCGCAAGATTTTTTTCTTGCATGTATATCTTGGCATGAAATTGTTAGATGCTTATATCTTCAATTTTATTAGATATTGCCAAGTTGCTTTTAAAAGTAGTTGTACCAATTTTGTACCAACTGGCAGTGGATGAGATTTTCTCCTAATACATGGTCAGAAATGGATTTCTAACCTACTTTCTCATCTATTTGTGGGGAAGGGGAAGAGTAAAACAAGCTAGAGATTATGTCATTTACCATGGATTAACCCAAAATTTCATTTTATCTTTTTTAGATCTTGGAGAAATTCATTCAAGGCTTTTGGATCACAGACCAGTTATTCAAGGTGAAACTCGTTATTTTGTAAAAGAATTTGAAGTGAGTATCAAAAGCTTATTTTGTAAAAATACTACCCTAATCATTAACATGATACTATACAGAAAGGAAATTCCTCTGGTTTTATTTCAGGGGCTTACAAAATATACTGAGTAGAAATTATTATTATTATGTACAAAGAGGTGAAAATATTTTGGTGGGAAAAGAGAGTGCTAGGGATTGAACCCAGGGCCCGGTGCATGCTAGGCTACCATTAATCTATATACCCAGCCCCCAAAACTTACTTTTGTACTTTGATTAGTACAAGACCAGATAGCAAGAGACTCAGGTTCAAGTTCTAGTGCTTATTCTAAGGTATTTAATGCCAATGGCTTGCAGGGGTTTTATCTATAAAATGAAATATAGCCCAAAAAGAAATTTTAGGGCTTGATGGGTCTGAATTTTCCAGGCTTGTTTTACAGAAAATGAAAAATTTTTTATAGCCAGGCGAGATAGTGCACACTTGTAATCCCAGTGACTCTGGAGGCTGAGGCAGAAGAATCACAGCTTCAGCAACTTACCAAGACCTTGTCTCAGAATAAAAAGGGCTAGGGATGTAGCTCAGTGGTAAAGCACCTCTGGGTTCAATCTTCAGTACCAAAATTTTTTTTTTTTTTTCTAGAAAGAAACTTTCTATAGAGAATTCTTTTTTTTTTTTTTTTCCTCCTCAGTTGGGGCATCAGCACTCACTGACACACTTAAGTTGAAATCACAAATTCCCTTGAGGGCCCATATCCAGTGGGCAGGTCTTCTAGATGTTACTGCATCTAGAACTCCAGTTCCTTCTGACTGGTGTGCCTGTTATCTCAACCAAGTCAGATCAAGATTTTGCCTTGCTACTACAGTAATCTAACATTATTTTACTTTATAAAAGCCTTTGATAAGTATTTGTTAGCTGCAGGGTGAAGTCCAAGCTTTTCCACCTGCCATTATTCACCTTGCATTTGACTACCAGCAATATGCTATCTTGTTCTTCTTAGTTTTGCACGTGTATAATCGACTCATTGTACATTAGATAATAACTTCCCAAGCTACTGTTGGGCAGATGATAAATGGCATTACACTATTTTGTGACTCTGTGTATATTGGGGTTCTCTTTTCAAATGAGACTTCAACCAAGTAGGGTGTCTAAATCTGCCAAAAGCCGAGACTCTTTAATAAACCCTTAAAACTACAGGAAGCCTGTGTTACTGAACACTCAAGATAGATTGAGCTGTAGCATTAGACAAACATTTCTTAGTTCAGCAGACTAACTCAAAAACTATCATTTCCTTGTTCCTTCACAAGATAATGAAGATTAAAGATGTGTGAGTGTGTATGTCTGTACACATGTGTGTGCATGTGTGTATCTTAGAATATTGTGTGGTACCTAGGAATAACCATCAGTTATTTTCATTGTCCTTATAGGAAAAGAGTAGGTAGGACACACCGAAATCTATCTTGAGACTATTCTTTATATGCTGTGTAAAGATTGTCATCAATTCTTTGTGAGAATATCATAGAAATTTCTATGGAAACTTGCTATGTTCCTTTACAGTGTGTTGTATAAACATGTTTTAAGAATTGCATTGAATGTTTCAGATAGGAGTTGTGGATTTAGTTATACTTAAATGTGAGAATTATAGTTGACTCAGCAACTACATGATCAAGTTTACCTCCAAAACATACCTTAACTCTTCCTACTTAGCCCTCTTCCCACTGCCCCTACTGTTATCCAGCCCACCACCAACTGTCCCCTGACACCTGCCATAGGTTCTGCCTGATTTTCCTGCTTTCAACCTGAGTGGAGTGTTTTTCACACACTAGCCAAATGGTGTCTATGTCTGACACCCAGGTCCTCTCTTCACACTTAGAGTAAATCTAGCTCCTTCGCTGTGTTTAAAAATCCTGGGTGATCACGGACTCCGACTTGTCTTTCATACATTATTACACATAGCTATGCATTTACTGTGCTTCTGCCACATGTTCTTTCTTTATTTAACACATCTTGATTGTCTTTGCTCCCACAATTTCATCTTTCCTAAATGCTCCTCTCCATTTTTTTGTACAGCTTGCTATTTTTTGTTTAGGTTGCAGGTTAAATGTCACTTGGTCCCTTAATTAACAGCAGTCCTTAAGGCATTCTATCCTCTCACCCTCTGTGATGCTATTCTTGTTTTTTAATGCCATGTAACAAATTACCAGAAGTTTGGTAGCTTATTTCAATTTGAAATACTGAATAGTTTTTATTAAAACAATATTTATAAATATGCCTTTAAAGATCCAATTTATATTAAAAGAAGAATAGCATTTGGAATTAGGTTGTTTTCGTTAATTTAAACCTTTCACCTCATAGAGACTGAGCCCAAAATTGGAGCTAATAAACAATACCCATTAATTAGCTCAGAGTTCTCCAGGTCAGAAATGTGGTCACAGCATAGCTAGGACCTCAGCTCAGGTTCTCACAAAGCTAAAATCAAGGTAGTAGCCAGGCTGTGTTCTCATTTTGGGTTCAGAGTTCTTTTCCCGGCTGACATGATTATAGAGGGACTCAGTTCCTCAGCTTCCAGAGGACACTTATAATCCTTGCTACATGACCCCTTCCATCAGCAAAGCCAAAAGTGAAGAGCTCCCCCCTCAGAAAATTCCTCTCATGCTTCAAATCTTTCTGGCCAGGAAGAGCTCAGTCCTAGTTAACGACTCACCTGGCAAGACAGGTACACTGAAGGTAATCTGTCTTTCTTAAAGTCACCTGATTTGAGATTTTAATTACACCTATAGAATCCCTTCACCATAGCACTAGAGTTTGATTGAGTTAACTGGGAGAAAGTGTATATGCCTTAAAGGTGGGGATCTAGGGACCATTTAAAATTTTGTCTGCCACAAGCACTTATTGTTTTTATTTACTATTTATTGCCTGTCTTCTCTCACTAGAATGTAAGTACCATAATAGTAGGGGCTTGTCTTTCATATTCTTGTGTTCAAAATGCTTAAAAATACCTGGCACATTGTAGGTGCTTAATATGATTTAAAAGAACAAGCAACAGAGCGTGGATTTAAATTTGGGTTTTCTTGACATTTAATATGCCCTTTCTTATGAGTCATCTTTTTGTTAATCTGGTCAATTTGTGATACTGGATAGTTTTTATTTTTTTTAATATTTTAATATTTATTTTTAGTTTTCGGTGGACACAACATCTTTATTTGTATGTGGTGCTAAGAATCGAACCCAGTGCCACACACATGCCAGGCGAGCGCGCTACCGCTTGAGCCACATCCGCAGCCCCTGAATAGTTTTTATTAAAACAATATTTATAAATATACTTCTGAAGGTCCAATTTATATTAAAAGAAAAATAGAATTTTGGAATTAGGTTGTTTTCTCTAATCTAAACCCTTCATCTCATAGAGACTGAGCCCAAAGTTGGAGAGCAAAAAATAAAAAGTCGAAAAGCTAATTGATTAGTGTCTGAGTTGTCCTTAAGATACAAGTGTCATTATACTTCTTTTGGTGTTCTATATTAGTGTAAAATAGGACTGTAAAAACACTATAAAAATAAAACATTGAGTCTTGAATGGAAGAGGAAAGAAATGTTCAAGTTTACCTCAAAACCTACCTTATATATGCTTTGAAATATGTTGTATTCAAGATGGCTTCTTGTTGAAGCCATCACCTGTTTAACTGAGCTGGAAGATAGCTGGCCAAGAGAAAATAGGCATGTTTTTGAGAAGAGATGCATTATCTGCTATGTGAGCTTTTCCTCACTATGACAAAATACCTGAGAAAAACAACTTTCATAGTAGGGTAGGGAGGGGGAGCATGGGAGGAATAGATGAACTCTAGATAGGGCAAAGGGGTGGAAGGGAAAGGGAAGGGGTAGGGGGTTAGCAAGGATGGTGGAATGTGATGGACATCATTATCCAAAGTATATGTATGAAGAAACAAATTGGTGTCAATGTATTTTATATACAACCAGAGATATGAAAAATTGTGCTGTATGGGTGTAATAAGAGTTGTAATGCATTCTGCTATCATTTATTTTTTTAAAAATCAATTAGAAAAAAACTTGAAGGAAGAAAGATTTACTTAAACTCGACGATTTCAGAGGTTCCAGTCCATAGTTGGCTGATTCCATTATTTTAGGCCTGAAGTAAGGCAGAGTAAAACTCGCCTTATGGCCACTGGGAAGCAGAGAGAGGGGCCCCCGGGGCTGGGGTCGGGGGAGGCCATGGATAAGATATACACTTTCAGGGCATGCCCAGTAACCTGTTACTTCCTCCAGCTAGGCCTTACCTCCTGAAGTTTCCACCACCTCCCCCAGAAACTCATCACCTATGAATCCATCAATAGATTAATCCACTGAAGTCAGAGCCCTCTCAACCTAGTTAGTATATACTTAGAGACACATCTCTGAACCTTGTTGCATTGGGAACCAAGCCTTCAATATATGAGCCTTTGGGGGACATTCCTCATCCAAACCATAACACCTGCACTCTGCACTAATAAGTCCTTCAAAATCTTTTTGAAGAGGAGGCAGTGTAGAAGGGTAGCAAGAATATAGACCTTAGAACTTGACGTGTCCGGATTCAAATCCTGGTAGTTATGATTACTTGGTTTATAAGAATCATTTTCCTTGTCATTAAAATGAGAACAATAATATACACTACAGAAGTTTTTAGTTTTTATGAGGATTTAATGATCTATCATTTAAAAAATCCTTTGTATATAGATGTTAGACAAATGTTTCTAACTATTAAGAAAAAGATTGTAGGGCTGGGGCTATAGCTCAGTAGTAGAGTGCTTGCCTAGCACGAATGAGGCACTGGGTTCCATCCTCAGCACCACATAAAAATAAACAAATAAAATAAAGGCATTCTGTCCATCTACAACTACAAAAAAAATTTTTTTTTAAAAAGAAAAAGATTGTAACAAGTACAAGCAAACAAAAATGTGTTAATTCAGAATTTGCAATAACTTAAGTGAGTTTAGGTCCAGTTTTTAATATCTCAAGGGAAAACACGGTTTACCTGAACTAATGGCATAAGCATTGTCTTAGAAAATGTTTACTGAAGAATAAAACTTTCACATTGGCTGTGATGTGAAAAGCTTATTTTATAGAGTAAAACAAAAAAAATTTTTTTTATTTTGTAAGACATAATGTCAGGACCCAAAAATACATTTGTATCCTATATGAAAGAGCATTCTCGTATTGCTTTGAAGAAGGGTCTCTGTCATTAAGGAATGGTCTTGATGGGCTCTGAAGTTCCTGGTCAGCTGTGTTTGAGTGCTCTTCTTCTTCTTCTTCTTCTTTTAAATATTTATTTTTTTAGGTATAGGTGGACACAACACAATGCCTTTTTTTTTGAGAGAGAGAATTTTTTTTAATATTTATTTTTCAGTTTTCGGTGGACACAACATCTTTATTTTATGTGGTGCTGAGGATTGAACCCAGCGCCTTGCGCATGCCAGGCAAGCGCGTTAGTGCTTGAGTCACATCCCCAGCCCAAAATGCCTTTATTTTTATGTGGTGCTGAGAATCGAACCCGGTTCCCACCCATGCTAGGCGAGCACTCTACCGCTGAGCCACAATCCCATTGAAGAGTACTTGATCTGGGCTTTTCACACAATTGCCACCCCAGTTGGTCTTTCCCAGGCTTAGTGCAGCATAGAAATTATTCTGCATATGGGGCTCAACTCCCTTTTCTTTTGTTATCTTCTCACATTTCCTCTAAAATTAGAAGGGAAAAGCTGAGAGGCTTCAGGTTTGAATATATGTCTGCAGTATTTACACATTTTTTAAACTATTTTGGCCCCAACAATAATATCCTATATTTAATAAAAATGTCCTTTGTTCAGAGTGTCCTGAGGGACAGGATAAGGTGATGAAGCAGGGGTATCAGTACTTCCTGGAAGTTTCATCTTCCTTCTGCAACTTAAATGTAGTTCACTTTAAGAAAAGTTGGCTAGCATTTAAAACTAAAATTGTTTATATATTTAAAAGATTTAATGCATATTCCAACAGTTATCTTTTCCTTGATTAAATCTTATTTGTAGAAGAAGGAAATAAGTGCCACATGGTGGCAGCATTACTCAAATTATTGAAGTACTTGGTAGTGTGAGCTCTTCTTGTGTTTTCATTAGTGTTTAAGGAGAGTTGACTGTCTTGCTCCTGATTTTCTGCAAAAATTATGGACAGAAGTTCAGAAAGGTCTTTCTTTCAGGTGGAATCCTATGAGTCAAGGTGTTGTCCTCTGTGCCATTACCTTTCTAGCTAGCCTTTCTCATGATGCTGAGGAGAGATACATGTTAGTGTATGAGTTTTATGAAATACAAATGAAATAGTGCTGTTCAAATCCCAGTGTAGTTTTTAGCAAACCCCATACACTTAGTGCTTTCTTGAGTAGTTATTGAATACCTAGGTATATCAGTAAGAAGGTGTGTAGTTGTTAGTAGCAGCTGAAAAATAGAGGCTTTTTAAGCGGTAAGTTCTACAATTTGAAATTAGGCTGAACCCCTTCCTTCTAAAAATGGAGGAAACCTAACTTCAGTTAAACCTGCACAGAAGTCAAATTCCATAGAAATTTATTAGAAGATAAAAGAGCAGAATAGTATCCCTCAAGAAAATAAAATAAGAAAAATAACTACCCTGAAAGATAAAAAGCTATAAGCTAATACTTCAAAATGAGCTTAGAGAACATAAGAAAATTTGGGAAGTAAGGAGAGAATGATGACATAAGTCAGAAAAACTCTATCCAAATGATTGCATAGAATAGAAATGGGAAATAAAAGATGAGATGAACGAATTCAGGAAAAAGAAAATTTTAGAAGTATTTTAGAATTGAAAACTAAATGAAAAATAAGACTGAATCAAATGGCTAGTCCTTATGTGAAACTGAAAATAGGTTTAAAATCGAAGAGACAGGGATAAAGAGATAAAGACTCAAAAGGAAAGAATGTTCATTGATGATAAATACAGACCATCCAAGATTATGTGTGATAATGAGCTCCTAGAGAAGAAAACCAAAGCAATGTAAAGGACAAATGTAAAAACAAGAATTCAAGAAAACTTTCCCATATTAACAATACTATTGGAATTGTACTGAAGGGCACACTGCTTTATGTGAAGATTAACCTGGTATAACCAATACAGAGACATTTGCAGATAAAACTGTTGGGTTTTATAGGGGAAAAAAAAAATCCCCTGGGCATCCAGACAAAGTGGCTAAGTCCCTTATGAGAGGAAGAAAATCAGTTCGTTAACAGATTTATCTGTGTTGTGCTAGAAGACAGTGGAGTAACAATAGGGGGTTTTATATTTAGCCAAACTGATTCCTAGACATAAGGACCACAGACACACTGTGAAAATCTGCAGGACTCTGGAAATACTGCTCAAATGATCATTTCCAACAGAGTGAATTTCAAACAATGTTTGGAGAGACTCCCTCGTAAAATGAATTGGTAAGGGTTGTGGCTCAGTGGTAGATCGCTTGCCTGGCAGGTGTGAGGCCCTGGGTTCGGTCCTCAGCACCACATATGAATAAACCAATAAAGTAAAAAATCCACTGGCAACTAAAAAATATTTTTAAAAAGTGAATTGGTAAGCATTAAAGATATGTTGAGCTAAAGAATTAAGACTGAACAGTGTAGAAGAAGAACAGTGTGACATGCAGTGGCTCCGTGTTCTAACAGTGAAGACGAAGCATAATTATCAGCAAATGGAAGGAGATGGGAAGGTGTATGAAAAGCAGGATTCCCTTGCTGGTTGCCTCATAAATATTAACTGAAAATATTAGTATTAGTCAACTTCCTGTCATTGTGGGAAAAAAATACCTGAGAAAAACAATTTAAAGGGAAGCTTTATTTTGGCTTACTATTTCAGAGGTTTTAGTCCACGGTCACTTGGTTCTTTTGGTTCTGAGCCTGTGTTAAGACAGAATGTCATGGCAGCAAGCACATGGGTGGTACAGAGTTCCTCACCTCCTATCCACCAGGGAACAAAGGGAAAGGGACAGATAGGGGCTGGGAAAAAATACTTTTCAAAGGCACATCCCAGTGACCAGCAAGGCCCCATCGCCTAGAGTTTCCACCACCTTCCAGTAGCTGGAGATGAGGCTTTAATACATGAGCTTGTGGGAAGACATTTAAGGCCCAACCCATAACAGACAGTATTTCACATTAGATCCTGAGGAATAAGGAAAGACTAGAGAAAGAAAAGATGGTCACCTAATATATTCTTTATGTAGAGAACAAATAAACTATAGCTGAAAAAGTGGAGGTATTATATACAAGGTTATTGCATAAAGAATTGGTATATACATAACCATGAAAACAAAAATGCTGACTTAGAAATACAGTCTCCAACTTTAAGTAGTTCAATTTAGATTTTTCACCTTTATGATGGAACAAAAGTGATACACAGCCAGTAGAAACCATCTTTCAAATATTTTGAATTGGATCTGTTCCCAGGTCCAGTCCTCTCACCATGTGGCCAGTACTTCAAACCACAGCTCCCAATCAGCTACACAATCATGAAAGGAAACAAACAGTACTCACCAGTGTATGTGTTAAGTTAGAATGTTGGTAGATTAGATGAATTAAGTGCATTTTGACTTACATTATTTTCAACTTACATGCATACACATGTGTAATGGATGTATATATCCTTACACTAAAACAGTGGTTGGATACATTTTTAAAAATAGTTACCTGAAGAGAAAGTGATAGAGGACACAAGGTACAAAGCATAAAGATGAAAGCTAGGCTTCTTTGAATTTTTTGTTTGTTTCACAGATGTAGTTTTGGAGCCATGTAAGTATTTTACATAATTTAAATCAAAATTAAACTTCAAGGAACAATCTCAAAACATCAAATGTAGAGAAACAAATCGTGTTTTAGAAAGAAATTATTCCTAATAATGTTAAAACACAGTGATTGGATGATACATTTCTTTCTTTCTTTCTTTGGTACTGGGGATTGCCTGGCTTAAATATACATTTCTAATGTAATATACTTTCAAAACACATAAGTTTTTTAAAAATATTAAATTGTTTTTAGTAATCATTTTGTTAATGCTAATATTTAGTGCTTTTATTTGATCAAATTTATGATAAGGTAAATGAGTAATTGGGTTGGTGTTTTGAAAACCTGGAAAGAAACAGTTAAAACAGAGGAAGGTAATTTGAAATTCTGTAGTCCTGGGGAATGCTGTGGCACATCTTGTAATCCCAATTACTTGGGAAGCTAAGACAAGAGGGTCCATCACAAGTTCAAGGACAGCCTTGGCCACTTAGGGAAATCCTGTCTCAAAAAATAATAAAATAAAAAGCGCTGGGAGTGTAACTCCATGGTAGAGTCACTGGATTCAATCAGCAGTACAGGGCAGAAAAAAATCCTATAGTCTGAATTTGTTTGTCAATATCACCTCATGGTATTTCTTTTTTTTTCTTCCTTTCTTCCTTCTTTCACATAGCTCCCAGCCTTGTCTACTGAAAGGTTAGAAATAATGGCCAACCGGTAGCAGCCAACAGCCCTTGTGCTCAGTTTCTGAATTCCATCTCTTGGTGCTGGTGTAGTGGTTAGAGAACTGCTGATTCTGGAGCAGATGTATAGGATGAGTCTGAAGCATCAGGTTATACCAGAAAGCAAAGAGAATGACAAAGAAGAGTGGAATTCTCTAAAAAGCCTCCCACAGCCAATTTGAAGAGACTTCCACTAGACAAAGCTAGGGACAGTCTTGAGTATCACTGAAGAGCAATACTGAAATAGGTTGGAAAATCCCAAGTAGGCTTAAATCTATAAGCTGTAGGATGTATATAAACAAAAACTCTTTCTAATCATCCCTAGAGAATACTAAGGAAATAACTCATTATTTTTTAAATTGGTAAATAAAGGGAGAGAAAGTCAAGGGTGGTTTTGTTGTTGTTGTTTTGTTTTCCTTCATATGTGAACATTCCTCAGAGTAACCAAATAGTGGAGGAAGGGCAGTTTCTCTTTCATAGAAGAATCCCTGCTGATAAATGAGGACGGAATGCCAACATCCTGTTGAGAGTGCATAACCCACCTCTGAAAAATTAATACAAACAAAAAAACAAAACAAAATCCTCAATCTGCTTGAACCTTTAGTTCTAACTACTAATTTACAGGAAAGGGAAGAGACAGTGGAGTATGTTAAAGTACACCACAGGGATTCATTCATTAAAAAAACAGACTATGGGAAATTGTGCAGAACAAATGACTCACTTTATTTCAATAAACCGCAAGGAAAAAATATGATAGAGGAGAAATCTGTAGATTAAAAAGCACTTAAAAAATGTTAACCAGTTGCAATATATGAATCTTAATTTAGGTTTTGGTCCAAACAAATGGAGGGATAAGAAAGAACATTTATAGGACATTTGAGGGAATATGAGCACTACTTTGATATTTAATGATATTAAAGGATTGTTGACCTTGTGTACAGTATGTGTGTGTGTCTTTCGGGGGAGGGGGGAGAATATGTGCCTTTATTTCTTTTCCTAAGAGGAATCTTTATCTTACAAAGATATGTTGAAATACTTACAGTGAAATGATACACTACCTAGGATTTTCTTCAAAATGTTCTAGGGGAATCAGTGAAGTATTATAAAGGGAACAAAATCAGTCATGAGTAGAGAATTGTTGAAGCTTGTTGACAAGTACACGAGGGTCCATTATATTATCCTTTCTCAACTTTTATAAGTTTTTAATTTTTCATTATGGGAAAATTACAAAAAGTGAAAAACTGACCACAGCTGTTTCATAAGCATGATTCAAATAAAAATCCCAGTAGTAGAACTTACTATTATAATCAAATTTATCGCCCTTTTTTAATGAGCTTTTTGTTTTGTATTAATTTTGGATTTGCAGAGATAGTATAGAGTTCCCATATACTTCTCACCCAATTTTGCCCATTACTGATGTCTTACATTACCATGCCACATTTGAAGAAACTAAGAAATCAACATTGGCCCATTGCTTTTAATGAAACACCAGACTGTATTTGGATATCATGAGTTTTTCCATTACTGCCTTCTTTCTGTTCTGGGCTCCGATCCAGGGTACCACCTTGCATTTAATTATCATGTCTCCTAAGACTTCTTTGGCTGAGACAGTTTATCAGTCTTTCTGTTTTTCTTGACCTTGATAATCTTATACTAGCAAGGTACCCTATAGAATGCCTCCCAATCTGGGTTTGTCTGATTTTCTCTCATGATTAGGCTTTTGGGGTTATGGATTTGAGGGAAGAAAACCACAGAGTTGAAGTCCCCTTCCCATAGCATCACATTAGGGCTACATGCTATGGACATGATTCCACTAATTGCATGAACCTTCATGGCCCAGTTGAGGTCACATTGGCTAGGTTTCTCCTCCCTATAAAGTGAAGGGTTTCCCCTTTCCCTTGTCTGTTCTTTCAAAGCACTTCACTAAGTCTAGCCCACCCTCAAGTTGGGTGGGGAAGGTAGTTAAGCTCCACTTTCTGGGGGGTGGGTATAGCAGGATCCCCAAGACTCTCCCAGGCTGTGATTCATTACAAGAGCTCACAGGACTCAGCTATAGTTGATCCAGAGCAAAGCCAGGAAAGGGCAGAGGTGCTGAGAGAAATCTGGAGGGAACCAGGCAGAAACTTCCAAGACTTCTCTCCCAATTCCACGGATGTGCCTGACTCCCCTAGCAACAGGTTGTGACAACAAGCACAGAGTGCATTCTATTGTACCTGGGTGTCCAGGGTTTCTACTTGGACTAGTCAAACAGGCATCCTCAGCCTAGCGAATACCAGAATTCCATTCACCAGAAGGAAGGTGTCAGTGTTAACCACAGTCTTTGTGCAAACAGTTTAGGCACAGTGAGCTGTTTTGTAATTTATGGAAAGTTATACCAATGAATGACACTGATTACTGGTCAGGATTCCAGTCCTCAGCCAAGGACAGCCTCGCAAGCAGGCTTTTCTGAGGACAGCAGTCTCAGTCTGTTGCTGCTCGTTCTATTCTATCAGGGGAGTTATCTGCATATCATTACTTTTACCACCCATTTTTATTATTGAGAGTAAAAAAAATTGTAAAAAAATATAATGCACAATGAAATTTAAAGTTGGATCAAAGTGTCTAATTTCTTCCTAGTGAAATATGTGGTACTCTTAAGTCTCTTGTTCTTTTAGTATTTCTCTTGCCCATTTTCAAACATTGCTATAAAAATATTACTCATGGCAATTTTTGGAGCTTTTCATAATTAAAAAAAAATGCCTCCAGGTTATGACCTCATTTATTGCCAAATAATTAGAAGGCTGTAAATTTCAGTAGTAAGTAATAACATAACAACCAGAACTTGAGTGGAAAGCTCAGAAAATAATTATTAAGACTTCAGACACAGTAAGTACTAGTCATTTACTTCCTTTTAATAGGAAAAACGTGGTCTTCGAGAAATGCGAGTTCTTGAAAATTTGAAGAATATGATCCATGAAACAAATGAACATACTCTTCCCAAATGCAGAGAAACGATGCAGGACAACTTGAAAGAAGTTCTCCAGAGATGTAAGTTTTTGATTTTGATTTCAAATTAATGCTATGCCAAATTTATTTTCTGAAGTATTATGGTGGGAAAGGAAAAGAAGAAACTTCTAATCAGGACACATGAAAGTGGTTGTCTAGTGACTAATGCAAGTTGCCTTGATATTAGGAGCATGCATCTCCAAAGCAAGATGTGTGCAAGGCAGTCCTTCTAGCATGCAAGAAAATCAAAACAATTTTACCTTTTAAAAAGAAAGTTACTGGGCTGGTGTTGTGGCTCAGTGGTAGAGCACTTGCCTCACACGCATGAGGCATAGGTTCGATCCTCAGCACTACATAAAAATAAATAAATAAAATAAAGATATTGTGTCCATCTAAAAATAAAAAAAAAAATTTTAAAGTTACCTGTAAGAAAATGTTTGATGACGTGGAATTAGGAAAATATGAAGTGGAAAGTTTTTTCCAAACAGACTATCAGAGGTTTTAGTTCCGTTTCCCCCCCACAAAAAAAAATAATCCTTTCATAAATGTTTGTATTTTATCACTTTTCTTTTTTAAGTGACATATTCTAATGTAGAGTGATAGTTGATCAAAAGATTATTTATTAGTATTTTTAATATCAAATCATAACATAGATAAGCTTTATGAGTAGCTGATTTTAAAATTAGCAGTATATCAGAAACGTAAGGCTTCTCAGATTTATATTGAGAACATTTGAGGTATGATATACTGGCAAATAATGATGGGTTACTGAAGTACAAAATGGAAAAGTATCCTTGATAGTGGTGGGGACAAAACTGACCTATAATAGAATGGCCGTGAAGGAGATCAGCAGAGACCTTGGTTCATAATGGAGATAAATGGCTTTGTGTGGAACTAAGTCCAGGCTGATGTACTCTAATACTAAAAGAGGGTTGGAAGGATAAATTCCCGAGATCATATTTGGCTTGAGTGGAACAGCAAGAAGTCTATGTTTGTACAGAACCCAGACCCCAACAAACGTTCCAGTATTATTCTAAAAGGAAAACTGCAATTGTTATTAATCAGAATGTTTATATATGCATTTGATATGTGCCTATAACTCTTCTTTTCCACACTTTGATTATATAAAAGTAAATTGGGTGAAACAGTAGGAAACAATGAACAGCTATTTTGACTGGTTGCCTTCTTGGTCTGAAACTCTGAATAAGGATAGCCTTTTGAAAGTAAAGTCTTCCCAGTGAAATAGAAAAATAGTAACTGACAGTTTGGATACTGGACTGAAAATATATTTTCTTGAATGGATGAATTAAAACACAAAATGTGAAGTTAATGGGGTTCTAACATCTGTGAAATACTTTGGTCTTGTTGGCATTAGAAACCAGGCAATGGCTTTTGGAGCTGTTTTTCTGCTAATAGCAGGAAAAGCTTCTTCAGTTGGGCTCCATCATAAGAATGTCCTTGTGCCTATTATGCTGACTGTCAACAGTTACAATGGAGATAATTATCTGCCTTTAAAGTTGATGTAGTTTTAAAAATTAGTCTGGACCTGGCTGTCATTCCTAGCAAGTTTTATTTTCAAAAACTTGACATTCTAAATTATATGTTAGCTTATTTATTTTCAGTGCTGATTGATCAAGGAGTTTTTCAAAATCATGTAAGCAAGCTTATATATTGAATATTTTCTAAAGAGTACAAGACTAGTGATGAGTTTAGTTTTGTGCTTATTAATAAAGCCGCCATGTCTGTATCTTCCTATACATGTTTGAGAACATACAGGGGATTCAGTCCATTGTCCTCCTAGAACCCTGCAGATGTGGACCATACTCCACTGTCTGACATTGTACACAGAGCAGACTGGAACAGGAAACCAGGGACCTCTAGGAGTCTCCCAGTGGAGAGTTGGGCCAGAATCCTCAGCTTGGCATCGTTTCTGCTTTTGGCTGCATTACTACTCACTTTGCAGAGTGTTCTGGGATTGGGTGAGCAGAGATTTTAGGCCAAAACTCATCCATGGTTCCTTAAAAACCACAAAAAGTAAATGAGTCTACCAGGATACAAGAAAGCAACCCTTAAGGTAACTGGTCATCAAAATATTGCCTTTACATATTCTCATTCTGAATACACCAGTGGTGTCTGGGTTCCACTTATTGGTTATTCAATAGGCTTATAAATTTCACCAAGTTTGAGGTCAGAAGATCTTGCCTCAATGTCAAGGGTCCTTGATTTTAGAGAGTAAGGAGGACAAAAAGCTTCTAGGTTGTTCCTCAGATAACCTTACATGGCCAAAGTTGGAGAATATTCTCTCCCCTTCTCCCTCTCTTTTTAAGTACAGTGATTTTTCTTATTTTTAAAGGATCTTTTTAAGTGATAAGAAATGAAGAAAAAATAAATTCTTTCTCCCTTTCTCTCTTCCTCCCTCCCTCCCTTCCCCCCCTACTCCTGAGTTAAACCCAGGGCCTCTCATATGTAAGCACATGATTTACCCCTGAGTTATACCTGCAGCTAAGAAAGCACATCATCTACCCCTGTGTTATTACACCCCTAACTGAGAACTTTTTAAAAAAGAAAGAAAGAAGAAAAAAAAAGGAAAACAATAAATCCCACTAAATAATTACCTAAAAATAACAAGTGCTTTTCAACTTTGGTGAAGATCATTCCAGACATCTGCTTGTTTAATCCAATAGAAGGATAGATGGAGGAGCCATCATTGGATGAGTAGATAGGGAAGGATTGAAAGGAAGAAAGAAGAAAGGACATTTGGCAAGAATGAGATTGTATAATTTTTAAATTGAAGTATCAATTTTTTATTTCATTTACATTTGACAACAAAAATCTAAAGAAAACAGAAGGCAATACCTTAAAACAAGTGTTTTTACTATAAAAGATAGTAGTTACTAAAAAATCATTCTAAGGAGAATAATTATAAAAAACATTTAGAAGGTGCAGTGTTCTTGCTGCTGTTTATTTTTATTGTTTCCATTGTTGGCAGCATGAATGCACGCCTCCCCAGTAGGAGGGTGGTGGGGCTGTGTCCCTGTCCTCTCACTTCTCTCCCCCACCCTCTTACTACTAAGTTCCCCTTTCCATTTATTATATCTGTAATGGTATTATAGTTCTCAGTTTATCTACTTCGCACTGCAGTCTCACTTTTTATTTCATTCTGTATTTTATCATCACATCTGATTTCTTTCATTAAACTCATGTTGTTGATTTGTATGGCAAAGGACCTATCAAGAATTTTATTAGGTTTTCTTTCAGAATGGATGCTCTCACATATCATGTTCCTTTTCCCCTCCCTCATCTATTTTCTTGACAAATGAAAGTACATTCGAATTCTAAGGGCTTTGGCAACTTGTTTTCTCTTTCCTATTTTGACTTTTGGGGGATGAGTTGGATAGATGGGATTTGTATTCTTGATTCTTTACTAAAATCTGTGTTCCTATTCTTGGCCACCACTTTTCAGTGTTTGTAGTACACAGTCATAATTTTTTCATATTTACTAAGCGATGAATTTTTAACCTTTTTTCAACTTTTTTATACTATTTTACTATTAGAATTTTCACCTCTTTTTTTTTATTTAACTATAAAACCCAGTAAAATAAATATTTATTATCCTCCCCACTTTATAGTGGAGGAAACTGAAATTTGTAGTAGTTTAACACTCCTGGTTCTATGGGAGGTTCTATGAACTATAGTGCAAAGTAAATTCTGCTGACTCCAGAGCCCAAGTTCAGCTTCAGGCCGTCACCTTCTGTACAGCCAATAAAAGTCCTCCTTTCCTCTGGGACATCACTCTCTCTTGGATTCCCTTCTAACCCAAGCTCCTCCTTAGCTTTGTAGTTCCCACTTAGAGCTTTGACTTTAACATTGGGTTACCCCAACTGCCGTCCTATCAATACTTCATTTCTTAGTGATCTCATATAGAATCATAGCTTTAAATGTCAACTGCATGCCAATCAATAATGCCATATTTTTGTTTTCAGCCTAGGCCACTCCTCTGAATTCCATATACAACTGCCTTGTCTGATAAGCATCTCACTATAACATGTTTAGAACCAAACTTCAAATTATTTTTGTTCAATTTTGAGACTAATTAGAATCTGATCATCCTTGCTACTTCACCAACTGCTACCATTCTGGTTTAAGCCACTCTCATCCCTTAAGTAGATTACTCTAGTACTTCATACCTGATCTCTTTACTTCTTCTTTTTCCTCCCTATAGTCCATCCTCCACAGAGAAGCCTGAACGATCCTTTTATATAACTAAGTTCTTGTCATAACTGACCTCAGAATCTCCTCATCTTGCATAGATTAAAAGCCCAAATCTTCATGATGACCTGGAAGTTTCTACATAATGTCCCACATTCTGACTTTTATTTCTTACCATTTCCTTTTCCCTCCCTTCATGCCAGCCACTGGCCTCTTTCACTTTCCTCTGATGCACCGAGCATACTCCCTCCCTCCTCAGCATCTTTGCACTTACTGCTCCCTTGGAACACTCTTCTCTCAGATGCCTGAGCACCCTCATTTGCTGTAGGTCTCTGCCCAGGTGCTAGTGTGAGACCTTTCTTGGCCACCTCTTCCACTTGGCATTCCCTGGCTTCTCTGCCACGCTTTGTTTATCCATATCATCCTTCACCAGCTGACATGCTAAATGTTTACCTACATGTTGCCTGTTTTCCATACTGAAATTCAAGTTCCTTGAGCTTGGGGACTTTTTGTTCACTATAGTCTGACCTATGACTGTGTCTGGCACTTTTAGCTGCTCAGTAATTATTTTTCATTAAAATGAATGAGTGAGCCAACATCTGCTTCTAACACCAAACCAAAATTATTATCATGATAGAATTTCTCCTTTATGTTGGGAAAATCGGGACAATGCTAGCTGCATGTTTGGCACAATAACTCTATCAAGGTGCTAACTTCCTTGAAAAATCTTGGTTAAGAGAAAGGCATCTGCTAAATTCCTGACCTTTTATTCTTTAAGTCAACATAGCCTCCTAAAACAGTGAGACAGCCAGGAAGTTTCTTTGTACTGAATTAGGTAGAGCCAGTAAGAGATGTGGAAGTGATAGGAAAGTTCCTAGAAATGAACTTTTTCCTCTTGGAATCAGTAATTATGAAGGAAGAGAATGTTTGGTGTAGGAAGATGATTTTCTTAGATTTTACAAAAGCATATTTCAGAATTCAGAAAAGAAACTTTATCTGTTGGGTAGCTAATGAGTTAAAATGTGTTACTTCACGGGGGCTGAAATTTCTTAAAATGGATGTTCTATCCAGACATAAAGAAAATTCTGTTGAGAAACAAGTGTGCCTTTGTCAGATGTGTCATAACTAAAGGATGTAACAAATGACAAAATAAGTGGCACAGTCCTGTAACTCTTAGAGTAAGCTCAGAATGATCTGAAAATGGCAACCAACTAAAGACAGCAAGTTGGATTTTTAAGTTATGTTCACAGAGCCAGGAAGGGGGAAAAAACAGGAAATGATAGAACCACTGCCTGGGAAAGATGATGTCATCTTAATAAATGCTGCAGAAAGGAGGCAGATCTAATCAACTCCTATTTTGTTTTGTTTTCATCTTTTCTTTTAGGAAAAAACAATGATTGGGAACCTAATTTTCAGTCCTTAAATATTATCTTTGATAATAACTAAAATTAATGGTTGCTGATAAAAACATAGCTTTTTGAAAACAAATTCCTCCTCTTTTACCATATTCCCAGAGGGAGAAGCCTAACATTTTTCTGAAAGAGGAATCACAGTCCCTGCCCTATTATGGAACTTGTGACCTAGTTGGGCCCAGCCTGGGGTGGGGTAGGAAGGCATAATTGTAAAACAATTAGATCAACCTCCAGTTTAAGCAAATGCAAGATAAAGTGGTAGAATACACATACACTGTATCTGATGAAAGAATTTCAAGTCAGGAAAAATCTTTATAGAGAATAACTAATCTAGGAAGGCTTTGTGAAGGCAATGACCTTAAACTCAGCTTTTGAAACAAAACATTTTAAAAAGAGGAAAGGAATAAAGAAAGCACTTTCAATAGGGTAGTGCAGTAATGGAATAATAGTAACAATAATATTTTGGGACTAATGGCTGTGTGCAAAGAGCTATTTTGGGTGATTTTATTAGTAGTATTTGAATTATTATAAACATAATGTCTGCTGTTATCTCATGTAACAATCATGTCAGTCCTGAAGTCCTATTATTAGTTGTTATGCTCATTTTACATGCACATGTTAAAATGTATAGCCAGTATTCTATAAGATAGTTATTTTGCTTCTCAATAACAGAAATGCTCCTTGTGCCTCTAGTAACAGACTGCTTAATAGAGCATTTCAGCTTCTCTGCCACCTCCAAAAAAAGCCACCTGATGCTCACACAGCTCCATGAGACCACTACTTTCCTGCATCTTTTGCCCTTGCATAGATTACATTCCTTCCCTGCACTATCTTTCTTATCTTCTAGCAACTGAATTCTTATTTACCAATCAAGGTCAGCCTTGAATGTCACCATCGTCCTAAAAAATTATTCCTCTGCCAAATTATACAAATTTCTCTGCAACTTGATCACAGTTCTTACTCTCCTATATTGTATTAGTTTCTTGACTGCTTGCTTTGTGTGTAAAGAACCATTGTAAGTGGTTTGTTGTAGTAGTAGTTATATTATGCATATCTGGTATAATTATCATGTCAGTCCTGAAGTCCTATTATTGGTTGCTATGCTTGTTTAATAAGTGAGGAGGTAAGGTGTGAAGGGAGTAGGAGCAGCAACAGGAACAGTGCTGGTACATGGTGAATGCTCAGTAAATATTTGATGAATGAATGACTGAGAAAACATGTCCAGGATCAGCCACACAACCAAGGGCTCAAGCCTGGATTGGGCTGACTAAGGCTTCCTCGGCCTGCATACCAAACATCTTTATTTGAGTGAAGTGAGAACACCTGTAAACAGAAATAATAGATCTGGTAAATGAAAAAATTTGAATGACTGAAGAATTGAAACTGGTTTCATTGATGAAATATTAAGAGGCAGTAAAGTATGGAGCCAAGTCTTTTGAGAGTCAGAAAGATTTGATTTGAAATGCTGTTTCCTGTTCTTATTAGTTGTATGATCTTCTTGAGTGACAGGATCACCTCTCTGTTCCTCAGATGTGTCATCCATAAAATGGGATGGTCTGTTTTCTAAGAGAAAAATAGGATTAAGGGGATTAAAGCATGTGAATTTCATTTTTGAATACCAAGGATTGAACTTAGGGGTACTCGACCACTGAACCATATATCCAGCCCTATTTTGTATTTCATTTAAAGACAGGGTCTCACTGAGTTGCTTAGCGTGTCACTTCAGCTGAGGCTAGCTTTCAACTGCCTCCTGCCTCAGCCTCTTGAGGTGCTGGGATTACAGGTGTGCACCACTATGCCCGGCAAGCGTGTGAATTTCTTAGTGCAGGTCTTGGCACATAGTAAATATTCAAATAACTTCAGTAATGAATACATGAGTATCCCTTATCTGAAATGCTTGGTAATAGAATCATTTTGAATTTTGGCTTTTTTTCTTTTATTGATCTCAGAATATTTGCACATATGATCTCTTGGGAATAGGACCCAAGTCTAAACAGGAAATTCGCCTCTAATTCATATATATCTTATTCGTATAGCCCAAAGGTAATTTTATGCAGTATTTTTAGTATGCTTGCATTTTGCCTGAGACCTACTGCGTAAAGTTGATTTAGAATATCTCACTTGTGTTGTCAGAACTCAGAAGGGTTTTGTTTTGTTTTGGTTCCAAGGATTGAACCCAAAGTCACTTAAACACTGAGCCTCATCCCCAGCCCTTTTTATTTATTCATTTTAACTTTGAGGCAGGATCTCACTAAATTGCTTAGGGCCTCAGCCTCCCTAGCTCTGAGATTACAGGTGTGCATCACTACACCCAGGTAGTGCTCAAAATGTTTTGAATTTTGGAGCCTTTTAGATTTTGGATTTTCAGATTAGGGATACTCATCCTGTACCACAGTTTGGGTTCTTAAGAAATGGAAATGACTTAATAGAAATGATCTGGAGAGTTAAACTTGTACTGGCTGCCAGGATGCATTAGAAGACAAAAGAGCAGGGGTGAGAAGAATGGTAGAAAGTTGTTGAAACTATCTAGAGGTGAAGCACTGCCTGCAAGAAAATGGTGGTGTGGGTGAGGAAGGGTGGGAGTCAGCGAATTGGAGAGATGAGGGAAAGCCATAATTCCTCAGGATGCAGCAATCAGAGAATTCTGAGGTTGTTCTTGACACTTGTCATTGAAGTCAGTACACATATGCCCTTTGGCTTGCGTATCTCAATGCTCAATGATGATGGTCATTCTAATTACAATAGCCCAAATATATTGGCAAAACTTGTTTTTCCCCTTTAGCCACCCACCAGCCATCAAAATGATTGTTTTTTTTGTAGTTTCTTGAGATTAACAGAATCCAAGTCAGTCTCTCCTGACTAAAGGCTAACAATTGTAAACCAACTGTCTGTTTTATTTCAGTGCAAGCAGCTAATGACTCCGTCTGTAGACTCCAGCAGAGGGAACAGGAACGAAGAAAGGTAAAAGTAGATAATGAGCATGTGATTCCTGGATGTTTCTTTTCATTTTTTAATTTTTTTGGTACTGTTGATTGAATCCACACTACCACTGAGCTATATCCCCAGCTTTTGTTTTGGGGTGAGGGGGGTTTACTGGGGATTGAAGTCAGGGCACTCAACCTCTGAGTTAACATTGCCAGCCCTGTTTTTTATATTTTATTCAGAGACTGGGTCTCACTGAGTTGTTTAGCTCCTTGCTTTTGCTGCGGCTGGCTTTGAACTTGCGATCCTCCTGCCTCAGCCTCCCAAGCTGCTGGGATTAGAGGCATGTGCCACCATGCCCAGCTAAAGAACTCTTTATTTTTTATTTTGAGACTGGGTCCCGCTAAATTGCTTCAGGCCTCTCTAAATTGCTGAGACTAGCTTCTTCCTGTGATCCTCCTTCCTCAGCTCCTGAGTCACTGGGCTTACAGGCGTGCACTGTAACACCCAGCTCTCTGGGTGTTTATTATCATCATATCATTAGCAATTGCTTTTGATCAGAAAATTCTCTGAATTATTTTGATTTATACAGTGAGTTAAAGTTAATTTATTGAATATGGGTTGAGGAGATGTGGTCACATGGTCACACCATCAATATTTTTATAATTCAAATTGCAGATCTCTTTTTTATCTTTTCAGCATTTTCACCTTTTCCCTGAAAGTGGTATTTGTCTCACAAAGGAGAGAGAAAATAGAAGTTTTACATGTAGCAAAAAAATACCCACCAGATTGGAAATATAAATCTTTCCTTTGAACCTTAAGCATAGACTATATTATGTATATTTCTTCTAGAAAAGGAAGCATTCATGCCCGCAGATGGGTTATTTAATGAATAGTCGTAGGAGTATGTGAATCACTTGATGGGCGGTGCTTTGCTTATTTGAATTATATCTTAATTAAATTCAGATGTGGAAAACAGCGTACGAATTTAAGTTTCTGTGATAATTTGGTGTTTTCACTTGGACTTTTCATAAAGTGCTTTTGTAACTTACTCATCACTCTAAGTAAAGATACACCTTACAGTTACATTAAGAGATGTGAAAATACTAAGTCACTCTGAAAACAATTCCTTTTTGCGTGTGTGCATATCAGTAAATGTTACTATCTCTATCTCTTTGGAAATGTTGTAGTTAATCCACAGTACAAAGTTCAGATCTGTTACTACATAAGTATATAATGGAATGAATCTTTCCAGGGCTTTAATTTCTATACTCTGTACTCAATTCCAGATGTAAAGTTTGAAAATTCAACTTTGGATGATTTAAGTCTTACTGAAAGGACTCAACTGATGGGAAGGCTGCCCAAGGGTAGTAGGGTCCCAGCAGGCAGGGTCAGGGAGCACAGCCACTACTGAGCACATGGATGAAATAGCAAGTCACAGAGCCATAGTTGGGACTGTCCATTTTGGGGTGTAGTGCCAGCATGATGCTCCAAAAACTGTGAAGGCAGGCGTGGGGGCTTGAGTGGGTCATACCAGGCTGGAGAGCAGATGATGTTTTAATCCTCTTCTTGCTAGGTACCACTGTGTATGAAAGTTTTTTAATTTGTTAAGTTTAAGACAATCGCTACACTCAAGGAGTTAAAAGTTGGGGGGCTCCAAACCCCTAAAGCTAACACAATGTAGGATAGTGAGAACTGTGATCAAGTTGAAGAAAAATTTATGCAATTTGGCAAAAGGAATAATTTATTAGGAAGATGGTGACATTCAAGCCTGACCTTGATCAGTCAATAAGAATTCAGTTGCTGGATGATAAGAAAGATAGTGCAGGGAAGGAATGTAACCTATGCAAGGGCAAAAGATGCAGGAAAGCAGTGGTCTCATAGAGCTGGTGTGTGAGCATCAGGTGGTTATTTCTGGAGGTATTAGAGGAGCCAGCCAAAATGCTATTTTAAGCCATCTGTTACTGGAGGCACTAGGAGCATTTCTGTTATTAAGAAGCAGAATAACTGTCTGATAGAATACTGGTTATACATTTTAACATGTAGTTCTCTTGGCTTTCAAAATGGAAACGCATCCTGTGCCTCATCTACTTCTCTGACATGTTGCAATGTGACTTAAGCAGATTAGGGTGAGTTTGCACTCACACCTGAGTTGGTCTTTCAGACATGTCAAAGCAGTTACAATTCTGATAAACAGAAATTCTTTTTATTCTTGAGTAGGATGAACCCTTAAACCATAATTGGAATATTTCCTCTTATCACTTTGAATTATATTCATATTTAACATATTAGCTTTCTCTATATAGGAAAAAAATGACCAGACTGCATAAAAAAAAAATCTGGCTTCTTCTGTTTGTAATGGTTGATTCTTTTATTAGCTGACTGTAAGCCCTTGGACGACTCCCTAAGCTTCAAGCACATGGGAGACTAAGGCCGGAGGATCACTTGAGCCCAGATCAGTCTGAGCAACATTAGTGAGCCCTGTCTCAAAATAAAATAAAATAGAAAGGACTGGGGATGTAGCTCAGTGGTCAAGTGTCCCTGAGTTCAGTCCTCATTATAGAGAAGGGAAAGGGGGCAGAAGAAGAAGGAGGAGGACCAAAAAAGGTGGGAGGGGGGTGGCTCAAGGAATTAGACCAGTATATTTCTTAACTGTCTTTATGTCTGAGAATGTTGTTATACTAATTTTTGTAAAATACTAAAAGTTAATGTTTTTAAATGTACTGCAAAGCTGAGTTTCACTGAGAATTACTGTAGAGTATGTGAAACCTCTGTTAGTGAGGAACCACCCTGATTTTCTTCTCTCAAGATGGTTTAGTAAAA
The DNA here is from genome assembly GCF_964194105.1 of Spermophilus citellus. Taxonomy (NCBI): domain Eukaryota; kingdom Metazoa; phylum Chordata; class Mammalia; order Rodentia; family Sciuridae; genus Spermophilus; species Spermophilus citellus. The sequence goes on from NC_138186.1 coordinate 16,704,464, forward strand.
TTAATCAGCTTAAAGGTATTAAAGGGATGCATTTTCACAGCCCAGCAAAGTGAAAATTCTTTATAGTCTTAGTGGGACAATGAACCTTATGTCTTAAATTTTCATTTTTTTTAATGTTTATCTACTTACTAGAACAATTTGAAGTATGGATCTTTAGGATTTTTTTAAACTGCCATATCTAGCTTTTTCTGAAATTTTCACATGGCAGGGTGTTGGACTATATGTACAGTCCACCTCCGTGTGTGTGTGTGTGTGTGTGTGTGTGAGAGAGAGAGAGAGAGAGAGAGAGAGAGAGAGAGAGAGAGAGATAAATATGTAGAAAACAAAAATGACTTCTATTTGCATTTTACAGACTAATGTTAATTGTTGCTTTTGCTTATCCTGTTGGCCACATTTTGTATATTTGAAAGGCTCTCAAAAGCAAAGAAAGATGGGAGTAGTGATGGAATAAAATAGACTATTGCCATTAATCATTACTTCTTTTTTGCCAAGACAATTTGTGGAATTCTGCCGGCAGTAAATTGATAAGCGTCATTCAGCCAAATCACATTTCCCACAATTGATATCTAAAAGTATATTCAGAAGAACAATAAATGCACATTCCCTACTTATTTAACATGTCTTGAGAACTGCCACTAATACAAAGGTTACATTTTGGGTGCTAGTACTAAGTAGTGAATTGAAATGCAATTGGTTTATAAAGTTCACTAGCTCTGAAAAATAGGCCATTAGGAGACAGAAGGTGATTGATTTCGTCAATAATTTAAATTTAGGTTCATGTGCAGCATCCACTCTTGAAGCGCTGTCCAGCCACTCCAGAGACAGTGAAATAAATGTAACTGTTTCGATCTTGTGCACAGATATTTATTAGATTTGGTTATGCTTCTTCATAATGTCTTTTCATGAGGGAGATGAGATCATATAAAGCCATATTCTTGAAAAGATTTGGAGAATACTGAGAAATATTTCCTGCTCTTTAAAATATTTTTTGACACTTGTACTGATATTTCTTACCAAAGTAGATTTTTCTGTGCCTGGGTAAAGTGTGTGTAAAATTAACAGCACGTATATTGCTGACATATGTTCCAGAATACTTTTTAAACCTTAGTTGGAGTATTCAGAATTGTTTCTTACACTAGCATTTTTCACTTCGATGCTGTTGACATTTTGGACCAGATAGAAAGGTCTTTGTTCTGTTGCTGAGGATTGCTGCCAGTGCACTATGGGTTGGCTGCCAGTAGCTCCTCCCCTGACCTCTGTTACAATGACCAAAAATCTCTGGAGAAAGAAGCACTCCCCCCACCCCAGTTGAGACTCACTGATTCTAACTAATGTGAGCAAAACTATCTTTATTTTGTATTCCGGACTTTATTTATTGAACTGGTTCTAGATATAGTTTAGCTTCAGGATTGGTTTTTATTTAAATTTATCTTTTATGGGATATAAATAGATATGGATAGGTATCTCAGTATATTATTACTATTTCTTTCTCTGTTGTGACTTAATTTGTACAATTTACTCATTGTATAGGCTAATGTTAATTAGATATAACACCATTGCCGCTTATGACTTCTGCTGCATGTTGTAGCTCACTAATAAACTTCCTCTTCATTTTCTTTTAAACTTAGAATTTTCTAAGTTTATCCCCAAAAGAAAGCAAATATATCCATTTAAGAATGCAATTGTTTTCATCTGAAACTTGATTTCAATTTTTTTTTATTGTGGTAAAATATGTACAGCATAAAATTCACCTTCTTAACCATTTTTCCCCCTAACCATATTTTTTTACATTGCAGTGACTTTAAATATATTCCCATTGTTGTGCTGCAGTAATATCACCACCAACTCTCGGTAAAACTCTTTGATCTTGCAAAACTAATGAGATTCTGTATCCACTAACCATTAACTCCCACTTCTCTCTGCCCACACTCCTCAGAACCACCATTCTACTTTCTGTCTCTGAATTTGGCTGCTCAAAGTGGAATCATATAATATTTTGGTTTTTTGTGACTGGTTTGTTTCTTTAGTATTATATCATCAAGGCTCATCTGTGTTTGTAGCATGTTACAGACTTAAGTTCCATTTTAAGGCTGAAGAACTATTCCATTATGTGTATAGACCACATTTTGTGCACCTATCCACCTGTCTGTGGGTGCTTGGGTTGCTTCCACCTTTGAGCTGTTGTGGAAAATACTGCTGTAAGCATGAGTGTGCAAATATCTGTTCACATTCTTGCTCTCTGTTCTTTGGGGTATGACCTCAAAGTGAAATTACTGAGTCATGTGTGATTCTACATTTAATGTTTGGAGGAACCTCTATAATATTATATAGCTAGGTTTACCAAAAAGCTCAAGTTTTTGTCTTCCTTAAACATGGAGCTCTTATAGGACTTTTAAAAACTGTTTTGGATGAAAATCTTTAAAAATATATTCTGTGTTCTTCTATGCGTAAGTTTTATATCATGGAGAGAGAGTGGGATTGGGGTCAGAGAGAGAAGATTGTGTTTCTATACCAAATGCCTTCAAATACTGTGCTTCGGGTTTTTCTGTCTCCTCCTTTGCCATAGGCTGACTATCATTTCTTCATATCTCATTTATCAGCTCTTTCTTTTTCTTATTTGTGATTTTTCATATGGTGTAGTCCTGAAAACCAGTTAACTAGTTAGAATTGTGATAGGCCAAATAGGTTCAGAATCTTCTGGAAACAGCAGTTCTTGCCAATGGACTTTGTTACATCTTTTTTGTTGTTATTGTTAGCTCAAAGACCCTGCTGCATAGTTCCTCAGCTAAGTCTCAAGGGGATGTTCTTCCCGGGTAGCTGAGTTTTATATATGTGAAGACTGCAGTGTTGTCAATATGGAAACATATAGTCAACCTCTCTGTTTTTTTGTGTGTGTAATTTTTATGAAGAATGCATAGCAATTATTATTAATGGTGAGAGACTAAGAAATTAGGTCAAGTGGACTGACCTCAGGAACTTCAGGAGAAGAAAGCAAGACTGGGTTTTCATTTGGGGCTGGGGATTGTCAGCTTTCAACTTGTCTCCTGGACTTTGAGAGAAAGCAGTGATATAACTGATGTGGGAAGGCCACTTGGGTGTGTATGTCTTTAGTTATAACGTTCTGTAGTACAAAATGGAGACACTGATTGTTGGCAGCCAATTCATCAGCAGTGGCTATATCCAGGAGGAATGCAGTGAATATGAAAAATGGGAGGGGCAAACTTACTTTATTTGCATTACTTGTATGCTTCAATTTATTACAAGAATCTATTGTTAAATAAAGTAAAGGGGCTGGGGATGTGGCTCAGGTGGTATCACGCTCACCTGGCATGAGTGAGGCACTGGGTTTGATCCTCAGCACCACATAAAAAAATAAAATAAAGATATTGTGTCCACCTAGAACTAAAAAATTTTTTTTAAAAAAATTTAATTAATTAATTAAAGAACAAAAACTTCACTACCAGGGGATAAAAAGTGGAGTGATCTGCCTTCTAGATGCTGTGCTTGTGATTTCTATAATAATATTTAATTTTTCTTAAGCACCTCAGGTACTGAGCTAGGAAGTTGACATGTATTACCTCTAGTCTTCATAAATATTATTTATTTTTGAACAAAGTAATATTTTTCTCATTTTTAGATTAAACTTTAAATTAGTGTCTTTAGACAACTGGCAATGGGTGAGCTAGAACTTGGAAGTGAGATTCATATGGTTCCCAAGTCTGCATTTTTCTCCATTAAGCTGCTCTGGATAAAAAGTGCTGCCTGATAGGAGTAGGAACCCAGGCCATCAGCCAGATCAAAAGAGCAGCTAAGCCAATTATGTCTGTGGCACATGCCTGTAATTCCAGCAGCTCAGGAGGCTGAGACAGGAGGATTGCAAGTTCAAGGCCAGCCTCAGAAATTTAGGCTGTCTCAAAATTAAAAAACAAAAGGGCTGGGGATGACACTCAGTGGCTGAGTGTCCCTGGATTAAATCTCCACAACCATAAATAAATAAATAAGTAGATAAATAACAAAGTAAATGAGTAAGTTAAAGCAAGATAACTATATTGATGAAGTTTTAATTTTTATTCTGTTTTTAATCTGTGACTTTTCTGTGAGACTATTAATAGTTTTTGGCAGAAGTCCTACCAAAAAATTAATTAAACTCTTCATGTATTGTCCTTTTTTTTTTTTTTTTTTTTTTTTTTGGAGTTGAAATCCATAAGGCTGAGAAGTTAAAAAGGAGTGTGCTGAAGTTGTTGCCCTTCCCCTGGTATATGAACCCTTTCCCACCACCACTCTAGTACTTATTCAGATCCCCACTACTAATATACAAGCTTCAGGCTCCAGCCTCTGAGTGGCCAGTCGAGTCTCTGAGCCCACCAGGTGTCCCTTTCCATTAGAGCTCTATGGAGTTAATATGGAGGAATCAGTTGTGATTTCAGATGCGTTATAGGCTTCTGTGGTTTGCTTCTGTCACAGTTTCCCTTGGTTTGTTTAAAAGAACATAGCGGGAATCAAACCACATCAAAACTTCTAACATGCATGTAGAATACTTGAAGAAAATATAGAAAGTTACTTTTCATACCCTTTTTAAATTTAATTCTTTGTTGTGTGTGTTCAAAGATAATAATTGAAGTTTTTCTTTCAGGGTAGAAAATTAAGTTGCTGTTGTTTTTCTACAGTAGTATTCCCTCTTTGTTGCTGTGGTGCTCCAAAGAAAAACCCTTTTATCTTTATAGAAATCTTAAGGACCATCTCAAGAAGAATTTAGATATTTGACATATTCGACCTTAAATATTTGAGAAAACACTAATTTGCCTGTTTTAGATGTTGATTTGCTTTAAGGGCTAGAATTGAACTGAAGAGATTTCTCGATTTCTCCTTCAGTAGCTAATGATCTATGATTCCTTCTAATGTACTCAAAACATATTATGTAAGACAGACATTTTAATTTCTTATGATTGTCTTAGCATATGTTCTTTAAACTTGATAAAGTATATGTAATTTGGAACTTGAGAAAAATAGAGATATTAAAATTACTTGGATTTTTGTCATTTAAGGATACTAAACACCTATGAATTTTCAAAAATGTGAGTACTCATGTTCAGTTATAATAAAAAAAGCCTTCAGTGTTTCTAATGTGTCCTATTCTTATTGGATATTAAAATGATAATGTAATTTTTCTTATTGTGATTTATAGTTGATCATTACAGAAACCAAACATCAAGCAATAAAGTTACATTTGTCTCATCTGCATATAGAAATAACTGTATAGAAGATCTTAGGTGATTTTCACATTTTCTTTTCTCAGATGTATCATGACCACTTAATAGCTACTGAGAAACAGCATCAACTCCAGTGGGAGGATTTCATGAAAGAACAACCCCGCCGTCAGGCTGAGGTGGATGAAGAACACAGAAGAGCCATGGAAAGGCTTAAAGAACAATATGCTGAGATGGAGAAGGGCCTAGCAAAATTCTCAACTTTTTAAGAACTTGAACAACAACATTCACAAATGGAGGAGAATTCATTGACTGCTCCACAAAATACTCCCACCAACATTTAGCCTCTGCTTCAAGCTTAGCAATACCTTCAGTGGCACTCTTCAGTGGCACACGGAGAAACTGCAGCTGGAGCCTGACTGAATGGCCAAGAGAAGAAGAGTGCTCTAACATTCCTGTTTCAAGTGCCTAAATATGATCATTTGAATGGGGAAGAAGAGGGGGGAAATGGGATGAATTTACTCTTTGTCAGAATTTGATTTGTTTTCTGATCATTAGCTGAGAGAACTATAACTACAGACTTCTTAGAAGGATCATTCACCTCATTCTCATACAGGGTTGATGTTAATTACTGTAGCTTAAAAGGCAGGTAGCATAGCTGCCTCCCACAGCTTCCCTGGCTGTGAGAGACCTAAAGATGCATAAAGTGTTATTCCATGAGTAATGTAAACAAACATCTGGTCTTGGAACAAAGATCACATTTAAAAGAGGGAATGATCAAAGCATTGTCTCCACTATGACAAAGATGGCTGCGATGGTGCTGGCACTGCCTGTTGGGAAAGATCAGATTTTGCAGTGCAGCAGAGTGCCTTGCCGTTCGTTTCCCTGGAGGACAAGACGTGTGTGTTAAGTTTGTGGCCTTCCAGCTCTTACTATTTTCATCTTTTGAAACATGCTTAGGAGGAAAAGCTTACCAAAAATATATGTTGGCTTTTAGCCTTTTTCCAAGAACCACAATCTTGCCCGTAGTATTTACCTCATTTTTGTGTCTATTTTTCTGTGGGTAAGCTTTATAAGATAAATAACGTCTATACATGTTCAATTGTTTAATGAGTAATTAGCAAATTCTGCTAAGGAGTCCCTCTGGAACCATATAAGCATTCTGGCTCTGAAAGAACCAGAAGTGTTTGTCCTCGTGGCAAATGATCCATGTTAAATGTAAATCCTTTTTAATGTTCACGTCTGTTCTCATAAGCAGGTGTATTATGATGAAACGTGTACCAATTTTGTCATCACTGTGATTCTTAAAATTCTGCATTTAACAATTGAATTGAAGAACTAAGTTGATTTTGTTTGCCATAAACCAAGCAAAAGTAAATGCAATAATTTCAAGAGATTTATGGAAAATGAATTTGAGGTATGGCCAAATCTTTGTAATAGTTTTCATTGCTTTTCAGTCAAGAAAGGTACAAGAAAGAAAATACCTAACTTTCTCATCTTATCTCAGTGTTGCGACTGCAGAAAATTGACAAAGCTTGACTGTGTAAACTTATGGCTAACTGTCAAAGCTTCATTCTTGGCTGCATGTTGAAAATGTGATTAAAGTTAATAGAGGAGATGAAATAAGTATTTGAGATTTCTTTCAATAACACTGAACTTCTGCCAACTTTCTCTGTCTGCTACTGTAGGTTGACAGGTTCATCAATCATCCTCTGGTACCTGGACTAAAAAGAGTACTTGCTGACACTAAGGCATGCTGGAATTTTCTTAATTCTCTTTCAGTGGATGGAAAAAAAAAAAAAAACTTCCAAAAATATCCCACACATAAAAAGGGAGGGGAGCCTTAAATGAAAATTCCCTTTGTATCATAGGCACTTTACGGAATGCCATTAATCGCCAACACACCATTGAACAGATGCTGTAGCCAAGAACTCGGGATTATATGTGTGAGTGGGAATGTGCTCTGTGGTTGCTCAACTGGCACAGGAAAACTTTTCTGATAGTTTTTGTTAATCTCACATGAATAAATACTTTACCTTGTAAGTTTGTATATATTATACAAGTATCTAAGAGACTTTTAGACCAAAACAAATTCAAGGGGTTCTTGAGCTTTAAACAGTAAGATACTTAGTTCTTTCTTTGTAATTTTGTTATTCAACCTGACTTCTAAAAGGGCTGGTTCGTTTACCCTCCTTTTGATATTTTTAGTGCTGAACACTTTTGCTTCTGTTTCCCAGTTTTCCAAACTATTGTTATGTATTTATTTTATGTAAAAATTGATATTAATGATTTCATAATTTACATTTCTGCTGTGTTGAACAGAAATACTGTGGGTCCTCTGAAGTTCACGGGATTATGATATGATCAAATGAAGTAATATTTTGTGATTTTAATGCACTATAGAATTATTTTAAATTCTAAGTATTTTCCAGTATTCATTATGATTTCTTGTCTGACTGCAGGAGGCTTTTTCCCTTCATTTCCTAACAGATTTTTAAATTCTGTTTTGATTATTGATTCTTCCTTTAATGGAATTATAGAGAATAGATATATATAATACTGATCTGCTGAAATTCGTTGATAACTGCTTTAAGACCTAGACTGTGGTCAACTTATGTAAATGTTTTTTGAAAAGTATACATATTTTCCAGATGTTGCTAGTTCATTAGAACAACATTTTTTTTGTATTGCTCAAATTCTCTATTTTACTGTTATCTTTTTTCCTTCTACTTGATCTCTCATATTCTGAAACATGTTAGAATTTTCTAGTGGAGTTACTAATTTCAGTAGCATCTATTTCTAGTGATGCTTCAGTTTGCATTGCCTTAAAATATAAACTAGTTTAGTATTTATATGGGATTTTTATCCTTTTGTTGGATTTCTCTATTAGGTTTTAAGTAGGTCTCTTCAAAACTATAAATGGCTCTGTCTTTCCCTCTGAGTTTTCATTTTATTTTCCACACTGAAGCCGAGAATGTGACGGGATTAGGTACACTACTTTCATACATGTCAGCATGGCGTTCCACTGACCTGTAGAATTTGAGCTGTTCCATGACTGAAGGTGCCAGAGATAAGCATTGAAGAGCTTGTACCTTGAAGGTACTTTTCTGAGATAAGTTCCTGAGTAAGGTGCTTCACTCTGGGAACACTTAGGGCTTCTTTACAGTAACCCTGAGAGGTTAGCCGAGATTCCAGGTTACCTCACTGGGCCTGTAGAATTCCCAGGGAATTACATTAAAATATCAAGTTTGGGTGCCAAATTTGTGGCTTCCTCAAACCAGAACTCATGATAAACTTCAATATTTTCCATCACTTCATTGAGTGAATACAGTTCTGCAGTCAAATTACTTAAAAGTGTAATTTTCTTTTTGGTTATTTTTTAAATTGGGGAGTTTAATCTATTTACATTTGTTGAAATTACTAATTTTAGGGATTATTTTGTGGTTTATTTTATTTCTTGGTTTCTGTCCTGCCTTTTCTGTTTTTTCAAAGCCCTGTTTTCTTGTCTTCTTTTAGATTGAGTTTTGTTATGTTAACTTGTAATAGTTTATATAAGTTAAGTATTCAAATTTTATCTTTTAGTGCTTATCAGGAAATTTAACTTGCACAGTTAACAAAATCTAAAGTTAATATTTTTACTCTCTTCCTAAACATTAGAGACTTTAGAACTATCTGATAGTCTCCCCTAAATTTACAAATACATTGTCTAGAATTTTAGTCCTGTCTAGGTTTAACTCCAAATATAATTATTTTATAGAGTCAATGTTTGTTTAGACTTACCTACAAGTTTCCATTTTATTGTTCTCAAAAAAGGTAGCTGGAGGCTGGGGCTGTAGCTCAGTGGTAGACTGCTTGCTTAGCTCGTGTGAGGCACTGGATTTGGTCTTCAGCACCACATATAGATAGATAGATAGATAGATAGATAGATAGATAGATAGATAGATAGATAGATAAAGGTATTGTGTCCATGCACAACTAGATAAAATATTTTTTTTTTAAAAAGCTAGCTGGGTGAACACGTCTAGGTTGACAGCTGTCTTCTCTCTGATATTTCTCCTCCATTCTCTTTCTTCAGTTATTCCTTTGCTTCTGAAGTGACAGCTGTCGGTATGACTAATATTCTTGTAGCTACTCTGTCTTCTCTCCCCAAGTCATGTTTAAGATTTTTGTCTTTGGTGTTCCACAGCCTTGTGTCATTGCATCACAATGTGTTTAGCTAAGGCTTTCTTGTCATCATCCCAAATTAATGCTTAATTTAGGCCTTTTGTGAATTATGGAAGATTCTTAGCTATTATCTCTTTGAATTTTTTTGTCTCCTGTGTTCTCTCTATTCTGTCCTTCACGAAATCAAATTAGCCTCGTGTTTTACCTTCTCCCCGACTTCTCCAGATCTCTAAATCTTGGTTTCATATTTTCTATATATTTTTCCTCTATTTGTTGAATTCTGGATAATTTCTTTAGATCTGTTGTCCAGTTCACTAATTTTGTCTTCTCCCTCCTCCTCTCCACCCTCTCACCTCTTTAACTTCTCTTTTGCTATTTTTTAGAGTTATTGTGGGTTGTTTTTTTTTTTTCATTTTTAGAAGTGTTGCCTTGGTACTTTTTCCAAACTTTCCTTATAATTAAGGATAGTTCTATTAGGCCCTTTTTTCTTTTCTTTGAACATACTAAATCCTTATTTTGAATTCTGTGATAATTGTAGTATTTTGGGGGGCGGGGTGTATATAAGGCGTTTGTGTGTCTGAACCTATAGTTTGTTGCTGTGGCTGAAACAAGCTTATGGTGACTGGTGACTAGTGTCTTAGTGTGACTGGTGATTGTTGGTTGTGAGTTCATAGTCCCCTGGACTTTTCCGTGTACTACTGATACCTTTCTCAGAACACTGCAAACCCCACGCAGCTTCAATGTCAATTTCTCCTTGGTGCCCTGCCTCTCCAGTTCCAGTGCTGTCTGTGAATTTAGACCTAAACAGATGTGACTGTGACAAGGCTTTCCCAGAGGACTCTCTTGCGCCCCTTTGTAACTCTTGTGGTTTATTCTTAATCCCTCAGAAATGTTTTATAATTATTTCACTAGTTTCAGTTCTCATAAAATGTGAACATTAACATTTTCTCTTGGTACAGCTCATAGTTATTCAGTGAACAGGGAATAGAAATCAGTCAAATTACTGTTTGCCTGTTCTTCCTCATTCTGCTCATTTTAAAATTTTATTTATTTGTTTTGGTATCAAGAATCAAACCCAAGGGTGTTTAACCACTGAGCCACATCCCCAGCCCTTTTTTGTATTTTATTTAGAGACAGAGTCTCTCTGAGTTGCTTAGGGTCTTGCTAAATTGCTGAGGCAGGCTTTGAACTTGCCATCCTCCTTCCTTAGCCTTTCAAATCACTGGGATTACAGGCATGGGCCACTGTACCTGGCTTGCTCATTTTAAAATTTTAACTCCCCCAAATAGTGCTTTCTTGTGACTATTCTGGCAGCCACAGCAAAGCAGTATTCTGATATTTATATTCATGTTCCACAAGCAAGAGAACACAAACCTACATTACCAACATTTCAGTAACTTAATAAATGAACTAATATTTGGTCCTCACAAAAACTCAGGGTCCAGATCACTGAAGAAATAGTCAACATAAATGTAAGGTATTTAAACACAGTGCATATGTTTGTATAATGTAGCTTGCAAGTACTTTTAAGTGCCTTATATATAATTTCATCTTACTTTGTCCTTGTAACCAAGTAGTACCCACTTGGCCCTTTTAAAGAAAAAAACGTAGGGAAACATGAGGAATATAATGTTTTACCTACCAACGACCCATTGCATGACTAGATGAGACAATACTTTTATGCTTTTTAAAAACTTTCCTAAGTGATATCATAAAGATCCATAGTACAGATGGATCAAAAAAGTTTTCCATAGCTTTCTAAAAAGTCTTCTGTGCTACAGACATTAATAAATCAATACATAAAATTTTGTTTAACCATTCACTAGGTCATCAGGCTGTGCTGCAAGATAGAATAGAATGTGAGGTGATGGATATGGTAATGAGCCCGACTTGGTCTTTCCACGATGTATATGTGTATTGAAATATCACATTGAACACCATAAATATGTACAGTTATGGTTTGGCAATTTAAAAGAAAAATATATTGATCATGACCAGGTTAAGAAGCAGTTAAGTACCACCCTGCAGAGACCAGTGAGTGACTCAAGGCCACTTGGAACCAGCCATGCTGAGTGAAGTGGCACCCTGGCTCAGCGCTTACTACTGCAGCAAGAGAGGAGGGCATGGGCTGGCAAGGACATGTCTCTCATGACCAGCAGCTCCACGCTCAGCCCCAATGCGCTCTGCAGAAAATGAAGGTGTGTGCCTTTTCATCGTTCCTGGAGTAATCATTTTTCTTTTTAAATTTCAAAAAGAAAATGTGGTGAAACCAGACAGGAATCAGAGTCAACCTGCAGAGCAAATATTAGCACCATCTAGGAGTGTGAAGTTTAACTGTGAGAGAAAATTGTGTAAATTGGCTAGAGAGGGCTTTAGTTGGCTCCATGTGAATCTGATTCCTGACATTTACAAAATCACCCAGATTGCTACCATAATTCTTCAGAGAAAAGATTCTGTAAATGTTAAGATTTAATATAATTCTTACCTTAAAATAGAAGTGGTGAAGAGTTTGAAAAGAAAATCTCAGGTCAATTCACTTTTTTAAGTTTTATGTCATCAGAAATACTTAAGCAGCTGTTTTGGAAGTGTATTTTTTTTTTTTAAGAGAAGGATTCATAAAATTACAGTAAAAAAAAGATTATAGTAACATCATTGTCACAAAGGAAAAAAATCTGGTAAAGTGTATACTAAACAACTTTGTTTTTAAGATTACTTCTACATCAAATAATTTATTAAAATGGAAAACATTGATATTTATTTTACTAAGAAAAATTCTGACTAAATGATCTGAAATTTGTAGCTAAATACTCACCAGCAGGTGTCACTACGATAACAGATTTTTTTTCCCCCTTCTACTTTCTAAGCAATTTTGTGTAGTGGGTATATTATATTCGTGGACGAAGATGTGTAATTTAGCAAAACATGCACAGTGTTCCCAGATGGTTTTGATAATTGTATTTTTTCTTACCTTTCTTCATGTCTCAAATATACAGATTCCTTTATTATATAGTTGAAGTGATGGGTTTATTGGGAATAAAAACAGTTTAAAAACATAGTTTTTGGATTTTTTATGGATATACAGAATAGTACACAAATCACGAGGTTACCGTTTGTATAACCAACAGTATCACTAGTATTCCCCCGGCAGTTTGTACTCCTAGGAGATATTAGGGCCTCAAACTTATTTTTTGCCCTTATTTTGTCAAAAACGCAACCAGAGGGCTGGGGATGTGGCTCAAGTGGTAGCGCGCTCACCTGGCATGCATGCGGCCCGGGTTCGATCCTCAGCACCACTTACAAACAAAGATGTTGTGTCCACCGAAAACTGAAAAATAAATATTAAAAATTTTTTAAAAACGCAACCAGAGATACTCCTGGCAAATCCAAATCGGAAACTATTTCCAATGTTTTTATAGAGAATCTGAAAACCTCCTTATTCCTTTCTTGAAAATTAAGATGGAGTCAAAATTTTAAAATCAGCATTTAGAGACACAAAAATATAGCAACCAGTGGAAAATAGCAATAGAAATTCAAAGCTAGTATTTGGGTAATTTTTCTCACCTAGTGTGGAAGCAAAAAGTAGAATTGCATTTGTTTGAGCGGGGTCAGTGTTCTAAAAGAAATCCAGGCAGTATAGCCCTCTATCCTGAAGGACTTTACAATCCAGTTGCGCACATACAATAATAAAATTGACAACCAAGACCAAAAAAGATCTGAATATTACATTGAAGATCATTCTATACCAAGCATAACAGTACATGATTAAAATAAGTAAATTCCAGTGGGAGCCATCTCTGTGACTCATGATTAGGAAATCATTTGTAATAAAGACAAAGAATTCATTAGGATTTGGGTAATGGGAAGCTGGCAGAGTATTTCCGATTGGTTTAGTTTAGTGAGCACTTAGGGATCACCAGTATCCCCCAGCACTTTGTACTCCTAGGAGATATTAGGGCTGAAGGGTGCCTCAAACTTATTTTCTGCCCTTATTTTGTCAAAAACACAACCAGAGATACTCCTGGCAAATCCAAACAGTAACTCATAGACTTCTTGATGTCCAAACAGTGGTAGATAAGACCAGAAATTGTAAAGCATCCTGAGTTGAGAATCAGAGCCTTGCATTTTAGCCATGTTTACATCACTAAATTTATACAGGGACTTCAAAAACATCACTTGGATGGTTCTCACATTGTCCCCAACTTCCATAATTTGTGCCTAACCTTCAGATAATGAGACTATTAAAGTAAGAGCCACCATAGAAATGTTACAGGAAGGTTGCTCTGTGGATTCAGATGAATGACTGATGGATCAAAGAATTTGCCAGCCCACATAGGATTTTTCAGAATGTAGCTGAAAATAGCATTTCCTAGACAGGGGTAGAGGTGAAGATCTTAGTTTGGAATGTAAGATTATGGGAATTTTAGTACCCATATTTAGATAAGTCTGTGTACTATTTATATTCCTTACATTACTGGCACAGCCTGGGATTCAGATAATCTGCCCTATTTTCCTTTTTATGTATATTTATAATTGTTAGTCCCCATGACTGAATTTTTGAAAACACCACCACTACAAATTAGGAAAATCAAGAAAGTTATTAAAGCTATTTCTGTATGTCTTTGAAAGAAATATTTTGCTTTTATCTAGTTGGTGAGGAAATACTATGAGGTTTTATTAAGCCGCTACTCCTATTTAAGGATTTCCCATTTCCTTTCCCAGAAGACTAAATTGTTCAAAGACAAAGAATATTTTATGAGTTTTTATATCCCATGCTTCAGATATGCATTGACTATGTATTTTAAAAAGGGAAGTTCACATTCATTATAAGGCCCATCAAGAGTGTGATTAAAAAAGATTTTAATTATCCTTACTATTTACATTTGTGTGGAATATGAAGAAATACATAAAGATTAGATTATTTCATTATTTTTAATCTATACTGTCAGGTTTCTAAGTAGTCTTTAAGTCTTTGATCACCTCGTTGAAAATATTTGCTGTTTCTTTCTGTAAAGCTTTTGTTTATTTGTGAAACTGGGGATTGAACCCAGGGATGCTGTACTACTGAGCCACATCCCCAGCCTTTTTTTTTTTTCTTGAGACAGGGTCTCACTGAGTTGGCCAGGCTGACCCCAAGCTTGCCATCTCCCTTCCTCAGCCTCCCAAGTAGCTGGGATTATACATCTGCACCATTGTACCTGGAAACTTCCTGGAAAGGGTTATTCTGATGTTATTGTTTTTAATGTTTTTTATTTTGAATGATTATTATGATACAGTGAACAGGTTGGCCAGGTAATTGCTAAGACCAACATCCATCTTGAAAGCTGCATGATGCAATTCTTGTTCAAATATTCTGCTTCAGCCATTGGTTTTACACATCACTGTATGAACATGCAACATGCAACTCTTAGCTGATTGGCTTAGCATATAACTGTCCCCAGCCTGAGTAGAAAGGAACTTCTGGATCTAAATGAATGGAAGTTTCTTGTTGTTGTTTGTTTGTTTGTTTGTTTATTCGTTTTAAATATCTGGATTCGTGGGGCCAACGGTTTTCTAGATGGACTTCACTGTAGAATGATGGGTAGATTATTAAGGTAGGAAAGTGGTATCCAAATTCTGGATCTGCTCACTTCCTAGCCCAATGGTTGAGGATTTATTTAATTCCTGTTGGTTCAGTTCTTCATCTGGAAATCTAGAAAGTTTTTAAGGTAAATTATATACAGCTAAAATAGAAACTTGAAATCTTACTTCTTTGGAAAAAAAAACAATTACCCCCAATTAACAAATAGTTTATTTTTCTAAAACTTCACTTAGGTCATCTGTTTGGAACTCAGACTGAGTCTCCTAATAGGAACAATGATGTCCGTGGTGATTAGGCTCTTAGCTGGCCCTCAGAGACAATCATGTCTCAAAATATTACAGCACCAGTAGCAGTCTGTAATGCTAAAAGCTCATAATCAGCCACTACATTTAATGATTTTTAAAAAATTGATCCACAGTCTTGCCTAGTAGGAGCTGGATGTAGGCTTTTGCTGCAGCTGTGAAAGTAACATTGCCAGGTAGGCGCAGAGGAAGCAGAATCTCTTAGTTCTGGTCACTGAGGGAGGCTTCTATTGAGGGCCAAGTCCTCTTTGGCCCCAGCCCTGGCCTCCCACCAATACACTCCCCTTTCTGTTGCTACCCTACTGACTCAAAAAAAAAAAAAAAAAGAGTCTCAGTTTCCTTCTTAAGTGATGCTAAAAGAGGTTTTTGAGGTTTATAAGATGATTTCTTGAGAATAAGAAGTAGATGAGAAGGACCCCTCTCCTCATCCCTAACACAAATACCCACATTTTTAAGTGTGTGTAGTTGGCGGTCATGCTCTTCAAACCCGTCACCAGGTCGAGGCATCTCCACCTGCAGATTCAGTGAGCTTCCATAACCTTGCAGCCGGGGTCTCTGATACTCTGAGGTGCTTACATTGGCCATGAGATTACTGCCTACAGTCTTACCCTGGGGCTGGAGAAAGAACAACTGAGGTAGGGAGCAGCCCCCCAAGAATTTCACTTCTCTTCTTGCCTACACCAGCCACACCTATCCTCACAGACATGTGAGTCCCACATGTGGCACAACACTCTCCGACCTTCTGTATCTGATACTCGGGCCTATGTGTGTCCCATGGATTGATGTTGAGTTACTGTCTCAAAATCTCATGAAGGTATTTTGTTAAAGCTACAGAGTTCAGGCCACACTTGAGTCCTGGAGTGAGGGGACATCATTAATGTTAATGGCCTGAGGAAACGGTGAGTTCTGAGAGAGGCCCAGGCAGGTGTGAGGACCTGCCTCTGTCACACCCTCTCCCTCTCCCCACCTTCCCTTCTCTCTCTCCCTCTTCTTCCACGGGGTGGAGTTTCAGATGATCTCTACCACCTGGAGGTGGACTTTAGTCTGCAGGCCTCGTCTGTGTAGGAGTGCCTGAGACAAGGATGAGTGATTTATGCTTTGTAAACCAGATTCTCTAGTTTTATTTGTGGCTGTTTCCATTTTGTAACCCCCAAGTCCTCCATGAAACCTTGCTTAAATGTTCCAAGATGATCTCAGCTGTGCAGAGGGAATTAAGAAAGGCGCTCTCCCTCCACATCAAACGTGTGGGGCGTGACGGCTGGGAGGGACCTCTGAGGAGAAGTGGGTGTCGGGCCTGTGAGCTCGTTGCCACTCTCCATGGCGGATTCATCTCCTCACCTACAAGGGGCAACTACACTGGATCTCAGCAAAGAAGAGGTCAAGTTCCCTTTTCAAAGTGCTAGAGAAAGCAGAACTCCAGCTAGCCCCTGAAAAGTAAGTGGTCAACTCAAGGTTACGGTGGCCCCGCTGACCGGCTGAGCCACGTCCACACAACCATTTGTATGCTACCTCATGGTTCAAAAAAATAATGATATTCTGTACAAAGATTAAATGTTTACAGGAGAAAAATATATTTCAAACTATTATCAACTAATTTTTATTTTCATCTTTTTAGGAGATGAAGAGAAAGGAATTTAGAGATTATTTTAAAAATCATTTAACATATCACAAGTGTGGTATAAGTTGCCACTCAAGCCCAAGAAGCCCTCCCCGAGGCTCCACATTTGTCCTTCAGTTAGGGCCCCAGTATCTGTTCATGTGTATAGCAAAATGTCTGGGAAGAGCTGCCTCCACTTACCTAACTCCGTGTTCTCCCCTGACCCCCTTATAACCCACTTTCAATTCCACTCCTCCCTAAAACCAATCTCATCAGGATCACCCACATCCTCCGTGGAGCACACCACTTTCTTCACTTGGCTCTGATTGCTGGATATTCCTGGCTTGCCTTCTGCCTGGAGCTCGCCTCCTCTTTTGACTAACATGCCCTAAGGACAGACCTCTGGCTCCTCTCTTCCCTACGGGCCATTCCCTGCAGCCAGTCCCCCGGCTGTGGACTCCCAGTTGACACCTCTAGCCTCACTTTTCCCTCTTCCTTCCCTGCCCCAGCCTTCCCCATTTCAGTATGTGGCACCACTGTTTACCCACTGTCTTGTGCCAGTATCTAAGCATCATGCTTGATTCTCCCTCCTTCTCCCTATCTAACTCATCAGCTAGTCAGGTTGACCCTGCCTCCTTCCCAAATCAAGCCACCCATCCCCACCATCTCCCCTGCCCCGATTCTAGGCCGTGCCTCTTAACCAATCCGCTTTTATGGTTGCTCCCACTAGCTACTTTTAGAAACAGCCATGTCTTACAGAACACCGGCCACGCCATGTCATTTTCCTCCTTAGGACACTGCTGACTCTCCCACACAATGAAACCCACAGTCCCTGCCGTGGCCTCCCATGTCCTGTCTGTCCCATTCCTCACCTCCCACCCCTGGCACTTGCTGGGTTTCATCTAACCCTGCGGCCTTCTTGCTGGCCTTCAGACATGCCCAGGCTCCCATCCACCTGGGAGCCCCGCCTCTCTGTTCTTCCCTCAGGTCCTGTCAAGACCTCCTCTCACTTCTTCTAGCTCTCTTCAGACATCACCTCCTCAGAGAGGCCTGCCCTGATCACCCAGTCTAAATAGTGCCTTTCCATTCTTATTCAATGTCCCCCCACTGAAACATAAACTCTGTGACAGCAGGAACCTTGTTCACCTCATCTGTTCACCTTGTTCACCCAGAGCCTGGAATATGGAATTTACTGATTGGAGGGACTGGTGTGTGGCAGTCGGGGGCTCTTTGCACCTGGACTTTCTCACACTTGATATTGAAAATACTTAGATTCTAATTAGAAAATATTTAGAGCCTCGCTAGAAAATTTCAGTATGTTCAGTATCCTCTGTTAAGATGTAACCATTGTCTCATAACTGAGTCAAACAAAATTGTCTTCACATCATGAGAGGTGGCAGAGCAGAGGGGATAAGAGTGTCACCAGAGCAGATCCCAGCTGTGTTCCTTGCTAACTAGGCAACCTCGGGCGAGTTACTTAACCTCTCTGTGCCTCAGTTTCCTCCTCAGTGAAGGAGAGATGCAAAAGTACCAATACTTTCCTCGTAGATTTGTTTGGAGAATTAAATGAGTTCATGTGTATAATGTTTAAAGAACCTGACATGAAAGTATGGCATTTAATGTTTGCTTTATAGCAATTTCAGCGTCTTCATCATCATTGATTTGAGATGTCCCTTGGGGAATAACTCTGTGTGATCAGCCATAAAAAGGTTGATAGGTTCTGATCATAAAAACTTTAAGCTTCTTAAATTGAAGTCTGTAATGATTCCCCTTGGAGCACTTAGCTGGATTAGCCTGCTTTCTATGGTCTTAAAATACGCATTAAAGGCAAAGAAGTACTAGTTTTGTAAATCCTTAGATGGCACACCCATCCAGCTGGTACCACAAATGATGTCACATTTCAGGAAGATCGGCTAATATATTCCATGGAATCAAAGGTACTTCTTGGGATGAAATGAGTTTTACTTCTAGTTCCCAGGCTGGTTTTGGATTTGGACCCAATATGGAGAAAAGTTGACCCTTTCCAATAGATCCCTGCTGAACCCATTTTGATAGCATTTAATTTACCCAAGTTATCCATGACCACATTTAGTAATTTTGGTGATATCTCCCATTTCTCAAAACAAGACATGCTTACACCCTTTCCAAAGAATGTGATTGGTATGTGGGTATGTTGTCTGGGGCCAGCCTCTTATCTGGAGACCAGATTCAAAAAAGTCTGAGTTCAGCGAAGTGACTTCGATGGCATGCTCTGTTTTGTTTTGCTTTAACATGCATGTACGGGTCCTGCTGCACCCCCCCACACCTAGGAACAATGCCGCACACATCATTTCCTGAAATAATGGAGTTGGAAGGCAATTATCTGCTCACAAAACAGGCTGAAACAACAGTTCCTGATATTCTTCTCAAATACTTTAACTTCCCAAGGAATCCGGAAAAAATAATTCCATGAGCCGGTGTTGTGAATGAAGGTATGAGATTCCAATTTCCTTCACTAAGACCCAGTGACCAGAGATAATTAATTCCACTCAGTGTCACTGAGAGGGGCTGTGGTCTGTGAACAAGGTACTGCCTTCTTACTCCTGCAGGGTTGGGGGGTCCAGGTGCCCGAGGATTACTTGCAGTTAATTCCAGTTAGACTTATTTTAGGACTTTTACTCTGAAAGGGGATTCAGGACTTGTGTTTCAGACTCTCCAGATAAGAAATGTACACTTTCTAGAAAGAATGCATATCCATTGCAGCCGAGCATGTTGGGTCATAGTGGGAGAGCTTCTTGAACCCCTTGGCTCCTACATTGTGGATGTGGATTAGCAGATGTTCCTCAGAACTGTCTGTTCTCCAATCCTTAAGAATCTAAACATCACCAAGGTCGCTTTGTGGTAGTCATGGTGAAAAAGAACAAGAAGATGGCTACTATTTAGACGTTGTCTTCTGGAATTCTCATCTGAAGGGAAACTGATACATCAGCCGGGCACATCCATTCTTGGTATCTTGAGAAAAACCGTGGGGACCCCCCCCCAGCAGGATGAAGAGAAAAGGGAGACGCTCTCTGCAAGGATCCTTAGGGAGGGTGTGTGGCTGGTTCCAGAAGCTTCCCCAAAGGCTGGCCGCTGTTCTCAGTCTGGCTTATTTGGGTATTCAGAAATCTTATCCCTTTTTGGAAGCCCAGGCTATTGATTTTGACTTCTGATGCACCAGAATCAACTTGTCTGACATTTTCTTGAATGAAATATATAATTGTTAGAAGTGTAGTATGAAATCTGCAATTAAAATTGCTTAGTTTTTATTATATCAGAAACCAACCAGTTCCCATAAATCGTAAGCAGAGCTGCTGTGGTATGGCTAGGTGTCCCCCCAGAGGCTTGGTCCCCTGGATGGTCCTGTTGGGATGTGGTGGAAACTTAATAGGTGTGGCCTAGTAGGAGATCCTCAGGTCACTGCCTGGGGACTGGGGGACCCTGGTCTCTTCCTCTCTCTCTCTTTCGCTTCCTGGCTATGAGGATGAGTGGTTCTACTCCATCGCCCACTCCTCACCGCAGGCCCAAAGCAACAGGGCCGACCAACCAACCACAGGCTGGGACCTCCACACCTGAGCCAAAATCAATCCTTCCTCTTTATAAGTTAATGATCAGATTTTTGTGACCGTGATGGAAAGGGCACTGACCTAGAGTCACATTGAGATTTTCTTCATTAAGATCTCTCTCCAGTTAGCCCTGCCTTTGCCTGATGGGACAGTGTGGCTGGCCACATGTCCTCTGTAGACAACCCCTTCCCTCTTGCTTCTGTGTCCTTTGAACTCCCACCGACTCACATCCATCCAAGAAACTCAAATGGAGAAACTATACGTGGAAATGGGTCTGTTTGCTTCATTAAAAACAGCCCTAGGTAAAATTCATCACATCTGAAGGGTCAGTGACAAAAGGTAAAAGCAAAAGAAGGGCTTGTGTGACCTCGCACAATGGATACAAAGTGGACCACGGGCAGCTCTGGGGTTGAAGTTCAGCTAGTTTTTCGGGATGGTAAAGGACCAGAAATGAGGCCCTGGCATCTCACTCATTCTGGGGAATATGCTGGAACCTGATTCAGGCCTCGTTAATAATTCCCCAGCAATGAACTGCGTCTGCAGCTAACCCTGCAGGCTCTCGTTTGTATCAGTGGAATCATTCCTGGCGTTCCTATCTTGGCTCATTCCCAGGACTGGCTTAACACAATAGTTAGCCAACTCTATAAATTACAGTTCCTTACTGGTCTTCATAACTCACTCCAGAGGGAAACACCAGCCATGAATAATCAGCATGTCTGTGAAGCACTTAAATCTTAATAGGCTGCCATATACATCGAAGGTTGGTGGACACATGTTTTTTAATATAGATTATTTTTCTGGTAGGACAGCAGTTCCGGAAGATACAGTGTCACTTTTTAATAAGGAACCAAGAGTCTATTAGCCTTCAACAGCTGGGTACATCATAGCCTAGGCTATCTACAGGTAAGAAAGTTAAAACTCCTTCCTCGTTTTTAATTCACCCTTTCTGGATAATTTACCCTTTCTGGATAAATGGTAGATTATGAATCTACATTTGCCGTATACCTACTTATATGCATTTCTAGCAGGAGCTATTTTAAATGACAGGCAGCGTCGCTAAGCCAGTCAATATTTATCTATTTCTCACTGTGTACTTTTCTAAGTACAAGAGATATCAATGAAATGTAAATGTGGCTACTGCCCTGTAAAAAAACTTTAGTTGAGGAAGTAAAGGCTAAAACCTAAGTGAAATAGTTGGAAAATGATTTTACACTAAGTCTTGGCACTTTTGAATTTTATAAGAGAAAGAAATCATCATAACCAGGCACAGTGATGCAGGCCTATAATCCCAGCAGCTCAGGAGGCTGAGGAAGGAGGATTGCAAGATCAAAGTCAGCCTCAGCAATTTAGTGAGGCACTTAGCAACTCAGTGAGACCCTGTCTTTAAATAAAATACAAATTAGGGCTGGGGATGTGACTCGGTGGTTGAGTGCCCCTGAGTTCAATCCCGGTACCAAAAAGAAAAGAAAAAAGAAAGATATCACTGTAGGTCAATAGGTCATTCCATCTTCCAGAGAGGCTGTACAGAAGAGGTAGATGTGAAAGATGTTTGGCGAATAACTGAGCAGAAACAGAAGGAGACTGCAACATTCATGGAGCCTCTTGGAATGCCATCGTGTCCATAATCCCATTAATCCCACGGAAGTAGACATTCACATCCCTGTTTATCCGTGAGAATGTCAAGGATTGGAGAGGTCAAGTAGCTTTGCTCAAGTCCACAAGCTCATGAATTCCTGGCAGGCAGCGGTTGAGGTGATTGGCTCCATATCCCAGACAGCTCTGCCCCTGAACAGGCTTGTAAATTGTTTCTTTGTACTTCAATCTTTCATCTGCAAGAGATGGAAATAATAGCAGCTACTTCAGAGGTTTATGTGGCGCGTAAGCATTCAGGGAGACAAGGCACTTAGCACAGTGACAAACTGGGAGCACTCCACAAATACCAACAAATTACACAGACCTGTGTGTATGTGTGTGTGTGGTGTGTGTAGTGTGGATGTGTGTTTTGTGGTGTTGTGTGTGTGTGGTGTTGTGTAGTGTGTGTGGTGTGCGTAGTGTGTAGTGTGTGTAGTGTGAGGTGTAGTGTGTGTAGTATACGTGGTGTGTGTGTGGTGTGTATGTAGTGTGTGTGTGGTGTATTGTAGTGTGTGTAGTATATGTGGTGTGTGTGTAGTGTGTGTGGTGTGTGTAGTATATGTGGTGTGTGTGTGGTGTATGTGTAGTGTGTGTGTGGTGTGTATGCAGTGTGTGTGTGGTGTGTGTATAGTGTGTGTAGTGTGTGTGGTGTGTGTATAGTGTGTGTAGTGTGTGTGGTGTGTGTATAGTGTGTATAGTGTGTGTGGTGTGTGTGTAGTGTGTGTGATGTGTATGCAGTGTGTGTATGGTATGTGTGTAGTGTGTGTAGTATATGTGGTGTGTGTGTAGTGTGTGTGTGGTGTGTGTATAGTGTGTGGTGTGTGTGGTGTGTATGCAGTGTGTGTGTGGTGTGTGTATAGTGTGTGTAGTGTGTGTGGTGTGTGTAGTATATGTGGTGTGTGTGTAGTGTGTGTGGTGTGTGTATAGTGTGTATAGTGTGTGTGGTGTGTGTGTAGTGTGTGTAGTATATGTGGTGTGTGTGTAGTGTGTGTGTGGTGTGTGTATAGTGTGTATAGTGTGTGTGGTGTGTGTGTAGTGTGTGTAGTATATGTGGTGTGTGTAGTGTGTGTGTGGTGTGTGTATAGTGTGTAGTGTGTGTGGTGTGTATGCAGTGTGTGTGTGGTGTGTGTATAGTGTGTGTAGTGTGTGTGGTGTGTGTATAGTGTGTATAGTGTGTGTAGTGTGTGTGATGTGTATGCAGTGTGTGTATGGTATGTGTGTAGTGTGTGTAGTATATGTGGTGTGTGTGTGGTGTGTGTGTAGTGTGTGTGGTGTGTGTATAGTGTGTATAGTGTGTGGTGTGTGTGTGGTGTGTGTATAGTGTGTATAGTGTGTGGTGTGTGTGTGGTGTGTGTATAGTGTGTATAGTGTGTGGTGTGTGTGTGGTGTGTGTATAGTGTGTATAGTGTGTGGTGTGTGTGGGTGTAGTATGTGTATGTATATGTGGTGTGT
The DNA here is from genome assembly GCF_964194105.1 of Spermophilus citellus. Classification (NCBI taxonomy): domain Eukaryota; kingdom Metazoa; phylum Chordata; class Mammalia; order Rodentia; family Sciuridae; genus Spermophilus; species Spermophilus citellus. The sequence goes on from NC_138186.1 coordinate 16,727,980, forward strand.
GTGTGTATGTATAGTGTGTGTGTGTGCAGTTTGACTGAGGGTCAGAGCCACACCTTGTCTGACTCCGGTCCTCTCTGTATTCTGTCCCCTGTTGAAAGATCAAGTAGAAAATCGCTGACAGAGAGTAAGCACAGGCCCACGGTCTGCCCTAGAAAGGAGAATGGAATAGGGAGGCTGGCGAAGTGATGGGAACTTTCGATAAGGCAGATGGCAGCGGGGACTCCAGACCAGGTGCCCCAGGGACCGGGCTGGCCAGCCAGCTCCTGGCAGCTCCCGGGTGGGAGGGCCCGAAGAGGGTGGCTCTAGGCAGCGTGTGGGGGCCGGGTGCTGCAGGTCCCCCTGGGAAGCTGAAGTGCGGGTAATGTGGCCCTGTGCTGGGCCCAGGAGGGACAGCAAGGCCAAGCTGTCCTCCTGCGGGAGGGGCCAGCCTGCAGCCTCAGCGGGGGGGGGGGGGGGGGGGGGGGGCACCACCACAGGCCTCCTCCACCTCCCGCCAGGAGCCCCGCACAGTTCTCTGTTACACACGGGAGCCACAGTCCACCTGAAGTTCACCAAGAGGGAGTCTGTCTTGATCAGAGGATAGAATCAGTAATGTTTTACTCTAAATAAATCACAAAATAAAATGAAAGAAAAACATGGCACACTCTGGAGTGTCCTAAGGGAAGAGACCTCAGCCTTGGCAAAGCTCACACTGTTTCCTTCAGTCCCATTTCTCACGGGCCTGACATTTCTAATTCTATATGCCATCCCGCCTTTCTTCACCCAGTGACATGTTTCCAACTTGAAAGCGAGGATGCCCAATCCTTTTTCTCAACAATATAGGCTGGTGCTTATAGCTGCTAGGTCACAGAATTAACTGCAGAAGTTTACACCTGAACATAAGAAAACAAGTAGCCTCTATTAACTGAGTGACTCCTGAGCAAATCCTTTGTTTATGGAACTAAGAGCTTAAGTCATGCTAACACATAAAAGAGCCTGAGTCAGACAAACTGTTAATTATTATGATGTTTGCCCATTAGCTGGAATTAAAATAAGCAAGAATGATAAACACAGTAGTAATCATATCATTAGTTAGGAAAATTGTTGACCATAATGATTAAGAATATGGAGGCTGGGTGAGGTGGTGTACTCTTCTAATCCCCTCGGCTCAGGAGGCGGAAGCAGGAGGATCGCCAAGTTCAAAGTCGGCCTTAGCAAATTGGCAAGGCCCTAAGCAACTTGGCGAGACCCTGTCTCAAAATAAAATATAAGAAAGGGACGTTGCTCAGTGGTTAAGCACCCCTGGGTTTAATTCTTGGTACCAAAAAAAAAAAAAAGAAGAAGAAGAAGAGGAAGAATTTGGAATTGAAGCCGTTAGTCACGAGGTGCTCTCCTAACCTTGCTCCTCACAGGCTGTTGAATTTAGCACATGGCTTTAGGCTCCCTAGGCCTCAGTTTCCTCATCTGATTGTTAAGAGGAATAGTTGGCATCATCTTTATGAGGCATTTAGAAGAATATCTGGCACTTTTAATGTTCAATAAATATGAGTACTTAATTGTATCACCTTATAGTTTTTTTTAAAAAACTTGCTCATATATTCATTCTCTTTGATCTTGTCACCTCCATGAAGTGGGCAGGAAATGTGTTAATATTCTTACCTGATGTTAACTGAAGTTTGAAAAGAGGTCAAGTAACTTAATAAAAGTCAATTAGGGACAAATCCAGGACTCAAAAATCCCTCTTTCCTCTAGATTTCCCAACTGCACGTATCAAAAACAAGACTATAGCAAGAGAGGGCTCCTGGTCACAGTCATTGTCCAAGTGCAGATCCAGGTACGGCCATCCCTTGTGACACAGTTGTCCTGAATGTGTCATTCAGATTCTCAGGCTGGATGGCACGGTGAGGAAACGAGGCGCCATGTGGTGAATTTAGACAGTTGAATCCATCCAGCTCCAAGAAGTGCCTTTTATTCTTAGGATGTAGCTTTCCTACTTTTGGGTGTTAAAATAATTTTATACAGTGACAACAGAGAAGAACAGCTGTTTTTTGGTTGATATCTCTGTTTGATATAAGAGAACTTTGGCAAAACCCAGGTTGAGTCACAAATTGTAGTCTGAAATTTGAGAATCACTATTCTAGAGTGACTTCATTATTTTATGTAGATTTTTACACTTAAATTATTTTATAGTAATTTTTTATTTTTATTATTTTATAGTAATTTGAGTGTGTAGTGTTATTTAGTCTATCTACACAAAACCATAAACTCAGGCATTTGGATTTTTATCCATGTCATTTTATTTCTCTCTCTCTCTTTTTTTTTTAATCTCCTAGATCACTGGTTCTTAGCTTTTTTGGCAGAAATCATGGACTGTTTTGGAAGTCTGATGAAAATTATAGCACTTTTCCCCGCCTCCACCCCCACAAACACAGACTCAGGCAGTTGCGGGTGCAGACTGGCTGGTTGGCAGATTTGGTGGCACGTAAGCCTGGGGACCTACTTGTAAGTGGCTCTGTCTGCTTGTTTTTTTCATCTCATTTATTTTGTTCTGTTAGATTTTAGCGTTTATGAGATGAGATTGGTGTGAGAAGAGACTGAATTGAAGGCTCAGAGTCAGGACCCAATTTATAAAATTTCTTATGAGGATCAAAACCAGGGCCGCACCCTTGTAAAGTATGCGCTCCACCCCCTACACAGGACTCAGGTGTGTGTGTTTGTTTTAAATCCTCACACCACAGGAGGGTTTTCAAGCAGAACTGCATATGATAGAAAATTTAAAAATATAATTAGAAGTACTGTATTTACAAAAAAGTGGAAAGGGCTCTTCCTATACTGTTGGTGACAGTTTAAATTGATATGACCTCTTTGGAGGGCAATCTGGGAATAGCTATCAACATTTAAAATGCACATACTTGCATTTGTATGTTAAGACCTACAAAGATCTTTGTTGGAGCTTTTCATATACAGACAAAACACTGGAAACAACATACATTCCCATCAATATGGAACTGGTTGATTCAAACCGTGGTGGTGCGTTCAAACTGGTATATTAGGCAGCCCTGAAAGAAGAATGAGGCAGCAAGCACTGTCTGTGGAATGGTGCGGAGTAGTCTCTCAGATGTGTTGATATAGAAAAGCAAGATACATTTTAAAAGGAGGAAATGCACACATATTTGGATTTGGGAATTTCTTGAGCACACCCCAGCAGTTGGTATTATTGCCTGCTTTGGGGTAGGTCAAGATTCTGCAAGTCTGAAGTGGCAGATATGTTTGCTTTTTCTATTTATTGTGGGTCCTAAACATTTCCAATCAGTTCTTTTTGTCACTCAGAATTTTTGGAAAAAAAAGTTTAAAAACAGTGTTAATTTTTTAAATTACTATTCAATATGAGAAAAAAAAGACGTTAGAGGATATTTAAATGGTCTCTCTGAAAGGAATGATGGAAAAGGAACAGAATGCCCCCCCCTCCCGGTTTTTCCAATGTGAGAACAGGGGGTGGGTGCCTCATGTAGTTAAGAACTGGTAGAGGAATAAATCAGAGGAAATAGCCTTTGTCACAGCGTGTAGCCAGTCTAAGGAATTTACTGCCACAGTCATGGATTCAAATATTGTGGAGGATTTTTTTTTTTTTTTTGGAAGTCTGGTCACTATGAGCAGTCATAACATTTGTAGTTGTGCAAAAAAAAGATAAGGATAATCAAATCTGATGGTGCAGGATGTAAGCTGATCACTGCAAAGGAAGGAATTTCTCCCAGCCTCCCCTCTTTTTTGGCTTCTCCAATGCCTCAGAATAACATTACACAATTAGCTGGGTCTGCTTTGAAGAGCTGACAGTACTTCCTCTGAATCACCAGGTCTCCTCCACGGCCAAGGGAAGGAGTCCAAGCTAACAGAGCAGCAGAGCCATGGCCCCTTGGGTTCCGAGTTCAGCGTTTTGGCAGCTGAGCCTCCTGCTGCTGGGCTCCCCCTGCCATCCCCGGGCGAGAATGTGTTCAAAGGGCAAGAATGGGCTTTGCTTCTCCTGGTGAGCTGGCAATCGCCTAGAAACAGCAGACCCTAGATTATGGGGGGACAATAGATATTCAGGAAATCATGTTTCCATCTCTTTCCTTCTTTGGCTTCAACTAGTAATGAATCCCTCCACCAGGGGGTGGACAGAAGCCATCAGAGAAACCAGCGCTCCCCAATGTCATGTAGTCCCAGTTACAGATTTGACATTGTTTTAGGCCCTGGTCATCCACGGATACAATAAGTATTGCATCCATGTCCTTCTGTCTTATGTTTGAAGATCAAGTGCAGCATGTGTCAAACTGACTTGGATTTGAGCAAGTAAATGCAGCACAGAATTCATGCCTGTCAACAGAGCAAGATGAATTGCATTAGCTGCAATCAACTGCAGAGTGACTTCATCCCGTGCCTCCCATGTGACTAGGTCAAGGGAGAACTTCAAAGTGTCCAACTACATGGGTAAGAGAACCTTCTTTTTAAACAGGCTCTCACCCACATGATGGAAGCCAGTAGCAGACAGACAGGGTGTGTTTTCATGTGTACTCACATTCATGTGTGTGTGCGCGCACAGTCACAGGGCAGTCGGTGATCCTCGGCCCATCTGGTGACTACACACAGGGGCACAGCATCTTGCATGTCCCACAGACCAGATTCAAGACACTCAGACACCCACACACCCAAAGTGCCAGGAGAAAGTTTGCATCACTTTTCAAGGTTTAATTGCATGTTAAAAAGTTTCATCTGCAATTAAAAAAAAAAATCTCTTATTTAATTGTATTTTTTCATAATTACTCGTTTTTGCTGTCCACACCCATGCAACCCTAACTTTCAGTCTTTTACTTTTTTCTTTTTGGTACTGAGGATTGAACACAGAGGCACTGAAATACATCCCAGTCCTTTTTAGGGTTTTTGTTTTGCTTTTTGAGACAGAGTCTCTCTAAGTTGCTGAGGGTCTTGCTAAATTGCTGAGACTGACCTCAAACCTCGTGATCCTCCTGCCTCAGCTTCCCCAGTTGCTGGGATTACAGGTGTGTGCAGTGCTCCCAGCAACTTTCAACCTCTTTAGGGGACCCATTCCATCCCAGTGTGGCATAGTGGAGCTTTCTGTGGTGGCAAAAGGTGGTAGAAATGTTCTGTCCCTCTGCTGGCACTTGGACGTGCCTATCGTGACTTGGTTTAGTTAACTTGTAAACAACAACGCCATCTGAGCTTTGGCATTCCTTACGTCACCAGCCCGGTCTGACTTTAGCATCTAGCAAACATTCAGAACTGGCAGGACCATTCTCTTCCTTCCTGAGAAGAGTGCTGGCTATCTTTATGGTCACTAAGATCTTTGAAAACAGTCCCAAGGTGTCATTTTGCTGTTTTCCCAGTTTTAGGAAAAGCAGCACAGGCTGTCCCTCTGCAAGGCAGTGGTTGTGCTCAGATCCCCTCCATCGCAGGACGGCCATGTGTACCTGATACCCCAGGGGCAGCCTCAACCTGCTACACCAACGAGGTCTCTTTCATTCTCCAAGTGGCATGGCCTATAATTTTTTATATAATAATAAAAATTTTTAATCTACTTTTTGCCTAGCCAAGAGCAACACAGGGTATTAGGAAATTCCATCAGTAATCCAAACAACTTGGCAGCAGCAATCATGTCTTTTATCTGTTTCCTTAGTTCTTAGCATAAATTTTAATAAGTGCTTCTCAGATGGGTGAATTAGTATGAGCCTGGATGAATCAGCGCGGCTCAGGAGTGATGCTAATAACATCACACTGGAGACATGGCTCCTTCAAGTTTCTAGCCCCCTCGCAGGTGCCTTTAGGGGCAGAGACGTACGGAAATACATTTCCGTGTAAGTCATGGTGCCTTCATCTTACACAACAGCTAATGCAAAAAGACTGCAAACTCATCCAAGACTAGTTTGCTATTCCACAAAATAAATGGTGCCCTATGTTTATAAAGTGTATGGGTTCAAAGAAAAGCTCCATTTTCCACAAAACGTTAACTTCTGTTACATTTTCCCACTGCAATGGACACCATCCTTTCCTGCCATTCCTTCTCATCTTGTCCTGCTTCTTATCACCACCCTGGTGGACACACAGCATGATCAACCCCTCCCTTCCATTATTGCTGCCTGGTCTGACCATTATTACAGCCAAGACCCCCAATTTCTAAGGATGTTTGACAGGATACCCCCAACTCTTCCTAGTTTCTGTCTGCTTTCTTCATTGTTCATCTCAAAACAATCCATAGGTGATTTCACCTGATCACCCCATGCCTACCCAAGCCTTCTTTAAGTTGTACCTAATTACTAGAATGCCCTATCATCTCAGGTTCTCTAGCTTTGCCTCTCTCTTAGTATCAAAAACACTTGAACCCCCAGTTCATGTACAGAAACTTTCTCTAACAACAAAACCAACGTGTTGTAGAAGAAAGAACCTAAGAGATCAGGAGGTGTGATAACAGGTTTTAAAGTCCACTCTTGCCACTAAGTGGTTGTGTGATCTTGGACAACTTATTCAACCTCTTTGGGGTTCAGTTATTGTCCCTGTAAGATGAGAAGGGAGGGTAATTCAAATAATCTCTCCATACTCTAAAATCTGTGGAATTAAGGAATAGTGTTTATTCCTTACCATCCTGTCAAAAAAAATGTGATAGTGTTGTGCTCTCTGATTATCAAATAATGTTTGGAAATAGCTTTACACTTAATTTATGAAAAATATTATGTGTACGGCTATGATCAGCGTACTATTAACATGAATGGGTAAGTATTTAATATGTAAATGTAAGAAGACATTTACAGTAGGAATTTGCTTCTATTCATGGCAGTGTGGTCAACTTAGACCAACCCTCCCTGGAGAACGAAATTTAAAACATATTTTTTGTTTGAATATGTTGATATGCAAACAGGTTAGTGAATAATTATATTGCCAAGATCTGGGAGAAGAAAGAATTATACAAACGTGAGCATTTGGGCCTACTTTTTCCCATAAGGACTGTTTCAGAAGAGGTAGCTGTTAAGATGATAAGCTGAGCAGAGATTTTAACAAACTCGGGAAATTAGAGAACAAAACTTTGAGTTAGGATTTGACACAGCAGTTAGCAAGTAAGACTTTAGATCAGAACCCTGAGAGGCTACACAACAGGAGTAAGTGTGGACATAAAAAGATCATCCCTCAAAGACATTGTGGTGCAACTGTAGGATTAAGGTAATTGAGATTGTCAGTGTCCTTAGACATCTATCAAGAGCAAATTTATATTGCTCATTAGAGGACTATAACATCATCTTAGGTCTTAAATTCTCCCTACACTTTTTCATATACAATGTGAAAAACTCAGCCAAATATAATCATGTACATGAGGAGTCCAGACAATATGATTGAATGTCAAGATAAATAGGAAACAATAGAAATCAACATGGCCAATCCTGATATTGGCATTCTTTTTTGGGCTGGGGGCACTGAGATTGAACCCAGGGGTGCCTAACCACTGAACAACATCCCCACCCTTTTTCATTTTTTATTGTAAGACAGGGTTTCGCTAGGCTAAGATTGTTGTCTTTGAACTTGCAATCCTCCTGCTTCAGCCTCCTAAGTCGCTGGGATGACAAGTGTGCACCACCATGCCTGCTGATATTGGCATTCTTATACAAGCTTTAAAATAACACTGACAACTATATTTGCAGAAATAATGGTGAGACTAGGAAGTTCAGCAGAGAATTGAAAACTCTATGAAAGAACACAAATAGGAATTATATAACTAAAACAGGCAACTTCAAATTAAGAACTCAATGGATAAGATTTAGAGCAAAATAGATACAGCTGAAAAGAGAACTAGAGAAGTGAAAGAAAAGACCGAAGAAAATATTCAGGTTGATACAGGGAAAACTAAAGTTTAGAACATACTGAAAAGAGAGAAAAGATAGAAAATGGAGTAGAAAAACATAAAGTGTGTTTGGAGTCCTGGTAGGAAAGGAGGGAGAAAATGAGACAAGAAATATTTGAAGAGACAATGGCTGAGAGTTTTTCAGAACTGATGAAAGACAAAGTCATAGATTCAAGAATGATTATAAACATCCAATCGGATAAATACAAAAAAACAAAAGTTATAGTTAAATTCTACTAAAAGACAAAGACAATAAGAAAAATCTTTGAAGAAACCAAAGGAGATAGCAGATTCCCCGCCCCCTCAAACCAAAACTGACAGGTAACTTTACAGAAATAATACACCGAAGAATAATATCTTTGAAGTTTTTAATTCTACCTCCCAAAAAATAACCCTCAAAAAAATGACAAGGAAATCAACAACTGAGAGAATCCTCACAAGCAGAACTGAAATAAAGGAGATATCCTTTAGGTAAAAGGAAAACTTTTACAGTTACTTAAAAATGAAGATGAAAATAAAGAGCACAGAAATGAGTTAAATAAATGATTAAATCCAAATGAACATTGTTCTTTATAATATAACATTAACACTATATTCTGGGATGTAAAAACATAGAAAGTTTGTTTTTAAACTTCAACAATAATCAGGAGGGGTGTAGTTGGAATATTCTAAAGTCCCTTGCATTTAGAAGCAGAAGTGTTAATGATATTAGCTTTTGATAATTTAGCAATGCATGGTATAATCTCTACTGCTAAAAAAAATAATAAAAAAATTGGAAACTGCCAAGTTCATGGGAGAAAATGGTTTTAAAACAATGAGTCAATTCAAAATAAGACAAAAAGAAAAACGGAAAAAGAATAAGGGGTTGGGAAGTACCTAAAACAGGCAAGATCAGCACAAAGCTAATTGGCAGATTGTAGATTTACGCCCAAATATATGAAGAGATTTAGTAATTGTAAAGCAACTAAGTATCTTCATTAAAATGATAATAGCCGGGCTTATTTTTTTTAAAAAAAAGACTTCTAATATTTTGGAAAATATGCATTTGAATTATGAGAATACAGAAAGATGGAATGCATAATACTGTGCAAAAACTAACCAAAAGAAAACTAGTGGGAAAGAACATTAGGCAAGAGGTCTTCCTAAAGACATCGAGAGAAACTATACAACATAACTATACAACGTTTACTTCATCAATTAAGAATTCTAAATTTACAACAAATGACAGAGCTTCCTCAATAATTGACGGAAAAGACACTTTTAAAATTAGTAAAACTATTGAGGATTTGAATAAGACACGTATTAATTAACAAGCCAAATCAAACTGAACTACATAACAATGCACTGTTATCCAATGTGCAGAGACATACAAATTTTAAGGATAGGAATATTTATAAGAAGGTGATCATACTCTGTACCATAAAGCAAGGCTCAACAAATTTCACCAATGTTAAGATCATACAGCTCTGTAATAGAAATAAGCTAGAAATTAATAACAAAAAAAACTACTAGAAATAATTCAAATATATATTAAAATAAATCATGTGCCAAAGGATAAATCCTAATGGAAGTTAGAAAATATTGTTAACTGAAAGAGAATTAAAATATAATAGTTCAGTGGAAAAAATAAAGTCTTTCCAATAATTGATGCATGGTGAACTGGGTATCCATATAGAAAACTAAAATAAAAATTGATCTCCACCTTCATACAATGCAAAAAGTTGACTCCGGCAGAGTGTAGATGTAAATGTGAAGGGTAAAGTTATAAGGCTTCTGGGAGAAGATTTAGGAGAATATCTTTAAGAGCATAGAAAAGGGAGAAATTTCTTGCATAAGACACTAAAGTCCTTCAGCATAAAAGTCAAGTCCTATACGCTGGTGTTTCTCAACATTTGGAACTGTTTGTTATCAGAAAAGAGCATTAAGAAAGTGAACAGGCAAGCTTTGGACGGAAGCACATTTATAATATCTGTAACTCATGGAAGGTGAGTCAGAGGGCCCTGTAGACGGCATGGGCGACGCATCTGAACGGAACCATGGAAGACAGCATCAACGTGGACCTTCGAAGGTACCCAGTCTCATAACCATAGGGAATGAGGCTAAAACCATGATGCATTACTGTCACATATACACACGCGCACCCCCATACTAGGAGGGCTTCAATCACGCAGACTGATCACTTGTTGATATCTGAAGCTATAATGCCAGCACATTTTGGAAAAGTTTAGCATTATCTACTAAAGCTGAGCATTGGTCTGCCTAAAGACCTAGCACGTCTCCCAACAGAAATGTGTGCCCATATGTGTCACAGGAGACATAAAGGACTATTCAGAAGAGTACAACATGTAAGAACCCTAGATTGGAAAGAGCCCAAATATCCATCAGCAATAGAACAGATCAATAAATTGGCATGTTCTTCCCGTGGAGTCCCATTCAGCTCCCCTAAGGAACTAACTCTGCTCCCTACAATGACATGGTGATTCTCATGAAAATAATAATGAACAAAAGAAGTTGAAAATAAAATTAAATATTCTATATGCTTCCATTTATATAATGTTCAAAACAGTAAACCAAATATCTGGTTGTGATAAAAGGGAAAATAGTGTCTACCTTTGAGGAGGTAGAAGAACAGAGTGGTCAGGAGGGGCTCCAGACAGGGGTGTCTGGGATGCTGGTCATTTTTAAATTCTTGACCCAGGTGATAGGTGGGTTTATTCTCTCCAGGTAACTCATTTCATTGGGTATTACACTTTTTAAAAAAGATTTTAAAACATTATTCAAACTATGATTTAACATGTATTGAACTCTGGTAGTAAATGCTAGACTTGAAAAGGTAAGTCAGAGATGGTGTCTGGCTTCCGGGAATCCAGATTCTGTCTATCAACCAGGACTTAGAGGGGAAACAGCTTTGGTTTAATGCTAAATGTCCTTTGAGAATCGATATGCAGAATAAGAGTATTTACCAGTCCCCATAGGAAGCGGATTGGTTTCTCTTGAGGTGTTGACATGTGAACAGGTCTTAAAGTACAGTTGCCCTTTTCACAAATGAAGAACATGGAGAGAGATGTTTTAGGTCAAATGCACACAAATGTGAGTAAAGTTTAACAGAGCAGGCTTGTCCACTTAGCCGCTAAATAGATCATGAGAAAGCTCAGTACTTAATAAATTTTGCATTAGTGCTAAGGACTGCTAACAGGACTGCCGAGAGAGTGGTCTCCCTCCAGTAGACATGAGTAAAAATAGAATCAAGGAAATGCTGCTGGTTGATCTTCAACTCCATACCGGGTGCTTAGGACTAAATGTTTGTGTTCCCCAAATTCATATGTTGAACTCCTAATCTCTGTGCTCATGGTAATTATGGGAGTTGGGAACTCTGGGAGGTCGTGAGGGTGGAGTCTCATGAACAGGATTAGTGTCCTATAAGAGAGGCCCCAGAAGGCTCCCTATGTGAGAACACGACAAGAAGTTTCCATCTACAAAACAGGAAACAAGCCTTCTCCAGACATTGAATCTGCCGGCCTTGATCTTGGACTTCCAGCCTCCAAAACCGTGAGTGATGATTTTCGGTTGTTTATATCAGCCTCCAAGTTGTGGTATTTTGTTGTAGCAACCCAAATTGACTAAAACACCTGGATCTTAGCTTCTTTAGCCTGGATCTGTTCAATATGTTTGGTAGTGTCCAAGTACTAATAGAAACAAATGTTATATTTTAAAAAATGTGTATATCCTTAGGGAGAAAATTGTTTCCACGTCCTTGCACTGGGCCCTCCAGATGTTGATCATGCTCCCCAAAGCACAAAGAAGTGTGTCTACCACAAGGTTTTGTGGATTTCCATTGGCTCAGACTACCAGTGCCAACATGACACCCCAACTGCGACCTCCCCTAGGCAATTCTCCACAAGCATGAGCAACTCTCTTACCACCCTGCAATTGAGAGGAGGCACTGAGGTCCTATCTTGTGCATGCTCTGCTGTCCCTGTCACACAGGGAAGTGGTCATCTATTGAGGTATCTGTGTCTAACTAGATGGAGGCCTGTGGTGACCATCATCATGTTCCATCATAAAAGCCCAGATGGTCAGCAGTCCTCGTGGTGCACCTGTGATAAAAGGAAAGTGGATCCTCATCTCCATCGGGTGTGGGCTGATAAGTGGGCCATTGGCCACCCAGATGAAGACGCTTGTGTCAGTAACACCCATGTCAGGACAAAACCTGAATTTTCTGGAGCAAACAAAGATTCCCTCAAAATCAATGACCCCGTTGCCGCAGGATTATTATAGGATATCCCTGACTCACCTTAGGAAGTCCCATCTCTCCAGTGGTGCAACATTAGGGTGTCTAGTGCATGCAGCATTGCTTTTGGACACCCCTGTTGGTTCTAGGTCCCTGGGAGGGAAGGTGGCCCTGGAACTGGAGCTAGCTCCCTCCTCCTGTTTCCCCAAGAAGCCTGAGAGAGACACACTATATTTTCAAGAGTTGAGCTCTCCCATCTTGTGGGTCCCTTGGCCTGGTGTTCAGCTTACCACATTGGCCATCCCAGAGACCCCTGTGGGTGCTGAGAGGTAGGCAGAGGTGTGCTTCGCTGCAGGGTGCCCACGGCCCGGGTTGAGTGTGCAGACTCCTACTGTGTTTGCAGGGGACACGTAGTGCAGCCTGCTCCCACTCTGCCTCTGCTTCAGGGACAGTTCCTGCCCCCAACGGGGCTCCCATCCTGCTTCTCTGTCCACCTTAGGAGCAAGCCCGCCGCTTTCACCTCGCTGCAGGTACTTCTGAGGCCACCGTCTGGAGGCCTCTCCCCAATGGCACTGGGAGCCAAGCAACATCCTGGTAGACTGAGGATTTCCTAGAATATGGAGTCTGACATAAAAGAGAGATGAATGACAGGGAGAAATTTGCAGCGAATGAAAAACCGTATCCCTGGCACCACAAAAAAAAAAAAAAAAAAAAACTTTCCGTGCTATGTCAGTCAAACACAAACATTACAGCTGATTCACATTTGATAAACTGTTCACTTCCCCATTTCTTTGATAGGAAGGCTGTGGGGCGAGATAAAGCCGGGCTGAGCTCCGGAGGACAAACATCTTGGCATCCAATAAACTTCAAAATGTTTCTTTTTTTGTTTTCAAGACTGGCTGCTATTTCCTCCATGCCTCTTGTTTATTAACACTCTGGCTGCTCTGGTGTCCAGCACCCTGCTTTCCACACCGCAACGATGGACAAGCACCTCTGCCAAGCCGAGTCGGCCCGGGAGATAACCGCTAGCGACAACAATGGTCTTCCTCAGTCCCTCGGCCAAGAAAACTTTTGGCACGGAGGACTGAGAATAACTTATCATCAGTGTCCTGGAAGGCTCTGAAGTTCTGGAAGCACCGAGTGGTGCTTTGCCAGACAGAGATAACAGGCAGGGTGCCACCGAGAGCCAGACGTGCTCTGGAAGTCAGGGCCCCACCTGGCAGACAGAAAAGGAAGAAGAGGGAGCAGCCAATTTTTTTTTTTTTTTAAAGCACTGGGTTTCCTGGTCACCCAGTCCATGCTATGAATATAGCATATAAGTTATCCAAAAGTGATTTGTTTATTTCTGGATCCTGTAAAGAATACCGACTCCTTTGTTGTTGTTGTTGTTAATGCAAGAAAGTCATGTGGAAGAGACTGTGTGCATTTTCTTGGAATAAGACACAGGATTGTGTGATCAGGTGAAGCTTTGAGGGTCAGACGAGTGATCCTCTCAGTGGTGGATGCACTCTTGATTCTCCAAGGATGGGGGTCAACAACTCAGAGACGAAGCTGTCCACAGCCTGGTGATGGGACTTGCTTCTTACAAACTGCCAAAGAGCATCTCAAACTAGTACAGGCTGTTCCACCCGCTAGCTCAAGTTTCAGTGGAGAGACGATGGAGTTCAGAGCTGGAAGTTCCCCCAAGGCCCATGTGTGCCAGCCTTGTTCCTCAGAGTGGTGCTTTGGGACGTGATGGGAAGTTTAAGAGGTGGGAGATTTTAGGCCAGTGGGGTGTGCCGGTGGGATCTGGTCTCTTCCTCTTTGTCTATTTCACTTCCCAACAATGAGATGAAAGTTTTATTAGTGTGTCCCCACCCACCCACCACTGCTATCCTGCACCCCGACCAGAGGCCTAAAAGCAATGGATTTGCCCAGTTAAATCGACTGAAACCTCCAGGACTAGAGCCAACATAAACCTTTTTTCTTATAAGTGGATCATCTCAGTTATCTGTTATAGTGTCAGAACACTGATCATACTCACTGTTTTGCAGGCTTCTTCAACCTAGATACCTAGGTAAGCATCATCTTTGACAGTTTCTGTTGTAGACATGTGATAAAAATGTTCCTTATGGTCTCATAGGTCTTTTTAGAATAATAACTAAAACGGTGACAAAGGAATGATTTTAGTCACAAGCTCCATACTGTACTCTAAGTCACTTAAACTCTGATGTGCTTCATGCATCCTGTACAGCCACATCAGTGCTACTGACCATTGTTACTTGGAGAACAGTGGAAAGTAAGGAAACAAGCTGTGTTTCGTCATGTTTTCCAAAGTCACAGAGTTTGTTCTTCAACAGTGACTCAAAGCAAGTGTCCCAGCCTGCTGAGTGACTGGAATTTTGATACATGATTAGTATTTACATAATTAAAGCACCCATGTCAATGATAAGTAACTTAATCACAGTGTGTATACATACAGTATGTTCTTTCCCCACATCTGACACCTACTTATTTCAGGCAGGTACTATAAAATAATCAGCCACCATCTCCACGAGTATGTACCAGGCGTCTGTCATGATCTTGTGACAAGTCCTCTAAAGAAAGGCAGAACATTCTTCCCTTCAGATTTTATAGCCCTCCTTTTACCTAGGATAGATTTGTCATATGCTGATCACTTAAATCCCCTGAAGAGAGGGACCTCATCAGACGTGAGTCCAACCTTCATCAAAGCCAAGTGCACTAGATTTTGTTCATGTTTCAGCAAATATTTTTTTTGCAAGTAAAGGTGGGGCTCTGCTGCACTGCTTAGGCCTGGGTGGGGACCACAGTGTTTGGAGGTAGCATTTTTATCACTTTGGTCTAATCAAGATCCGAACTCTTGAGCCAGTTTCTCACACTGAGCAGTTTACAAATTTCATGTAGGAACCTGAAAGAAACTTTAAGAAGGTCAGAAAGACATAAAATCGACTCACTTGTGAGGAGGGGATTTTCATCCACGGAGTCCTAGAAATACAATCGTGGATCTCTGGATGTTGCCTCCTTTGGGTCGGCCATCTGGAGGACAGGTGGAAAGCCAAGGAGTCCTCTGGAAGCCCGAGGGCTGCAGGTGGCTGATGGCCAGGGGACCCGCGTCTGTCCCCTGCTGTGTCAGGAGCAGGGGCAGCTCTCCTCCCACGCACCTGCTGCCCGCCTGGCTCCGTGTTGTTAGTCTACCTCGCCACCAGCTTCTGCCTGAAGGGCTCTCTCTCTGGGTTCTTAGAACCTTAACATTGGTCTCCCCTTCCCCCCTATTTCTGTGCTCATTAAACTAATACCAAATCAACAAGCGTCTTGTTTGCATTTTCTCCACAGAGTAAAACAACACCATCAGAGTAGAACCTGCTTGCTTCACTAAAGCCTGCAGTTTAGGTGGACACATCAAATGAAGCCAGTTTCTGTCAGTATGGAAAGCACTAAGGTGTGGTTAGGGAAGAATCCTTTCCCAAGATTCAGTTAATGTGAAATGGAGTATTTAAAAACATTGTCGCGGTGCTTCTTACGGAATGAAAGAGGCTCTTGTCCTACCTCAGCCACTTTTACCCTCAATCCGGATATTTTATAATAAGGACAGATATGCTTGGAGACAGTCATATTTTTGGAACAGAAAAGTTTAAGGAAAAAGTAGTTGTATTCAACATATGTACAGCAAATTGCTTGAAAGTTAAAAGAGAAGCAAAGGCTATAAAATATAAGATGCCCTTTTCCTTAACATTACCTTTCTAAAATGGGGTAACATGTTATAATGCATCTGTATGTAGTTGGGCTTCCATAGCTGCCATTTGCAAGAGGAAAACCAATCATGGATTGAAAATATTTTTTTTAAAATTGCATTTGTATTGGACGTGTGCAGACTTTCTTCATGCACAGTTCCCTACACTATGTAGTATAACAACTACTTACGTAGCATTGTATTAGGTATTGTAAGTCACATAGAAATTGACTTAAAGCCTACAGGAGGGAACTCTGTAGCAGAGCATTCACCTACCATGCGCGAGGCCCTGGGTTCAAGCCCTAGCACCACAAAAACAAACAGAAAGATGTACAGGGAGGATGTGCATGGGCTATATGCAAAAACTATTCCATTTTATGTAAGGGACTTGAGCATCCATGGCTGTGGACATCCATGGGGGTCCTGGAACAAATCCTATGTGCACAAGGGACAAGTGTACTTCTGATTACAGTTGTATTATAAAGGAGATAGTGTGGGCCAGACAAATGGGAGAGACACAAAGGGTGAGGAGATCTGGGAGGGTTCGGGATGCAGAGCTTCTGAGCCCTCTTCTCGTAGAGCTTGGGTCCTTCACCTTTCTAGTGTATCAATGTGTTCGCCAACCAGGAAGCTCCAGAGTGTTTTCTTTTTTCGTTTTCAAACTGGGGTTTCATTATATAGATTTGGCTGATTAAATCATTGCTGCATGCCCTCTTTCCTCTGGAGATGTTACTGGCCCCAAATTCCAACCCTCTAATCCTGTGGTGGTCTTTTCTGGTGCCCAGTCCCCATCCTGAAGCAACTGAGAGACCAGACCCACCAGGGCCACCTCATTAGTATAACAGGACACCCTACTCACTCAAGAAGTCCAAGTGGTTTTTGAAATTCTGTGCCAGGAACAAGGTCTAAATATAATCTCTATTATATAGAGGGGGGAAAGTGTATCATCCAGATTTGCAGAGGTTCTCTTCCAGGTCTCCAACTCTTTCCTTTCCACTGACTGACTAACAGAGCACTGCAGTCTCTGCAGGGTGGCTTTCTGTCATCTGAAGCTCAGCAAGGTCAAAATTCTACTTAGCTTTATCCCCCAAGTCAGCTTTGTCCTAAATTCTCCATAGTGGTCAATATCCACTGTGCTCCCGGCCATTAAGCTCCAAATTCCAGATTGATCCTTGTCTTTCTCCCATTATTAAGGTTTCTTGTAAATATTATCTGATCACCTTATTTAGAACACTTTCCAGCTTTTTAAAACGTAACCCTCCTCCCCAACAGTATTAAAATCATTAGAGGCAGCGCATCTTAAGTTCCATTCACTTCTTCACTCGTCCTTCCTCCCAGAGATTCCAGTATGTCCCCACCCTAGTCAAGAATTTCTCAGCTAGATTATAAAGAGGCCCCACAATTTGTGGTGGAATTACATCCCAACAGACCCATCGTAAGTTGAAAGTATTTTAAGTGGAAAATGCATTTAATCCAACTGACCTCCCTACCTCCCTGGCTTAGCCACACAGCGCTCTGTGGGGTGTGGGTTGCTTTGTCTCCTGCTCATGGGACTGGGTGTAGCTGGACCTCTCGGATGCAGCCCAGCATCTTCAGAGAGGATCCATGGCGATTCTCGTAGCTAGACTGGGGAAAGATCCCTGTGTTCATCAGCGTTGCCTTGCTTTGACCAAAATACCCGACCAGAGCAACTTAGAAGGGAAAGTTTATTTAGGCTCATGGTGTCTGAGGTTCATTCCATGATGGGCCAAGACCACCGGTTGGGCCCAAAGTGGGGAAGCACATCATGGCAGAAGTGCATGGTAGAGGGCTGCTACCAGCTCATGGCAGACAGAAAACAGAGAGACAGAGAGAGAAGGGACCTCAGGGAAGATGAGCCTCTCCCGTGACCGACCTCCTCCAGCCACGTCCTCCCCTTGCCTTCAGTTATGACCCAGTCAGTCCATTCAAACTAGGATGGGCTCGTTGGGTCCAGCTCTCATGATCTAATAATTTCCCCTATGAACATTCCTACATTAACACAGGAGTTTGGGGACAGGGAAGACCCCATCTCCAACCCATAACAATCCCAACTCAAAATGTGGTTTCTATTGATGGCTTATCACTTTGGCACCATGAATAAAGTGAAGTAATAAAAATAAAGTAAAATCATAAGTCACACCCTGGTAAGTTGGGCACCCTCTGTAGTTGAATCACAGATGTGACTTTAGTCATCCAGAATCGAAGTTCATCACTAATGTTTTGAGGGAACCATCCCCCTGTGTCCTGCAATGAACTGCCACTAGGTAGCTTGCAAAGCAGGTTAGGGGGTTTAAATCTGTGAGGTGGCTTGTGTGTGGGTATGGCCAGGAGACCTGGCAGACCTCAGGTGACTGCAGAGCGCAAAGGAGTTGATCTCCTCTTTCCTTTGCCCTCAGAATAAAACTTCCTGACCCATTTCTTCAGCGCATGCTTTCTTCTTTGTGATCGCTGAAACGATCCTTTATTTATTCATTCATCCAGTATGTCTTCTGGGCGAGGCACCTGTGGTGTACCAGGATAGAGCAGAGTTTCACAAAGCAGAGGCCCTGCCCTTGGGGAATCCCCAGACCAGGCGCTGCAGAAGAGGTCAGCAAGCAGATACACACCCGGGGAACTTCCCACTGTGAGCACTGCTAAGAACCCAGTAGTAAAATGGGTTAACATGCCAGGGGCGGTGGCGCACGCCTGTAATCCCAGTGGCTCAGGAGGCTGAGGCAGGGGGATCATAAATTCAAGGTCAGCCTCCACAATGGTAGGTGCTAAGCAACTCAGTGAGACCCTGTCTCTAAACAAAATACAAAATAGGGCTGGGGATGGGGCTCAGTGGTTGAGTGTCCCTGAGTTCAACCACCAGAACAACAACAACGACAACAAAAATGGTTAATGTGACAGTGGTGGGGTGGCCTGTGACTTAGGTTGGGTGTTCCGACAAGGCTTCTCTGAACAGGCAGCATTTGAACCCAAACCTCAATGATTTGCATCCATTTCCTAGAGTCTTCACTTCACCTCCTCTGTAAAGGGAGAAGAGAGAATTTTAGGATCACACTGCAAGGAAGCCCTGGTATGTAGTTTTGGAAAACCTGGGTTTTGGAGATAGACAGGCCGGCCCGGGGACCACTAAAGACTACCTGATCCTAACATCAAGTTCTGAAATTAGAGACACTGGGCCAAAATTTATTGAGTTTGGTTTTGGGTTGGTTCACATCAGGGAAGCCCCCTCTCTCTGAGAGAGCCCTGACGTTCTTTCCTGGAGGTTCAGTGTAACAAAACCACGTGATCAGTCACCCCATCCTCCTGCTTCACTCCCCTGAGCATCCCCTCAAGAACCTGGGGTGGCCGGGGGAGGTGGGGCTCATTCTGATTTCCTGCAGAAGTGCCTGCTCAGGACTGGGCCTCTGATTCCGCTCCTTGACATGCTGAGATTCAATCTCTGGCTCCCTTTTTCTCCCCACTTCTCCTCCCCTCCCTTCCCCTCCCCTCTTCCTCTCTCCATAAATAGAGTTTATTTGGGGTGGTCAGTGAGTCCATCCTTGTGGCACACAAGGTCACCGTCAGCCAGGGGCCCTCCATGAGGCACGCTGCTTTCAGGCATCCTGGTGGGAAGCACACCTCTGGGGACTGACAGGAACCAGCATGTCACAATGAGACCTGAAGACTGTTCGGGGGTGAGCACTCTGACCTTCACATGGTCAGGCAGCCCCCGGGTGACTGAGCGCCTTATCATTAAGTCATGAAGGAGGAGGAAGATCACTTTTGGACTGAGACCGAATGTGGAAACATTCAGTACCGAAGGCAAGTTTCTCAGAAATTCTATTTCACAAGGAACCATTTTTAAAGACTCAAGTCAATATAATTGCCTGGCTTAAAGATACACTTCTATGATAATCCTTAATTGTAATTCCTCCGAAATACATCAATTCCCACTCATCCAGATGAAATGTCTAATCCAAATTGAGGCATCCAGATGAAATGTCTAATCCAAATTAAGTTCCTAGAGTATGAAATACTTTTACAGAAATCCTGTGTCTCAGCAGGTCTGAAGGTTCATTCTGGCTTCCTTTCCTTTCTTTCCACCCACCTGGGGCTTGCTCTCTCTCCATCTCTCTCTTCTTTTCCTGCCTCATTCTTTACTCTGAGAAACGGAAGTGGAAAGAGACAGAAATCAGCAGAGCAGAGCACTGGTGTTTCCCAGGGAGAGCTGGGATTCTCTACAGGTGTTTCTCCAGGTTCCTGCTAAACTGATGACCATGTCCATTATGAATCTGCAGAGGACATTAGAAAGTCAGCACAGGATTTGACTGCAGAGTAAGTCCCTCACTCTACCGTGCTCACTTTGTAAAGACTTCATTAAAAACTTTCCAGGTGTGCTCAGGGATAATAAAAAGTTACCCAGAGAGAGAGAGAGAGAGAGAGCATTACCCCAAGACAAGTAGTATCAATGCTAGAAATAGAAATGCCAGCAAAATTTCAAAGACCTCTCTATGAACAGGGTGCAAAGCCTCCAGGTAGAACCCAAGGTCTCTGGGTTCTTTAGCTCCGGTTTAACACTGGACAGCTCTGACTATCATCTTTCATTTACTGAGCTGGAAATCGCTTCATGTCCAGTGGTGGGGATACCAAATCAGCCGATTGTTTCTTTTGGTTAAAAATAACTGTTGAATAAATTTGCAGAAGGATGTGTGTTTGGACTGGTCACCTGTGCCGGGCCCAACCCACCAAACCAATAGAGGGTTGAATCCCAGTGACAGAGCTTTGATTGGTTGCAGAAGGCCCTGTGGCCAACCGTGTAAAGTGTAACCAATTGGCTGGTTGGTTGACTATGCTGTGCTCAATTGTTCTCTATGTCTCACTTCCATTTTCTCATAAATCCTATCTGATCACGATGTTGGTAGGGATTCTTAGAACCAGCTTTGGTTCTGGGAGCTTCCTGATTTGTAAATTGTTTTTAAAATTTGTTTCTGCTCAGATAAATCTTACTAGATTTAATTGTTCTAAGGAAATTCCCTTTTAACACAACTTATTTGGTTTCTGTGGTGGTGGTATTTTTGCGGTGCTGGGACAGAACCCAGGGCCTCGAGCATGCTGGGCAGGCACTCCATCACTGAGCAATAGCCTAGCCCTCCATTCAGTATCCCCACGTTAAACACACCCAGTTAGCGGGGGATGTGGCTCAGTGGTGGAGCGCTTGCCTAGTACACATGAGGACTGGGTTCGATCCCCAGCACCACATTAAAAAAAGATAAATAAACAGAATAAAGGTTGTAAACATACCAACTTAGGGGCGTAATTTTCATATCAAGTGTTCTCAAGTTCCCTCACCCACCTACCTGCCTTTTCTCCTTCTGGATCCTTTCTAAGGCTTCTCTAAATCATTCTTGTATTAGTATAGGCTAAACCTCTTGGTGTCCTTTGGTGTCCTTTCACTTTCTTCTATTCTCTCTGTCCCTTTCATCATGAACCTTTCTGGCCTCCTTTCCTCTGAAGAGACTACAGGGATAGAATCAACTGGGGGCTATCCCTGTCTGTGAAGTTTGATTCTCTGGCTCTACTTCTTTCATAAAAACAACACTTGTATTCATAAAGACATTAATGATATTTTTTAGCATGGTTGGTAATTCATAGGTATTTCTCCCAGTATTTAGAAGCCCAGGAAGGGCCGGCCGTCCACAGGACTGTGGGGCCCCAGGACAATAAACTTCCAATAGTCACAGCCTCACACATTAATTTTGAGGTGTTTTTGGTTTTTTCCCAGTAGCAAACGCTGTTCTAAAAGCTTCACACGGATTTCCCACTTAATCTAACACTCACAGACTAACAAGGTAGAAAGGAAGCCCAGGCCAGGCATACAGAAGTTACATGGCTTTCCCAATGCTCTGCAGCCAATATGGCAGCATCAGAATTAGAACCAATCTTTATAACCACTGTGATATTCTGCAGCCGTTACTTTGGTTTTTATTATGGTGTTGTCTTGGGCAGTGCTGTGGTTAGAATGTTTATCCCTTCCCAAACTGAAGTTGAAATGTAATTGCCACTGTAACAGTATTAAGAGATAGGTCCGACAGAAGATGGCGGCGGGAAGTGAGTAAGCCGCTCCGTGCTCCGCGCCACCGTGCCCGCAGCGTATGTTGCCGCATCTTAAAAGATGAAGTAAAGATCATTAAAGGAGATCTGTCGACAAAGACTCAGCACCATGTCAAGAAAGGGGCCTAGGTGGAGTGAATCCGCCACGACTCCAGCCAAGGTGGAGTGAGTCCATCATGACTTCAGCGCGAGCAGTAAGGCTGCAGCCCCCGAGCTGCCCGGCTCCCTCGGCCCCTTCTCCTTCTCCTCTCCGCCTTTCCGCTTTGCTTCTCCCCCGCCGTCTCTCCTCCCATGCTCAGTCCCTAAATCTAGATCTCAATTTCTTTCCCCCACCCCGCCCGCTCTCCCGCGTGTCCAGTACCCGGCCCGCACGGGCCCCGAGGCGCTGCCCCCCCTCCCCCAGCCCACATCCCCTCCCTGGGGGTCCCAAAGGCCACAGCTGGGCCGCCACTGCGCTGCCGCCGCCGCTGCCGCTTCCTATGGAGCACCATAGAGCAGACTCTTCACCGCGCGAGTGAGCTGCCGAGTTAAATGGAACAGCTGATAAGATGAGTGACAATTTAAAATCTAAGTGATCCAACATGGCGGCGGACGCAGAGAGATCAAGTCTCTAACCCCTTCAGCTGCGCGAGCATAGGGAGAAGTAAACTGTCAAAATACTGTTCGCTCAGGACCACTAGGCACTGTTGAGCTGAAGGGGATCCCGGGCGAACAGTCTGCCCCTCTCAGAACACACCGAGCCCAGATTGGGCTGCATTCTAGTTCTGGTTCGCCTGCTTCTCGTGACTCAGCACTAATGATCCCGCTGAAATAACTAGTCGGCCCACCTGAACTCACAGAGGTAAAAGCCAACTGAGCACAATAGTCAGACCCAGGGTATCCCTCTGCTGACAACAGAGGTCCCTTGCACCAGCTACCAGGGGAGTTGCTACCTGAGGGCAAACAAATTCGCTGGGGGTCCTCAGCCCCAAGCCCTACAAACTTAGGGTCTGAGGGAGGCAAACAGAAAGGGTGTGCCCAGGCATCCATGGAAACAGGGCTCCCAGGAGCAGCAGACCCGGCGTGTAGCCAGTATTGTGGCGAGCTTCACAGGTGAGTGGGGCCTGGCTTGAGGAACCACAAGAGAAGGCCCTAGGCACTCAGGATTGGAGACCCGCACAGTCTGGGAAGAAGACCTGAGGAACAGTGATTGGTTCCCACCCATTAAGAAGAGAAGCCTGGCCCAGTTCCCACCTACTGGAAGAGAAGTTAATTGAGCTCTATGACTGCATTTATTATTATTATTATTATTATTTTAATGATTATTATTGGTATTTTTTAAAATTTTATTTTCACTTTTTGTTGTTGATGTTGTTGCTCTTCAAATTTCTTATTAATGGTTTCATTTTTTTTAAATTCTTTTTATTCTATTATTATTACTATTATTTTTTAAACTTTAATTTCCATTTGTTTATTATCATTATAATTTTTTTTGGTTTTAAATTTTTATTTTTTCGTTTTTTCTTTCTTTTAACTTTTTTTCTTTTGTCTTTTCATTTCTTTTCAATTTTCTTACTCCCCCTTTCTTGAATTCTACCTGCCTACACTCACTCTCTTTAGTGACTTCTTCCCTGCCCTTCTAATACCTCTCCTCCCGAGCATCAAATAAATTTATAAGAGTAAACAGTAATTCAGCAGTCAAACAGAAACAGAAGTATCATGAACATAAAAAAGCAAGGAAGAAAAGGAGTACAAACAATGAAGGACAGCCTAAATATTCAGGAGGACCTGGAGTCATCAGAAAAATGGCCATATAAAGAACTCAAGGAACACCTTAGACAGATGGAAAGGAACCTTAAAGATCACATTGAAAATGAATTACATAAACAGATAAAAGAAGAAGTTAAGCATCTTTATCAGGAGATAGAGATTATAAAAAAATCAAACAATAATTCTAGAAATGAAGGAAACGATAAACCAAATTAAAAACTCAATCGAGAGTATCACTAACAGAGTGGAGCAAGTAGAAGCCAGAACGTCAGATAATGAAGACAAAATATATCATCTTGAAAAGAGTCTAGCCAACTCAGATAGGCTGGTAAAAAATCACGAGAAAAACATCCAAGAGATTTGGGATAACTTAAAAAAACCAAACTTACGAGTCATCGGGATAGAGGAAGGCACAGAGATTCATGCCAAGGGAATGAGTAACTTGCTGAATGAAATAGTTCAGAAAACTTTCCAGAAATAAAAAAGGAAACAGATATACAAATTGTAGATGCATACAGGACACCGAGCACACAAAATCACAGTAGACCAACGCCAAGACACATTGTTATGAAGATATCCAATATACAAAACAAAGAGAAAATATTAAAAGCTACAAGAGAAAAGAGGCAGATTACATTTAGGGGTAAACCAATAAGGTTAACAACGGATTTTTCATCACAGACACTGAAAGCGAGAAGATCCTGGAACAACGTATTTCAAACACTGAAAGACAATGGATGCCAACCAAGAATTCTGTATCCAGCAAAATTAAGCTTCAGATATGACAACGAAATAAAAATCTTTCATGATAAACAAAAGCTAAAAGAATTTGTAGCCAGAAAACCAGCATTGCAAAGCGTCTTGAGCAAAACTCTACACGAGGAAGAAATGAAAAACAATAACCAAAACCATCAGCGGGAAGTGCCTCGGTAAAGACAGAGGACGGGGGGAAAGCTAATCATGGAGAAACAAACTAAATTAGAAAAAAAAAGAGATAAATAATCAAACATGGCAGGAAGTACAAACCATATATCAATAGTAACTCTAAACGTTAATGGCTTAAACTCTCCAATAAAGCGACATAGGCTGGTAACTTGGATTAAAAAAACAAATCCAACAATATGCTGCCTCCAGGAGACACATCTTATTGGAAAAGACATACACAGGCTCAAGGTAAAAGGTTGGGAAAAAATATACCACGCACACGGTCCTCGTAAGCAAGCAGGGGTGGCCATTCTCATATCGAATAAAATCGATTTCGAGACTAAGTTAATCAAAAGGGATAAGGAAGGACATTATATACTGTTAAAAGGAACCATTCTCCAACAAGACATAACAATTATCAATATTTATGCACCAAATAATGGTGCTGCGACATTCAGAAAACAAATTCTCCTCAAGTTCAAGAATCAAATAGACCACAACACAATAATCATGGGTGACTTCAACACACCTCTCTCACCATTGGACAGATCCTCCAAACAAAAGTTGAATAAAGAAACTATTGACCTCAATATCACAATCAATAACCTAGACTTAACTGACATATATAGAATATATCAACCATCATCAAGTGGATATACTTTTTTCTCAGCAGCACATGGATCCTTCTCAAAAATAGAACATATATTATGCCATAGGGCAACCCTTAGTAAATAGAAAGGGGTAGAGATAATACCATGCACTTTATCAGATCATAATGGAATGAAACTGGAAATCAATGATAAAAGAAGGAAGGAAAAATCCTACATCACATGGACAATGAACAATACGTTACTGAATGATCAATGGGTTACAGAAGACATAAAGGAGGAAATCAAAAAATTCTTAGAGATAAATGAAAATACAGACACAACATATCGGAATCTATGGGACACAATGAAAGCAGTTTTAAGAGGGAAATTCATCGCCTGGAGGTCATTCCTCAAAAAAAGGAAAAACCAACAAATAAATGAGCTCACACTTCATCTCAAAGCCCTAGAAAAGGAAGAGCAAAACAACAGCAAATGTAGCAGAAGGCAAGAATTAATTAAAATCAGAGCAGAAATCAATGAAATTGAAACAAAAGAAACTATTGAAAAAATTAACAAAACAAAAAGTTGGTTCTTTGAAAAAATAAATAAGATCAACAGACCCCTAGCCATACTAACGAAGAGAAGAAGAGAGAGAACTCAAATTACTAACATACGGGATGAAAAAGGCAATATTACAACAGACGCTTCAGAAATACAGAAGACAATTAGAAATTATTTTGAAAACCTATATTCCAATAAAATAGAAGATAGTGGAGACATCGATAAATTCCTTAAGTCATATGATTTGCCCAGACTGAGTCGGGAGAATACCCACAATTTGAACAGACCAATATCAATAGATGAAATAGAAGAAGCAATCAAAAGACTTCCAACCAAGAAAAGCCCAGGACCAGATGGGTATACAGCGGAGTTTTACAAAACCTTTAAAGAAGAATTAATACAAATACTTTTCAAGTTATTTCAGGAAATAGAAAAAGAGGGAGCTCTGCCAAATTCATTCTATGAGGCCAACATCACCCTGATTCCGAAACCAGACAAAGACACCTCAAAGAAAGAAAACTACAGACCAATATCTCTGATGAACCTAGATGCAAAAATCCTCAATAAAATTCTGGCGAATCGGATACAAAGGCACATCAAAAAAAATTGTGCACCATGATCAAGTAGGATTCATCCCTGGGATGCAAGGATGGTTCAATATACGGAAATCAATAAATGTTATTCACCACATCAATAGACTTAAAGATAAGAACCATATGATCATCTCGATAGACGCAGAAAAAGCATTCGACAAAGTACAGCATCCCTTTATGTTCAAAACATTAGAAAAACTAGGGATAACAGGAACTTACCTCGACATTGTAAAAGCTATCTATGCTAAGTCTCAGGCTAGCATCATTCTGAATGGAGAAAAATTGAAGGCATTCCCTCTAAAATCTGGAACAAGACAGGGATGCCCCCTATCACCACTTCTATTCAATATAGTTCTCAAAACACTGGCCAGAGCAATTAGACAGACGAAAGAAATTAAAGGCATAAAATTAGGAAAAGAAGAACTTAAATTATCACTATTTGCGGATGACATGATTTTATACCTAGAAGACCCAAAAGGGTCTACAAAAAAACTACTAGAACTACAAATGAATTCAGCAAAGTGGCAAGATATAAAATCAACACACATAAATCAAAGGCATTTCTGTATATCAGCGACAAAACTTCTGATACGGAAATGAGGAAAAACACTCCATTCACAATATCCTCAAAAAAAATAAAATACTTGGGAATCAACCTAACAAAAGAGGTGAAAGACCTATACAATGAAAACTACAGAACCCTAAAGAGAGAAATAGAAGAGGATCTTAGAAGATGGAAAAATATACCTTGTTCATGGATAGGCAGAACTAACATTATCAAAATGGCGATATTACCAAAAGTTCTCTATAGGTTTAATGCAATGCCAATCAAAATCCCAATGGCATTTCTTGTAGAAATAGATAAAGCAATCGTGAAATTCATATGGAAAAATAAAAGACCCAGAATAGCAAAAACAATTCTAAGCAGGAAGTGTAAATCAGGTGGTATAGCGATACCAGATTTCAAACTATATTACAGAGCAATAGTAATAAAAACAGCATGGTACTGGTACCAGAACAGGCGGGTGGACCAATGTTATAGAATAGAGGACACAGAGACTAATCCACAAAGCTACAACTGATAAAGGTGCTAAAAACATGCAATGGAGGAAGGATAGCATCTTCAACAAATGGTGTTGGGAAAACTGGAAATCCATATGCAACAAAATGAAACTGAATCCCTCCTCTCACCATGCACAAAAGTCAACTCAAAGTGGATCAAGGAGCTAGATATCAAATCAGAGACTCTCCGTCTGATAGAAGAAAAAGTTGGCTCCGATCTA
This sequence comes from Spermophilus citellus, assembly GCF_964194105.1. Lineage (NCBI taxonomy): Eukaryota > Metazoa > Chordata > Mammalia > Rodentia > Sciuridae > Spermophilus > Spermophilus citellus. Next base: position 16,755,604 of record NC_138186.1, read on the forward strand.
CAGATTGTGGGGTCGGGCTCAAAATTCCTTAATAGGACACCCATAGCACAAGAGTTAATAACAAGAATCAACAAATGGGACTTTCTTAAACTGAAAAGTTTTTTCTCAGCAAGAGAAACAATAAAAGAGGTAAATAGGGAGCCTACATCCTGGGAACAAATTTTTACTCCTCACACTTCAGATAGAGCCCTAATATCCAGAGTATACAAAGAACTCAAAAAATTAAACAATAAGAAAACAAACAACCCAATCAACAAATGGGCCAAGGACATGAACAAACACTTCACAGAGGAGGACATACAATCAATCAACAAGTACATGAAAAAATGCTCACCATCTCTAGCAGTCAAGGAAATGCAAATCAAAACCACCCTAAGATACCACCTCACCCCAGTAAGATTGGCAGCCATGATGAAGTCAAACAACAATGAGTGCTTGCGAGGATGTGGGGAAAAGGGTACTCTTGTACATTGCTGGTGGGACTGCAAATGGGTGCGGCCAATTTGGAAAGCAGTATAGAGATTCCTGGGAAAGCTGGGAATGGAACCACCATTTGACCCAGCTATTGCCCTTCTCGGACTATTTCCTGAAGACCTTAAAAGAGCACACTACAGGGATACTGCCACATCGATGTTCATAGCAGCACAATTCACAATTGCTAGTCTGTGGAATCAACCCAGATGCCCTTCAATAGATGAATGGATAAAAAAATGTGGCATTTATACACCATGGAGTATTACGCAGCACTAAAAATGACAAAATCACGGAATTTGCAGGGAAATGGATGGCACTAGAGCAGATTATGCTTAGTGAAGCTAGCCAATCCCTAAAAAACACATACCAAATATCTTCTTTGATATAATGAGAGCAACTAAGAACAGAACAGGGAGAAAGAGCAGGAAGAAAAGATTAACATTAAACAGAGACATGAGGTGGGAGGGAAAGGGAGAAAAAAAGGGAAATCACATGGAAATGGAGGGAGACCCTCATTGTTATACAAAATTACATATAAGAGGTTGTGAGGGGAATGGGATAACAAACATAGAGGGAAATGAATTACAGTAGATGGGGTAGAGAGAGAAGATGGGAGGGGAGGGGAGGGGGGATAGTAGAGGATAGGAAAGGTAGCAGAATACAACAGTCACTAATATGGCAGTATGTAAAAATGTGGATGTGTAACCGACGTGATTCTGCAATCTGTATTTGGGGTAAAAATGGGAGTTCATAACCCACTTGATTCTAATGTATGAAACATGATATGTCAAGAGCTTTGTAATGTTGTGAACAACCAATAAAAAAAATTAAATTAAATTAAAAAAAAAGATAGGTCCTTTAAGAGGTGACTAAGCCATGAGGCTTCACCTCATGGGTGGAGTGGGACCAGTGCTGTTATAAAAGGTGAGTTAGTTCCTCTCTCGATCTCTCTCTCTCTTCCCCCACATGATAATGCAGCAAGAAGACCCTCACAAACGCTGAAACCTTGATCTTGAATTTCCCAGCCTCCAGAAGTGTGAGAAATAAATTTCTGTTGGTTATAGATGACCCAGTCTGATATTCCCTGATGACAGCGTAAAATGGACTGACAGTCAGTTCAGGCCACCATGACCACACACCAAGACTGGGTGACTTTTAAACAGCAGAAATTTATTTCTCACACTTCTGGAGGCTGAGAGTCCAAGATCCAAGCTCCGGCAGATTCAGTGTCTGGTGAGGGCTGCTTTCTTGTTCTTGGATGGCGCTTCTCCTATGTCCCCACATGGTGGAGGGGGTGAATGAACTCCCTGGAACCTTTTGATGAGGTCACTGATCCTAATTATGAGGACTCTGTCCTCGTGACCTAGTCACCTCGCAGAGGCCCCACTTCTTAGTACTATCACATTGGGAATTAGGTTTCAAACTACAAATCTGGGGAGAAGGCGCACCCACTCAGACCACACAGCAGGTGTCTAGTACAAATTATTTACCAATTCACTAAGAGTAAGAATCAAAACCTAACCTGTCTTCTAACTTTGCCCATTTTGAGTATTCACCTCATTAATTTTATTCAAACTCTCAAGAAATTTTAAAAGGCAAGAAACGATTTATAGTAGAGGGGATGGAGAGAGAGAAGGGGAGGGGAGGGGAGGGGAGGGGAGGGGGGACAGTGGAGAATGGGATAGACAGCAGAATTCATCAGTCACTAGAAAGGCAATTTGTAAATCAATGGAAATGTAACTGATGTGACACAGCAATCTGTATACGGGGTAAAAATGGGAGTTCATAACCCACTTGAATCAATCTGTGAAATATGGTATATTAAGAACTATGTAATGTTTTGAACAACCAACAATAAAATAATTAAAAAAAAATTCTCTCTTTAAAAAAATGCTTGTAATTTAGGCTTTGACCTAAATATTACCTTCTCAGAGACATTTTTTAGTTATTCAAACTAAAGTAGCCCTCAAGTTATTCCTGATCTCATTGTCCTCATATTTTCATCATAGCACATTTTCATGTTCATTTATTTGTCCACCTGTCCTTCACCCCCATAGATATAGTTCTATGAGAATAGAGACCTTATTTGAGTTTACTTGGTATTTCTGATGACCAGATGGGGCCTAGACATAAAATGTTATTATTAAATGAAATCCATTGCACAGACTAGGAAAGAGTATAAAAACATCTTCTTTTTAAAAAACATTTTGAAGATAAATTTTAATTTTTCATAGTGCCTTGATGTGCCTGAGTTTTGTGTCTGGTATTAAAATGGTGTTTAGAATCATTTTAATAGAATTTCATCAATCAATTACTTGTCTGAAATATTAAATCCCAGGGATATAGAGCAATCTTTTATGCCTTATTCAGGTTTGTTTAAGTCATATAACAGTGTTTTGTGAACTGATAAAACTATGATATCTGTGCTCTATATGTGTAATAAGAACTGAAATGCATTCCACTGTCATGTATTTAAAAAAAATAAAATCAATAAAACTAAAAAAACAAAAAAAAAAAATCCAAGGATTTTGCTGTGTAAGCACCATATGCTTCTTTTCTTCTTAGCAGGGTTTGTATTGTAGTTTTCATAAATACACCAACACTGCATAAACGTCTGTTCTACAGTAAGAATCATAACAAAGCAGATGCTTTGGGGGTTTTTTAAAAAATAAAATTTATCATAGTACAATAAAATGTGTACACTTAACAGTTGGATAAATATTGACAAGCACATAAATCCATGGAGCATCACCTCAGTGAACATTTCCATTAGTCCAGAAATTTACCATAAGGCAAAATCATGCACACCTGGGTGGAATCTGTCATATATGGTTTCTTTCCCTCAGCCTGTTTTTTTCTTTTTAAGATTTGTTTATGTTCTGCCTATCTTTAGTTCACTCCTTATTGTTGAGTAGCATTTTATTGTATGAACACACTGCATTTTCTTATTTATTCACTCACTAAAGAGTTTCCACCTTTTGGCTATTTTAAATAAAGCTGCTATGAATATTCATGAGCCAGTCTTTTACGGCTCTGTGTTTTCATTTCTCCTTTTTAAAAACCCAAGAGCAGATTTGATAAGTCTCATTTTTCCAAACAAATAATCTTCTGTGCATGCTTCACTTTTTAAGAAATGGCAAACTTTGCAAGGTGGTTGTACCACCTTGGACTCCCACAGCAGTGCATGAGTTTCAGTTGCTCGGTACCATTGCTGACACTTGGAGTTGAGGGTCTTTTTCTTTTTCTTTTTCGTTTTTTGAAGAGTATAAAGTATGCAATAAAAGATAGAGAAAAAATGGAATCTGATCACTGTAATCATAGTAATATAATGATTCTACATTATGGGAAAATTTGAAGTCTTGAAGAAAATTTCAGGTGATAGAGCAATAGCACTAACAGCCTTTTAAAAAGTGCATTAAAATATGTACCAATGTACGCTTTGCCTGGGGGAGTGTCATTGCCCAACAAATAATCTAAATACACACATAGAATAAAAGTGTATGATTTTCTCCAGCCTTTCCCATTGCCTTCCCTCAACAGAGGGTACTGACTTCAATCATTTAATTTCTTCCTTCCAGTTACTCACAATGGGCTCCTCCATTTCTTGGACAGATATTTGGATTTTTTTGACGTTCAGGCAGTAGGAAAAGCTATTGATTTGAGGGGTCAAAGTGGCACTGGAGCATAGAGCATGATAGAATTAATTTTGAGTCTATTTTAGAAGGAGGAAGTTGTATGTATGTAAAAGTAGATGGCAGAAAAACGATTGTGGCAGATTCTGTACCTGACCTTCCCATCATCTAAACAAAAAGTACTCATTTTAACAAACATTATCTTTCTGCGGTGAATGTGATATACTTTTAACCAGGCATTGCTTTAACAACAAAGGAAGGCTGTTTCCTATCTTCAAAAGGAAATCTATATGAGCACATATTTGTGTTTGTGTACTCTTCCTGAATCAATTGTTTATCATCCTTTAATCCCAGTGACTCGAGAGTCTGAGGCAGGACGATCACAAGTTCAAGGCCATCCTGGGCAACTTAGTGAGACCCTGTCTCAAAATAAAATATAAAAAGGACTAGTTAAGTGTCCCTGGGTTCAATCCCTGGTACAAAAAATTGTTTTTCATCTATGTTCATATTCATACACTTGTACATATCTATATTCTATACCCCTAACCTTGTTTCAGCTTTAGTAAGCTAAAATTAACAAATTATATATATTTAAATTGAATATGAGTTATGCATATCCAGTGCCTCATGTATTTACTCTGTGTGTGTGTGTGTGTGTGTGTGTGTGTGATGAGAATACTTCAGATCTACTATTTTAGCAAATTTCAAGTATACAGTACATTACTATTAAGTATACTCCATGGTGTGCATTAGATCCCAAGAACTGATTCATCTTACAACTGCAAGTTTGTACCCTTTAACCTACATCCCCAACCCTGGGTAACCACCTTTCTACTCTCTGTTTCTATGAGTGGACCTTTTTTAGATTCCAGAAGTGTTACTGGTAGTCTTTTTTTAAAAGCTCTTCGAGGGTGTGGGTCACGGGATCTCTTTGTGGTTCTCAGTCGCATTTCTTGATGACTAAAGATATCGATCATCTTTTTCATGTTATTTTTGGTCATTTGTGCATCCTTTTTAAGAAATGCCTATTATGCTGTGGTCTTTGTCTCATTATGGCGTAGTAAGAGTTTTTTATATGTCCCAGATAGAAGTGCTTTATTAGATTCATTTATTACCAATAATAAATGGGTTGGCAGTTTATTTCTCCATAATGCATTTTTAGTTCAAATTTTATTTAGTTGCCCCAGTACCTTTATTTCCAATTCTCCATCACATTCTTATTGAAGTATACATGAGTTTTAACATATGGATGCTGTTGAAACATCACCATAAATCAAGATGATGAACATGTCCACCTGTGCCCAAAAAAGCAGTTCCTTTTGAAGCACAGAAGTTTTTAAATTTGACCAAATCCTATTTATCAGACTTTTCTTTTATGGTAATTTTTATGTTTATTTTAGAAAATCTTTGTTTAAGAGAGCCAAATTTGTCTCCTATGCCTTCTTCTACAAATTTTATATTTTTGGACTGCCAGAGAACCATCATAAATTAACTTTTGTGATAGAGAGGCTCATTTTTTCCTCCACATGAATATCCAGTTCTTCAAACACTATGTTGAAAATGCTATCCCTACCATTACACTTCCTTTGTGATTTTATCAAAAATTGACCATGTGTGTATGAAATTATTTCTGGACTCTCCCTTCTATTCCACCGATTTTACATGTTTAGCCTTACATCAGTACCACATTGTGTTAGTTGCTACAGCTTCATAGTAAATATTAAAATTAAAAAATATAACACCTTCAACTTTTATTTTTCATAATTATTACATTTTTTTGTAGGAAATTATAGAATTTAGGTCTGGGGTGTGGTTCAGTGGTAGACCAACTACCTACCATGTGTGAGGCCCCAATTCCATTCCCGACACTGCAAAAACAAACAAACAAAAAATCTTAGAGTTAGACTCAATAATTAAAGAAAAAACCATCTGTTGGAATTTTGTTTGGACTTGGGTTGATTATGTAGATCAATTTGGAAAGAACTGATATCTTAATATTCCATAAACATGGTATATTTCTTTTATTCAAACTTTCCAATTTACTTATATAAATATTCTCTTAATAATTGTTTGTGAATAGATATTTATATATCTGTCATTAAATTTATTCTTATTGTATGGTTTTGAATCTATTTTAAATGTATTTTTTTAAAGTCACCACTTGTTGCTTGTTTTACTTATCTTTTGCTTCACTATGACCAAAATACACCCATAGCGCAAGAGTTAATAACTAGAATCAACAAATGGGACTTACTCAAACTAAAAAGTTTTTTCTCAGCAAAAGAAACAGTAAGAGAAGTAAATAGGGAGCCTACATCCTGGAAACAAATCTTTACTCCTCACACTTCAGATAGAGCCCTAATATCCAGAGTATACAAAGAACTCAAAAAATTAGACAATAAGATAACAAATAACCCAATCAACAAATGGGCCAAGGACCTAAACAGACACTTCTCAGAGGAGGACATACAATCAATCAACAAGTACATGAAAAAATGCTCACCATCTCTAGCAGTCAGAGAAATGCAAATCAAAACCACCCTAAGATACCATCTCACTCCAGTAAGATTGGCAGCCATTAGGAAGTCAAACAACAACAAGTGCTGGCGAGGATGTGGAGAAAAGGGTACACTTGTACATTGCTGGTGGGACTGCAAATTGGTGCGGCCAATTTGGAAAGCAGTTTGGAGATTTCTAGGAAAGCTGGGAATGGAAGCACTATTTGACCCTGCTATTGCCCTTCTCGGACTATTCCCTGAAGACCTTAAAAGAGCATGCTACAGGGATACTGTCACATCGATGTTCATAGCAGCACAATTCACAATAGCAAGACTGTGGAACCAACCCAGATGCCCTTCAATAGATGAATGGATAAAAAAATGTGGCATTTATACACCATGGAATATTACGCAGCACTAAAAAATGACAAAATCATGGAATTTGCAGGGAAATGGATGGCACTAGAGCAGATTATGCTAAGTGAAGCCAGCCAATCCCTAAAAACCAAATGCCAAATGTCTTCTTTGATATAAGGAGAGTAACTAAGAGCAGAGTAGGGACGAAGAACATGAGAAGAAGATTAACATTAAACAGGGATGAGAGGTGGGAGGGAAAGCGAGAGAGAAGGGAAATTGCATGGAAATGGAAGGAGACCCTCAGGGTTATACAAAATTTCATACAAGAGGAAGTGAGGGGAAAGGGAAAAATAATACAAGGGGGAGAAATGAATTACAGTAGAGGGGGTAGAGAGAGAAGAGGGGACGGAAGGGGAGGGGAGGGGGGATAGTAGAGGATAGGAAAGGCAGCAGAATACAACAGACACTAGTATGGCAATATGTAAATCAATGGAAGTGTAACTGATGTGATTCTGCAATCTGTATACAGGGTAAAAATGGGAGTTCATAACTCACTTGAATCAAAGTGTGAAATATGATATGTCAAGAACTATGTAATGTTTTGAACAACCAACAATAAAAAAAAGAATAGCTTAGAAGATGAAAAGTTTATTTTGGGCTCATAGTTTAAAAGAACTGAGTCCATAGACAGCCAGTATCATTGCTCTGGACCCAAGATGGGGCAGCATGTCATGGTCCAGCTCATGGTGGAGTCAGAAGAGAGAGAGAGAGAGAGAGAGAGACAGACAGACAGACAGACAGACACTGAGACTCACAGGGAAGATGCACCCTTCCAAGGCTGGTCTACAGTAACCCACCTCGTCCAGTCATACCCCTCCTGCCTACAGTTACCACCCAGTCAATCCATTTAAACTAGGATGGACTGATTAGGTTACAACTCTCACAATCTATTCTTTTTACCTCTGAATATGCCTGCATCAACAGGAGCTTTTGGGAGACCCCTCATACCCAAACCACAACATTCTGTTCCTGGTCCCCAAAAGCACAGGTCCATCTCACAATGCGAAATGCATTTAGTTCGTCTCCAAAAGTTCCATAGTCTTAACAGTTTTAGCATCACCCCAAAGTCCAAGTCCAAAGTCTCATCTGTGCAAACTTTTTGCTGCAAGCCCTTGTAAAAATCAAAAGCAAGTTACATGTATCCAATGCACCATAGCACAGAGTAAACATTCCCATTCCAAAAGGAAGGCATAGAGGCATAGAAAGAAGGGGTGCGCCAAAGGAAGAGCGAAACCCAGCTGGACAAACAGGTTCCCAATTCCACCTGAAGCATCCAGAACATAAAGGCTGCAGGATGTTATTTCCAAAGGGCTTTGGCAGCCCCGCCCCTGTGTCCTTGCTGGTTGGAGGGCAGCTGGGCTCTCAGCCTGGCTCTCTCTACAGCCGGCAGCTTTCCTTGGCAGACATTACTGGCATCTCTTAATCCCTGGGACCTCCATTCCAGCTTTGGCTTCACCTTTACGACTTCTCACATCACCCTTTCAGGGGCATCCTGCGAGGTCTCTGACCCTGTAGGCTTCCCAGGCCGTTCTTTGAAATCTTGGCGGAAGCCTCCACGACCCCCTAACTCCAGGAGCCTGCTTTTCTGGAAAACCAACCCCACATGAATGATGTCACGGTCTGCAGCCAGCTCATGTAATACCTGGTGCCCTTGGAATTATGACTGAATGTCTGGGTGCCTGAGTACCCTAAAACAACTTCTAGTCACCCCGACACCAGGCAAGCAGGGTGCCCCCATGTTCTCTAAGAATTTTTTACTTTTACATCCTTGAGCCTATAATGGGTGTGGTCTTGCCAATTCCTGAGATGCCCTTAATCCATCTTTCCTATGGTCTCTGTGTAAAATATTTAGCAACTCTTTAATGGCTCTCATCTCTTCAACCACCACTCCTTTCTTGGCCACACTTTTACATGCACTTATCTCACCAAACTGCAAGTTTTTAAAATCCATTGGCACCGTTTTCTGCTTCCAATTCTCACAGCAATCCTGGCTAAAAGTTGTCCAGAATATCCAAGTCACTGTCTGAATGCTGTGCTGCCTTGAAATTTCCTCTGCCAGATTAGTCCATCGCCTTTAAATTTAGCCTCACACAAAGTCTCAGGACATCAAAATGTAGCCAAGTTCTTTGCCAGAATATAACAGGAGTGACCTGGAGTCCAAGTCCCAAGTGAGCCCTCATTTCCCTCTGAAACCTCACGAGCACAGTCTGCATTTCTATCAGCATTCTGATTTTTTTGAGCTTCAATCTAAACTGCCGTTAAACTGCATGTACAACATTCTTTGCCAGCTTGCATCTCTAAACTTTTCAAAATTCCTCCCACCTACAAGCTCCAAAGGCTTCTGAACCACATGGTTAGATTAATTACAGCAATAGCCACACTTATACGACCGCTTTCTGTTTTAGTTATCTTTTGCATTGCTGTGAACAAAATACCCAACCAGAACAACTTAGAGAATGAAGTCTACTGGGGACTCATGGTTTCAGAGGTCTCAGTCCATAGATAGCCAACTCCATTGCTCTGGGACCAAGGGGAGACAGCACGTTATGGGGGAAGGATCCAGTGGAGGAAGCTACTCAGCTCATGGTCAGGTCAGCAAGCAGAGAAAGAGACAAGAGACCACAGGGAAGAATCACCTTTGTAGGGCAGGCCCCAGTGACCCACGCCTCCTCCAGCCACACCCCACCTACCTACATTACCATCCAGTCAGCCCATTCAAACCAGGATGAACTTAATAGGTTACAGCTCTCATAATCATCTTACTGCTGAATATTCCTACATTAATGAGAGCTTTTGGAAGGCACCTCATATCCAAACCATAACATTGTTAAGATATGGAAAGATAACTGACTTTTATATATTGAAGTTGTATCCTGTGCCCTTGATAAATTTACTTATTAATTTTACCAAATTTTTTTTTCAGATTTCTTAGGAATTTTTCAATGAAGATGATCACATCATATATAAATGCAGAGAGTTTTACTTCTTCATTTCCAATGTCTATGCTTTTTATTTCCACTTTTTGCGTTTTTTTTTTTTTACTGGTGGACCCCCTATACAATATTGAAAAGAAGTGGTAAAGGTAGACATTTGTGCTTAATGACTCTTTGGGGAAAATTGTTCAATATTTTACCATTATGAGTCATGCTTATTATAGGTTTTTCACTGATGCCCTTTATAAATGAGTTCCCTCAACTCCATATTTGCTTAGAGACTTTTTAAAAATGAGTAGTGGACGTTTATCTTTGTAAATGACTTTCTGCATTCCTTAAAAAATGATTTTTCCCCCTTGATTCATAATATATTAAATTGTATTGATTGATTTTTTTAATATGAAACAAATCCTTTCATATTTGAGAAAATACTCGTAGAGTCATGATGCATTACTGTTTTTCTATTGCTGGATGTGATTTATTAGTGTTTTGCTAAGGATTTTTGCATCTATGTCTTATCTATCTATGTTTTATTGTGTTCTGTAATCCTTTTGTAATCTCTTATCAGATTTTGGTGTCAGAGTTAAGCTGGTTTCATTATATGAATAAGAAGACTTCTCTTCTATTTTCTGGAAGAGTTTGCTTAGGAGTGTTATTATTTCTCTCCTACATGTTTGATAAATTCCACCAGTGAAACATCTGGGCCTGGAGTGTCTTTCTGAGAAGATTATTATTATTATTATTAGATTGCATTAGTAGACACAGGACTATTTTAGTTTTCTATTTCTCCTTGAGTGAGTTTTGGAAAGTTGTGTTTTTCAACCCTATGGCAGCTCCTGTCTGGAAATTCTTGTGTAGTCTGACTCTGTATGTGCAGTCCTACCCTCAGCAAAGGACCTGCAGGAAACTCTCACACTGATATTAACATCCTCCCCTGACAAACACTCAGACCCTCAGTATCCTCCTCTTCTTTTGTGCCCTGCTACCATAGATTCCAACCACTTTACCGACACTAAATTCTTGATCTCCTGTTCCATAGCTCAGGGGTCTGCCATGCTCCGTGGGGGCATCAGCTTCCTGTACGACAATCAGGAAATTGTCCCTGGGAAATAGCCAAAGCAATCAAAAGTGAACCCCATTAATTTCTCTTCTTTCAGGAATCACAGCCTTGAAACTACCTTTTGTCCAATGCCAGAAAACATTTGCTTTGTATATTTTGTCCTGCTTTGTAATTGTTTGCAAAGAGAAGATTACTCTGATTACTCTGGGTTCTCTATAATGGTCAGAAGCCTAAATCACCTCTTGTGTTTTTTTAAAATAACAAGTATTAGCAAAGATACTTAGAACGAATGGCCTCTCATGGCCTGGTTGATCCGCCCTGTCTGCTCCAATCTTATCTACTACCACGCTACCAGCATTTTATGCTTGAACAATCTGTTCTACCTAGTTTAATTCTTTATGCTGCATGGACCCATGTAATCTGGTGTGCTTGCTCCTCGGGACTCTTGACTCTTGAACAAATACTGTCTTTTTTTTTTTTTTTTTTGCCTCAGATGTCCCCTTGCCCTTCTCCTAGCTGACTCATGCTCTTTCTTCACAGCTTAAAGGACCCTTCTCGAGGTCCCTACAGACCTTCACAGGCAGCATTTTCTCTCTAGGCTCATTCTCATCATTGAGTGAGCACAGCACATTAGAACTGTGGTCTACTCTTTCCCACCTCCACTTGGGGGGAGTAACTATTTCTTATTTGTCACTAGATGGAAAAATATCCACAAGCGATGTGCCACCTAGAGCGTCCTTAATAAGTCCTTGCAGAATGACTAATGCACTAACACCACTAATGCACACTTTAACTTAAGGCATATTTTAAAGTGTTTTCTTGTTTGAGATAATAACCATTATTAACCCTATTGTGCTAGACTGTGGATATAGCGCTTCTTCACGCCCAGCTCCTGCCCTTCAACCCCAGTGAGTCACATCTTTAAGAAGCAGGCATGCAGGGGGAAGGGTGCTATCCCATAGGTCATACGTCATAGTAGCCTGGAGAGAGGTTTTATGACTTGCCACTTTAATATGCTTCATTCATTTGATCTCTTGATTCATGATCTCAGGGATTTTTTTTTCTCTGACAGGTCACCCAAGAATCAGGCCACAGTGATGCTTCTGCTGGCTCTGGTGCCTTGGGTTCTAGGTCGGCCACACACTGCATCCTCCACTGCTCTAAGCCCTACCCAACGGCAGGATTCCCCAGCTGGAGAATAGACGTCAGAGAGCAGAACACCAGACTTCCGTTTTCTCAGGACACCATCTGTTTTTATTCTATTTTAGTGTGCCTTATTTTTCCTATAATCTTTATCCGAGAGGATGTGATTTCTTTCATGAGTGAACTACTTTCTCCCTTTATATAAGCATTTTTTTACAAAGGACTGGAATATCTTCTCTCAGAACTACTATAAATATGACATTCTGAGAAGCATATTCTGACACTGAGACTAAAACCTTGTTAGGATTGTCACTCAGCCTGTGGAGACAGCTTGACTCTCTGGAACCCCAAAGTTGGGTCCTTACTCCACAGGAGAAACTTTTTAAGACACTGTGACAAGATATGCATGACATGGGGGCTGGAGTTGTGTCTCGGTGGTAGAGCACACGCCTAGTCCGTGTGAGGCACTGGGTTTGATTCTCAGCACCACATATAAATAAATGAATAAAACAAAGGTCCATCAATGTTATAAAAATATGCATAACATAGAATCTCTATTCTTAACCACTTTTAAGCATACAGTTTAAATGACATTAAATGCATTCAACCATCAACAGAACTCTTTCATTTCGTTTTTGGTAATTAAAACTCTGTACCCATTAATCAGTAACTCTCCATTCCCCTTCACCCCGGATACTTGGCATCCACCATTCCAATTTGTACTTTTATGAATTTCACTCTAGTACATCATATATAAGTGAAATCATATTTGTCCTTGTGTAACTGGGTTCATCCTAGTTTCAGCATGTGTCAGAATTCCTTCTTTTTCAAGGCTGAATAATATTCATGGTGTGTATGGCAGATTTTGGTTGTCCATTCAGCAGTCAATAGACACTTGTGGTACTTCTACTTTTTATATCTACTACAAATAATGTTGCTATGAGCATAGGTTCTCTAGGTATCTTTTCAAGTCTTTGTTTCCAGTTCTTTGGAGTTTATACTTAGAAGTGAGATTGAGAGAACATATTCTACTTTTAATTTTTGAGTAGTTCTCCAGTGGTTCCCACAGCAAGAATTCTCACCAACAGTGGGTAAGTTTTTCCATATCATTTACTTGTTATTTTCTAGTTTTTTTTTAATAGCAGCCATCCTGATGAATATGATTTATTACCAACTTTAACCTGCTGATACTTTTCTATTTTAATTGCACCTGCAAGCTACTGAACACAGCCCTCTGAGAAAGAAACTGTAGCAAACTAATCCTTGGAACTAAACTTCGTGGAAATAAAAATTAATTTCATTTACAAAATGAAGTTCAATGATTTTTACCATATATTTTTCAAAAATAGCCATGAGTTTGTTATTACATTGCTTTACAGCCATGAACAAATAGCTCTGTATTTTTTTCTATATTCTGGAAGAGTTGACCCACTGTAGAATATTTTTTCCCCTATGAGTTGGATAAAATTCACCTGTAGAAATATTAGAACCTGTTGAGAGAATTGTTCTTAAAATTATCTAAATTTTTTTTCTTGACACTTGGGGTATTCATAATTTCTTTGACTTTAATACCCTTTTTCCCAGAATTGTTTTCTGTTTCAGTGAGTTTGTTGCAAGGAGTGGGTGAGGGGGGGAGGTACTGGGGACTGAATTGGAACAAGATGTATTCCATGCCTTTATAATTATGTAAAAATGGATACTAAAAGAACCATTTAAAAAAAAAAGAATCAACAATTATTTTTTCAAAATTGACAGAATAGAAGGAGATGATTTTAAGTTTGTTTTAATATATGATTTGACTCTGGAAAACCAGAAATCTCTAAATCTGGCCTTGGCCCAGGCAGCTCTCTTTCCTGAAAAGACCCCAAAGGAATTCAAAGACCAAAGTGCAACAGACGTGACTCTCACTCAGAGCCGCAGTGTTGAACGACAGGCAGGCTGAGAAGAGGCGCTGGCAGGACGCACCCTGGTCACTCCAAGATGTCATAACCAGAGCGAGTGAGAGTGTCACATTCCACCAGGAGAATCCAGACACCAACTTCCAGCAGAAAAGCAGCTGGACCCCAGAGAGCATTGGTCCAGCACCCAGCGTTGAGCTCGCCCAGCTCTCTGCCCCAGGACACTGGGAAGGACTGGCTTCCTGCCCAATTGCTACTTTTTTTTTTTTTTTTTTTTTTTTTTTTTTTTTTTTTAGAGAGTGAGAGAGGAGAGAGAGAGAGAGAGAATTTTTAATATTTATTTTTTAGTTCTCGGCGGACACAACATCTTTGTTGGTATGTGGTGCTGAGGATCGAACCCGGGCCGCACGCATGCCAGGCGAGCGCGCTACCGCTTGAGCCACATCCCCAGCCCCCAATTGCTACATTAAAGGAAAGACAGAGAAGGGGGCAAAGAGATGAACAGTGTCCCCTGACACAGCCACAGAAGACAGGGTTGGTGCATTGTGAGCAGGGTTGTTGAAGGGGTGTAGACATAATAAGGGGGACATAAGAATCCCCTGTACCCCGAATTGTGCATTGTGTTTTGATATTTCCTATCAGCACAGCTTTGGTATTACACACTCTAGTATGTCACATTGTTTTGGAAACATTAGAGGTAGCAGTTCCGTGGCTTCTCAGCCTTGCTCTATGTATATTTGAAATAAAAGTGGACTCACTCCTTAAATGAGGCCAGCAAAGGAGTGGAGACTTGGAAGGGGGACATTCTGCCACCCCCACATTTCCTTCTTCATTGTTTATATTGCATCTGGTTCAAATATGATCTATTGGGGATGGTAGTGGACCCGAGTCAGGGTCTCTTTTCTTAGAATTCTGAAGTAGAACCCGGCCAGGTGGTGCACACCTGCAGTCCCAGCAACTGGGGAGGCTGAGGCAAGAGCATCTAAGTTTTGAGGCCAGCCTCAGCAACATAGCAAGGCCCTGTCACAAAATAAAAAATAAAAAGAACTGGGGCTGTAGCTTGGTGGAAGAGCATCCCTGGGTTCAAACACTTGTCAAAAAACAAAAACAACAACAACAAAAAATCCTGAGGTAGAAAATTGGACATTTTGCCTTTAGTTCATCTCCATAAGACACGAGAATTGCTAAACAAGACTTTCCCTTGGTTTCTGGCCTGAGTTAAGTCAGCTTTCCATAGCTGTGTCAATTCTTGAGTAAAGGGACTTACCGGAGGACAGATTTCTCCGGGCTCACCTTTTCAGCCCTTGGTCTCTGGCTCCGATGTTTCTGGGGCTGTGGTCAGGCAGAGCATCACGTGGGAGTGCTGGCCAAGCACATCTGCTCACCTCACAACACCAGGCAGCAGGTAGAGAGCTTTGTCAGAGTCCCTCCCCAAACCCACTAAGCTGTGGATCCGTCCATGGATTGATCCATTCACAAGGTCAGGGCCCTCACGATCCAGTCCCATCCCAACCGCCCCTCCTCTGAACATTACTGCCCAGGACGAACCAGCCTTCAACACCTGAGCTTCAGGGAGACCTTGAAGACCCAAACCATGAAAGAGACCAGGTGGAATTTTTTAAAGAACCTATACTTTGTTTAATATTATAAGTATTCGTATAAAAACCACTTCTACGAAGAACAGAGTTATCATCCCTACTTTTTGCTTTGTATTATTAGAGAAAACCTTATAAAATGGGTCCGTTAAAAATGGATTGATATTTTTCCTAAAAAAACCTACTTGATAGAGTCTCTTATATAATTGTGCCAATTGTCACTCTTGTTCTCTATTTACATAACTTTAAATTTTCTGTTGTACATAAATATAGTTTTCACAAACAGCATTAGTTGCAGCATTTTACTATGGTGTAGCAAATATATTTATGATTTGACTGGCCATAAGACATTTATCCTATGAGGCATGTAAAAAGTTTTCATCTGAGTTTCATTAAGTGAATATTCAGACATTCAGGTTAAATTGGACTGGCCTGCCTTACTGTGAACTAATGTCGCTCTAATTAGAAATTTTTGTCACATGGTCACTAGTTACTAAGTTACAGAAGATGAAAAATGAGATATAAATTAGCTATTTGGCTTTCCAAATGATGAAGATGAAGATGATTATCAGATGATTAACAAAATGGCCAATTTGAAGTCTGCTACCAAGATGTTTTCTTACATTTTGCCTTACTTTTTTTCTAAATTGTAATTATGATATTTGTTTCTCTTTAGCCACTTCTTAGTTGGGAGGTAATTTTTTTAAAGTTTAAGTTGTTCTTTTTGACCAACTTTTCTTACTAAGGTTTTGACTTTTTATATTGAGATTGATGATTTACATATTTATTAATTTATTTATTGTACTAGGAAATTGAACCCAGAGGTGCTTTACCACTGAGCTACTTTCCCAGCCTTTTTTATTTTTTATTTTGAGAAAGGGTCTCACTATGTGGCTGAGGCCAACTTTGAAGTTGCAATCCTCCTACCTCACCCTCCTGAGCAGGATTATAAGTGTGCAGCACCATGCCCAGCTGATTTCATTTTTATATTTTATGAATTTCTTTTTTTTAAAAAAATCTAATTTGTTATGTATGAGAGCAGAATGCATTGCAATTTATATTATACATATACAGCACAATTTTTCATATCTCTGGTTGCACACAAAGTAGAGTCACACCATTCGTATCTTCATACATGCACTTAGGGTAATGATATCCATCTCATTCCACCGTTTTTCCTACCCCTATAACCCCCTATTTTATGTATTTCTTACATACTAATTTATATTTTTGTGAATTGAGCCATTAAGGTTAATATAGGTAGGTTAATGGGTCTTACAAGTGATTTTTGCTAAATTTTCTTTGCATCTTTTAAATAAATGTTTCTATGTATGTTTTTGATTCTTTATTATCATGAATAAAATATTTATTCTACCTTTGTTACCATGCAAGTTGCTTGTGACCATGGCTTATATTCTCTGAGCTTCACTTGCCTCTTTAATGTAATTATTTGTCCTGTTACATTCACTTTTACAGTTCCTCCCGCCCACCCCCAAGGAAAGGATAGAGACTAACATCAACCCAGGAAAGAGACACATAGGACAGATTCTGGGGAAGTAGCAAACAGAGCTTCCATTGTCCCCCTTCTCTTCAGTGTCAGGATATGTGTGTGTGTGTGTGTGTGTGTGTGTGTGTGTGTGTGTGTATGGAATACTGACAACCAGAACAAATGACAAGCCCCAATGGTCAGAATTTTTATTTGGATCCCACTTTGTAAGCCTGGTTGATTTCCGTATAGTGTCTTTTGGCTCCCACCCCACTGTTGGTCTTTCTGGTAAAGCCAGACCTCACCTACTCTAAATCATACTATTACATCTGGCTGTTCCAAAGCCCCCAAAGACTTTAAGGAAAACTTCCCAGAAGCTGAGAGCACAGATCTTCTATGTTAAGTCAGCTTTTCATCACCATGACAAAGTACCTCAGAAAAGCAACTTAAAAGAGGAAAGATTAATTTAACCTACTCCTGTTTCCACCACCTCCCACTAATATTATCCAATTATTAATCCATCAATGGAGATCAAAACCTTCATGATTCAGTCACTTCCCAAAAGCCCTAAACATTGCTGCATTGGGGACCAAGCCTTCAACACATGAGCCTTTGGAGGACATTCCAGAGCCAAACCATATGGATATTAAGTTTGGGGAGTTAGTTCGTTATGTAGAAAGAAATAAATGTATACTGTCCTTTATGCAGATATTCTGTCATATAATTATCTTTTGATACTTTCTTTACCTTTCATCAAGTGTTCTCCTATATGCTTCATAATTTTGATTATTCCATTTTGTGTGTGTGGCAAAAACACTGAGCAAGAGATTTTCCCTCTTAACAGGTTTCCAGGGCACACGTGGTCTTATAACCAATAGCACAGTGGTATGCAGCAGATCTCCAAAACCTAATCATCTCGTAGAACTGACACCTTATCCCCTTTGAAAGGCATGTGGTTCCTTCTTTTATGACCCAGGGTAGAATGATTTCTGTTTCATGTATTGGAAGGATTAAATGAAATTATTTGAGTGAAGTGGAAGGAACATGATTGGTAGTAGTCATGACTTCCTCTTTGCATGGTGCATATTATATCAATGGCACTTTTTATTCTACTTAATGCCTTTTGAATTCTTCCTGGGGGAAAATTAATATTGTTGTCTCTTTCTTTTTTTTTTTTTTGGTTTCAGTTAAGTTGAAACATCATTGCCCATTTGTGGGGAGCCATTCTGACACGTGATTGGGTGACTCCCGTTAAGGGCCTGAGGCGCTTTGGCTGTGTCAAAGCTTTCCCGACCCTTTCCTGATGAGAGAGCCCATCCGTGTGGGGGTGTGCCTGACCACTGACCCCGGGGACCCAATCACTGACCCTGACCTTGGAGTGCAGCCCCCCCCAACCTTCATTGGATGGAATTCTCCCCTGAATCTCTTGTTCCCCAATAAAAGGCTACTCCCCGGCATGTTCACTCTCTCTCTCCGGCTAGCCCTGAGTAATCCTCGCTGCCCTGCTGGGCGGCTAGAGGTGGGAACCAGAGAGGTGAGCCGTCTCGGACCTAGCAATATAAATAAGGTACTGTCTGTGTGTTTTATTTCGATCTCTTCTAACTAACTTTATGCCTAGAACCTCATTAATGAAACCACTGCGCAGGCCGCGTGGTAGACCCATTATTTATATTTACTGTGGTAAGATACATATAGATATGTGTACATATACATAAAATTTACCATTTAACCATGTTTAACTATAAAAATTCTCATCACTGAGTACCTTCACAATGTTATTTTAATTCCAGAACATTCCCTCACCTCAGGAAAGTTCCTGTTAATCTATTTTCTGAGTAACTGCCCATCTACTTTCTATATTTATAGATCTGCCTATTTTGGACATACTGTATCAATAGAATCATTAAATATGTGATCTTTCGTGACTTCTTTTCCTTAATGTAATATTTTCAAGGTTTATCCATCTTGCATGTATCAGTGCTTTATTTATTTTTATGACTGAATAATATTCCATTGTATGGATAAGTCACAATTGATTTATCCATTCATTAATTGAGTTATGTTTGAATTTTTCTATTTAATCATTACAAATAATGTTTTTATAAACATTTATTTGCAAGTTTTTGTTTGCATGCCTCCCTGCCCTCACTTCTCTTGAGTAAATGCTTAAGACTGCAATCGCTATATCACCTAGTGACGCTTTCTTTAGTATTTTGAGGAATTGTCAAACTATTTCCAGATGGTTTCATTATTTTACATTCCCACCTGCTGGTAATGAGGATTTCAATTTCTCCACATCCTTTCTAACACTTGCTATTATTTGCCTTTTCGATTGTAGCCATCCCAGTCGGTGTGAAGCGGTATCTCATTGTGATTTGGATTTATATTTCCCTAGGAGGTTATGATGTTGAACATCATTATCTTTCCATGTGGTTCTTAACCATCTGCATCTTTAGAGAACTGTTTTATCAGCTACACTGCCAGTTTTATAATTGGGTTGTTTTTTGGTTGAGTTGTGTTCTTTATTTATTTTGGATACTAATCTCTTATCAGATATGTCACAGATATTTTCTCCTATTCTCTGTGTCATCTTTTCATTTTTCCCATGATGTCTTTTGAAGAAACTTATTCCAATAAAATCCAATTTGTCAAATTTTGAAATCTTGTTGCTTTACCTTATTGGAATCTTATCTAAGAAACCATTACCTAATTCAAAGTCATGAAATTTTATGCCTATGCTTTCTTCTAAGAGCTTTATAATTTTAACTCTTACATCTTTGTTCCATTTTGAGTTATTTTACATGGTATGAGGGAAGTGTTCACCTTCATTTTCTTGCATAAGAAAATCTAACTTTCCCAGGACTGTTTGTTAAAAAGGCTATTCTTTTCCAATTAAATTGTCTTGGAGCCATTGTGAAAAATTAACTGACCATAAATACAAGGAATTATTTGGGGGCTCTTTTTTTTCTGTTCCATAGATCTGTATGTATAACCTTATTCCAGTACTACATAGTACTGGGATAAGGTTAATGTCTGTAGCTTTGAAATAATTTTTGAAATCATAATATGTATGACTTATGGCATTGTTCTTTTTCAATACTGTTCTAGCCATTGAGTGTTCCTTGCAATCTGTATAAATTTTAGGATCATCTCGTCTATTTCTTTTCTAAAAATCTCAATGCATTCATACCTACAGACAGCATAATTTGGTTTAACTCATTCCTCCATACATCCCCCTTTCCTCCCCTTCTCCCTCCTCCCAATTCCCATCCTCTACTCTACTGGTCTCCTGTCTATTTTCATGAGATCCCTCCTCCCCTTTTCTCTTTAACTTCCACATATAAGAGAAAAACATATGACCTTTGACTTTCTGAGTCTGGCTTATTTTCATGAGCACAATGTTCTCCATGTTCACAGCAGCACAATTCACAATAACCAAGCTATGAAACCAGCACAGGTACCTGTTAAAGAAAATGTGGCAAAGAAAATGTGTTGTATCTATACAATAGAGTTCAACTCAGTCATTAAGAAGAATGGAACTACAGAAAAATCAGGTGCAATTTAGATAGGGATGGAATTCAATCCAGAGGTAATAATCAAAGTTCATTCATCTTAACAAGATTATGTCTTTCAATCCATGAATATGGGTATCTTCCATGGATTTAGGTCTTTAAGATTCTTTCAGCTGGGGCTGGGGTTTTGGTTCAGCAGTAGAGCACTCCCCTAGCATATCTGAGGTCCTAGGTTCAATCCTCAGCGCCACAGAAAAATAAATAAATAAAATAAAGATATTGTGTCCAACTACAACTAAAAAATAAATCTTAAAAAAAGATTCTTTTAGCAATATTTTGTAGTTTTCAGTGTACAAGTCTTATACTTCCTTGGTTAGATTTATTTGTAAGCATTTTATTCTTTTGATTCTACTTTAAATAGAATCCTTTCTTAATTTTATTTCCATATTGTTCATTGATAGATTATAAAATTACAACTGATGTTTGTATATTGATCATTCAGTGCCATGCTGAATTTACTTAACTTGTGTAGTTTTAGATTCTTTTAGGATTTTCAACATATAAAATCATGTCTTCTACAAATAGAGTTGGTTTTACATTTTCCTTTCTCATGTGGGTGCCATTTATTTGTTTTTCTTACCTAATTGCCTTCCAGTTCAATGTCAGAAGAACAGAATCCTTATCTTGCTCATGATATTAGAAGGAAGCTTTTAATGTTTCATTAATATAATATTTAATGTGGGTTTTTGTGGATTCTCATTAGCATATTTCAGAAGTTCCCACCTATTCCTAGTTTGTTGAGTATCATCTTGCAAAAGTGTTGGAATTTGCCAAATGCTTTTTCTGGATCTTTTGAGATAATCATGTGGCTTTATTGTCCCTTTTTTTCTATTTATATGATATATTAATTTTTCATGTGATTTTCACTACTGGCTTGGGTCTCACTTCATCATGGTGTATGATCCTATTTATAAGTTGCTGGATTAGGTGTGTAGTATTTTGTTGAAGCTTTCCTTATCCATTTTCCTAAGAGATATTCCTGCATTATTTTCTTTCCTTCTGATGCATTTATCAAGTTTTTGTTTGAGTGTACTTCTGGCCTTATACAGTAACCTGGGAAGTGATATTGCATCGTCTGTATTTTGGAAGTGTTTGTGAGAGATTGGTGCTAATTCTTCTTCAGACGTTTGGCAGAGTTCACTAATGAAGGAATTTCATTATGGCCTTTTCTTTGTGTGGATAGTCATTTGATTCCAATGGTCTACTTACCTGTTACAGGTGTGCTCAGACTTAATATTACTTCTCAAGTCAGTCTTAGTCATTTGTATCTTTCTAGGAATTTGACCATTTTTATCTAGACACATAGTTATAATCCATAGCATTTTCTTGTAATCCTTTCTATTTCTGTGAGATAAGTAGCCATGTGTCCTCTTTCACATCTAAATTAGTCATCTGAACCTTCTCTCCAAGTTTTTCACTTTTCTTGATCTTAAGTTCAAAGAACCATTTTTGGGGTTTGCCCATTTTCTCTATTGTTTTTCTATTTTCCATTTTTATTAATTTCTGCTCTTGCTATTTCCTTCCTTCTGCTCATGATGCATTAGTTTTATCTTCCCCCCAGTCTCTTAAGGTTATTAATTTCTTTTTTTTAAAAAAAAGTCAGATGTTTAAAACTATAAATTTTACTCTACGTATAGATTTTTCTTTCTGAGTTCATTCTAAGATGCATCCCATAATTTTTAAAGTTTTCATTTTCATTTATCTCTAAGAATTTCCTGATTTTTCTGGCTTCTTCTTTAACTCAAGGAGAATGTTGTTTAATTTTCACATATTTATAAATTTTCCAAATTTTCTTTATTGATTTTTCTAGTTTCATTGCATTGCAATCAAAGAACTTGCTTTGTTGATTTCAATACTTCTAGCTTTTTTAAACTTGTTTTATGGCATAATATATTATTTATCTGGATATTTCATGTGCAATTGATAAGAGTGTGTATTCTGTTATTGGGTGGAGTGTTTTATAGATATATGTTCACTCTAAGATTGTTCAAGTCTCAATAACCTTCTGTCCATTTTTTAATTCATTACTTAAACTGTGCTAGGGCCAAGGGTGTTACTCAGAGGTAGAGTACTTCCCTAGCATGCATCAGGATCTGCGTTTGCTCTCCAGCACCACCCAAAATAAATAAGTAAAATCAATAAAGTAGGCTATTGAAAGTCTCTACCTATTATCATTGAAATTCAGTTCCAGTTTTTTTCCATATGTTTTGGGTCTCTGCTGTTATACCGTTTTGATAAGATGATCCTTTAATTTTTGTTAAATATCTTTCTTTGCCTCTCATAACATTTTTGTCTTAAAATCAATTTTGTCTAAAAATAGTGTAGACACTCCATCTCTATTTTTTTATCAATTACATGGAATATTTTCCCATCGTTTCACTTTGAACCCATTTATGTCTCTGAATCTAAACGATATCTTTTAGAAATAGTATGTAGTTGGGTCATGTTTCTGTTTTTATACATTCTGCCAACCTTTGCTAGTATTTTGTACTTTTATATTTAATGTAATTTCTGATAAGATTTAAATGTTAATTTTTCTCTTTCTTTTTTACATGTATTACGTAGAAATATGCCTTGTGTCTTCTTTGTTCCTCTATTCCTCTATGAATGTCTTCTTTTGTGTTAAACAGTTTCCAGTGGGCCATTTTTATCTTTTGTTAGTATCTACGTATGTTTTAGTTATTTCCTAGGTTTAGTTATTTCCTATTGCCTTGGGGATTGCAATCCACATCTTAATTTATAATGTTCTTGTGCAAATTCATTCCAGTTGAATTTTAGTAGAGAATAAAACTTTGCTTCTACATAAATCCCTCCTCTTCCTCTGTGCAATTATTTTCACATACATCTTTACCTGTCCTATGCACCTCGACACAGATATGTAATTGTTGCATTTTTATGTAGTTATCTTTTAAATCACATGTGAAGAAAAAGGTTTTGGAAAAACATTTATACTATCTTGCATATTAACCTGTGTCGTTACCTTTGCTGGAACTCTTTTTCTTTTTCGTATTGAATCTGAGCTATCTGCTGTCCTTTCATTTCAACCTACAAGACTCCCAATTTCCAAAGTATTTCTTGGAATAGGTCTCCCAGTGACATTTCTCTCATATTGTAAGGCATGTCTTAATCTGTACTTAGCTTTTAAATGACAGCTTTGTTGGATGTAGAATTCTCATTTTTCTCTTAGCACTTTGAATATGACGTCCTACTGCCCTCTGATCTCTGTGGTTCCTGATGCCAACACTGAAGATTATTGAAGATCACCTGTACATGGTGAGTCACGTATTTCTTAGTACTTTAAAGTTTCTCTCTTTAACTTTGACTTCTATCAATCTGACTGTGATATGTATGGATGTGAATCTCTGAATTTATTTCACATTGTGTTTGTTGCATTTCTTAGATATGTATGTTCATGTTGTTCATCAAGTTTGAAAGTTTCCAGCCATAGTTTTTTCACTTATTCCTGCCGCAGTCTGGCTGGGCACAAATAACCAGGAGGTCACGAGCCACTTGTAGGTTCAAACAGGAACTACTTTATTGCCAGAACCAAACGGGAACTCCTCGAGAACTCAAAAGTAGCGGGCACCCGAGGTAGCAGGAGCCGCCTTATTGCCAGACAGCAGAGGTTTATATACACAACTGAATACACAGCTTGTTTCAATTTAGCATCATCCAGTTACAGCAATCAGTCAATATCTTAATAATTATACACAGCTTAACTTAATTATCATCATCTTAATTGCTCGCTGGTGTTACTTCTCAACCACTCCTTCTGGCAAAATGCCAGGTGCCATCTTGACTTGGTTGTGGCTCTCAACATATTCCTTCTTCCCCTTTCTTTCCTTTATATATATATATATTATATAATATACAAAATAATATATTATATTATATATAATATATAGGAAACATACAGTATACTATATATTATATAAAACGTATTATATAAAAATTCTTATGTATTTATATTATGTATAAGAATATATAAATTGCATACTATATTGTATAATGTGTAACTATATGATTATAAAACTATATATCACTAATATATAATGTGTAGTATATATGATATGCATGTTATAGTGTATATGATATGCATATATAATATATGCATGCATGTTATATATAACATATATTTTATATAATATATAATAAATGTATACTATATACTATAGTATTATCTATTAATAAAAATTAATTTAGATTATATATCATTATATATCAATTGATTTATATTAATTATATAATTAATTAATTATACTATATTATTTATTAATTATAACATATTATATGCTATGGTATATAGTATTATATAATATATAGTATTATATATATTATATAGTATTATATACTATAGTATATAATATATAATAATTCACACACACCATTTCACTCTTATTGACATCCTAAGGGTCTCTCAGGCTCTGATCATTTTTCTTTTTTTTTTTTTTCTTTTGTTCCTCTGACTGGAATCTCAACTGACCTGTTTTTATTTTTTATTTTTTATTTTTTTCAAATTTTCTTGTTTTTAATTTTTATTATTTTTCTACCTCCTCAAACCTGCTATGGACCTCCTTTAAAGATTTTTTAAGAATTCTTGCTGATGTGCTTTTCAATTTTAGGATGTCTGTTTTCTTCTATTTTATAATTTCTATCTCATTGGCAGTCTCCATTTGGTAAGACCTCATTCTCATGTTTTTATTTAGTTCTTTGGTGAAAACACAGGGCCTTCTCAGGTTTCTTCTGAGCATGTGCCCAGCTTTTCAGAGTCCCAGAATTTTGTCCAAGATTTAAAAAATCTCCACAGACATCTCATTTCTCAGCTTCTCTTTCTTTAGTTTTGTGGCCGACCTGCTATTTACTCTAGTTAACTATTAGCCGTGGATTGTTTTTCACAAATACTCCCAGAGCTCAGAGAAAAGACTGTTCATTTCTATGAGCTCTGACACCAGTCAGATAGAGACAAGTTCTCAGAGTTAGCTTTTCCAGGGGATTGCCTCCAGGTCAAAGGGTGGCTATGTTGTAGGAGTAGAGTCTTTCAGATCCCCAGTCCTGTGTGCCCCCTTAGTGGCTGCCTGGCTGCTAGACCCTGGCTACTGGTTTTCACTGGAATTGTGGGACTGTTGGTTTTCAAGACGACTGTGGAGGAGATAGAGGAGAACAGGCATGCAGCAAATTAAAACATCTCAAAGTTTTGCTGTTTTAAATGAAATTCAGGCATTTTTGTTGAGACAATGCTCTCCAGATTGTTGTAAACCCTTGGTTAATTTCTGGAATTTTGACTTGTACACATTTTGCCAGTATTCTCATTGCTTTTATGGAGGATAGGACTTTCAGTGTGTGTGTGTGTGTGTGTGTGTGTGTGAGAGAGAGAGAGAGAGAAAGAGAGAGAGAGAGAGAGAGAGAGACCCTGGGGATTGAACCTAGGGCCTTGCACATGCTAGGCAAGTACTCTACTACTGATCTCCATCCCCAGTCCTTTCTTAAAAGAAATTTTTAAAAATTTTGTTTTGAGACAAGCTCTTCCTAAGTCATTAAGGCTGGCCTCAAACTTGTGATCCTCCTGCCTCAGCCTCCTGGGTCTCTGGGATTGTAGGCATGTACCATCCTTCCCACCCACATCACTCCTTCTAAAACCTCTAGACAGAATTATATCAAAAACCCCTTGAGAAAGCTTCTCTTTACAGTTAAAATCCTAGTCCTTCACCAAGGTTACTTAGGTCCTGCATAATTTTACCCCTGTTGTCCCTCTCATCTGGTCACCCACTGTTCTTGTGTCCCTCCCTATGCAGCCACCCTGTCCTTTCATTCCGTGAGTACACAAGGGCTGGTTCCGTCTGGTCGTTCATATCTCAGCTTACTTTCACCTCCTCAGAGAGGGAACGCCCTCCCCGCCTCTCCCTCACCCCTTGAGCACTTCTCCCTACTTTGTGATTCTGTCCTTGGTGTTCTTTCTTATCTGGTCTGAGGTCTCTCTCTGGAGAGTGGCCATAGAATAAGTGGGGGCAGGAGTGAGGAGTCAGGCCTGGGGGTGTCAATCAGGTGGGACAGGAGCACATGAAACAGAAATACCTGAGACAGAGGAAGTATTGCTCACAGGTCCCCGAGAGCTTCGGGGTGCCCAGGGGACATCCCTGGGAAGTTCAAAGGCAGCAGCTGGAAAGCGAGAGGCGGGCGTCTGTAGGACTGCACCTTTCATGGAGATCCATGAGCGTCGCCCCTGGGCTTCCCTGTGGCGGTGTGGATCGGTGACCTGCCCAGGGGGACTTACTTAACCAACTTAACCATCTCTGGCGGTGACCCTTCGGCTTTATCACGGCCACCAACTCTAGGGTGTGTTGGGTTTGGGGGGTGTAGGGATGATGAATAAGTGAGCTACAGATCACCACCAAAAATGATGAGTTATAACTGAGTTTCCAATAACTTATGCATGCCCCGAGCTGGGTGTCAAGACAGCAACCATTCTAGACAAATTCGTGACAGCCTGGCTGATTTTGTTCATAACAATTGGCACTGTCTGATGAGGCTTTGTACCTCCTTATTGTGTATTAACAGTCTCCCTCGATGGACTGCAAACCCCAAGATCAAAGGCGTGGTCTCTCTGCTGCTTGCCATGTCTGCATAGGGCATCCTGGGAACTCAGCAGGTACTCACTGTTGAATGAATCAAAAGCTAAGTTCATACTCTCTGCAACTAAAATGACCCACTACAGTTCTTAAAGAAAATTAAAATTGAGGTTTTCTTGCTTTAAATTTCTCAAATCTATATTTTGTTAAAATCAAAGTCAATAAAATCTCTCTTTAAGGACAATTTTCCTGTTATTTTGTAAAACTAAGTGTAGTCTGTCTTAATCATGCCCAGTGTAAATCCTTAACTCCTTTCATGCCTGACCTCTTCAGACTTCTGTTGGTTTCAGAATTCAACTGTATATATTATCTAATTCCAAAGATCATTTTCCTTCCCTTAACACTAAAAAAAAAAAAATAATCACAGGAAATTTTGAAGAATTTCCCTCAAATGGGAAACCCATAAGTCCTGAAAGGAAAATGAGCTATTAAAAAAAAAAAAAACATAGAAAGTGAGAACCTGTGGAAGCTTTGGTTGTAAATGAGGCTCTTCAACATACAAATCTCTTCTTTATGCTATCATTTAATAGACTTAGGGCTGAATCGCTTTCAGAGTAACCAAACCAAAACTGAATTTAACAAGAAAACTTTCCCCTGACATTCTCATTTAAGAATCATCATTTCCTCTCATGGCACTGCTTACTGAAGGGAAATCTGTGAGATTTCTCTGCACCCTTTGTTAGTATCCTAGAGGGGAGCCTTCGAGGTGTGGCTTAATAACTCACCTGTGTAACTAACTCTGCTCTCTCCAGGAACTGAGCCGGATCTGTGTGTGTAAGAGCTCCAACACCAGATGTCAAAAAGTTAATGTTTATTTAGGAGAGGGAATATGTCATTGAATGATTAACTTCTAGAAGAAAGAGCCAAACTTCCGAATCATCTGAATTTATTTGAAATCACCACTATTCTTCTTCCATTTGTAGTCGGGATGACCTATTAGACGCTGGGCTCTTCAATGAGAAAGCAACCTGGACACCGTCCACATCCTTTTGATGGTTAGTGTGTCAAGTTTACCTGAGAAGTTCAGCACCCAAGAACTTCCGGCTCTGGGAGGAGATTTTGAGCCTCACCAGGATTGCACCTGTGTGGATTCTGCTCATGCACATGCTCCTAGAGGAGGGACCACCCTAGACGAACAAAAGCATGCAGGAAACCAGAAGCCAGGATGTCCTGTTGGCTCAGAACACACTCCTCACAAGGTGCTGGCAGGTTGCTCGGTTGGTTCAGCTGGTTACAGCACCATGCTAGTGGAACCCAGTTTGCTCAGTTTCCCTGTGGCCAAAGCATGGCCTTTGGCCAGTTCACCTAAACCTAAAACACTTAACATTCTGTTACCCATTCTTGGTGCTATAGAAGGAGACAATGATAAACAGCCCGTAGAAGTCACTTTCCAAATACGATCTTTCCCCCCAGATTTATTGAGATATGATTAACAGATAAAACTTGTATATATTTCAGGCATACAACATGGTATTGGGGTCTAAGTTCCTTGTTAATGATTCCCACGAGCAAGTTAATATGCACATGTATAGCCTGACATAAAGTGTGAGGAGAACCCTCAAGATCTACTCTCGTAGCAAATTTTAAATACACAAAGCACAATTATTAACTACAGCCACCCTGTTGAACGTGCTGCCCAGAACTTCTTCATCTTTCAACTGGAAGTTTGTACCCTTTGGTTAACATCTCCCTATTTATCCACACCCCAAACCCTTGGCAACCACCATTGTGCTGTTGCTTTAAGTTGAATTCATTTTTAGAGTTTATATAAAAGTGATAGCATCATAGTGTCCTCCAAGTTCATCCATCTGTCACAAATGGCAGCATTTTTTTTTGAGTTTGAATACTGTTTCACTGTAAATACTATCCTCTTGGTTTGACTAACTTTCGAGCTTATTTCTAAACAACAGGATTTTTTATTTCAGTGCTGGGGATCAAACCCAGGGCCTTGCACAAGTGCTCTGCCTCTGAGCCCTCAAGCTCATCTCTAGAGAGAAATGTCTCTCAGTGTAGCTGAAGGTATTTCAAGGGCTACCCAGTGGGGCATCCTGCAGATTGCAGAAAATATATTTAAGTATTTGTTAGGCTATTCACTTCACCATATAGAGTAGTTGTTTGGGACCAGTTTCTAAGAATATAAAGACCAAAAAAGAAAAATCATTCCTGTCTTCCAAAAACTCACAATATAAATTAATATGCAGTT
The DNA here is from genome assembly GCF_964194105.1 of Spermophilus citellus. Lineage (NCBI taxonomy): Eukaryota > Metazoa > Chordata > Mammalia > Rodentia > Sciuridae > Spermophilus > Spermophilus citellus. Next base: position 16,785,141 of record NC_138186.1, read on the forward strand.
TGAGTTGTTCAGAAGATAGAGACTCTTTGAGGAGGAAAATGATAATCTAAATTCATATAAAATTCAATTATTCTCACCGAAAACTGAAAAATAAATATTAAAAAATTCTCTCTCTTTCTCTCTTCTCTCTCTCTGTCTCTCTCTCTCTCTAAAAAAAATTCAATTATTCTTACACAGTTCTGCAAGTAAGCTTTTTATTTTTTCCTTTTTTTTTGGAAATATCAAAATCCTTTCTCCAGCTTTTGTAAAATAAACAGTAAATATCTATTCTGAAACTTTTTTTTCTGATAAACATTACACACAGAGAGACATAATTTTATATATAAATGAATCCCAGGTACTTTTAAAAAAGGCATCTATTGGTTGTTCCATATAAGTATGTAGTTCTGGGGAATAGTGATTTTTTTATTAGTGTTTCATTCTTGCGTGTTCATTGTGGAAAATTTAGAATATACAAACCCCCCCAAAAAACCAAAATTATTCAGAATCCTATAGCTAAGCGATGATCACTATTATGTTTCAATATATATCTTCTAGCATTTTATTATATATATATATATATATATATATATATATATATATATATATATATATATATAAATGTCTGTGTGTGTGTATAAAATAAAGATTTAGTATATATACAACAATAACTCACATCCAGCATGTGGATAAGGCCATCACATAAACTATCTTATTTAATAAATGGGCTCAGATCCTGCATGTGTTTCCTGGCAGTTTTTAAAGTAATAAATAGTATGACATTTTTCTTTTCGCTTAGTATTCCACTAAGATATCATTTTAAGTGGCTGAATAGGATTTTAATTGATCTAAATTTTTTTTTAGTTGTAGATGGTCACAATATCTTTATTTTATTTATTTGTGTGTGGTGCTGAGGATCGAACCTAGTGCCTCACACATGACAGGCGAGCGAGCGCTCTACCACTGAGCCACAGCCTAGGCCCTTGATTGATTTTAAAGAGATGTATCTGACCAAATTATTCATTTTGAAACTGCTTTGCTAATGGTAAGAAATGCTAGTGATGAACCTTTGTTATTTTTCAGAGCACACAAAACAAAACTCAACAAGCAAGAAAACGTTTTATCTCCAAGATTATTTCCTAAGGATAAATCTTTAGACAAGGTTCTGAATTCAAAGGCTTGGACAAATTTTTAGGGGCTTTTAATAGATATTGCCAATGGAGTATTCCTTTTGCAACCAATGTTTATATTTTTAGAACAAAATGGACTTTTTGATTATTGGATATTTTCCCGTGACGTGAACAGTTAACACAGGACTCAGAGTGAACAGTGTGACTCCTTCCTATAATTTGGATCTGGCCTGTCCCCCAATGTCCTGTGCGTTTAAGTCTTGGTCACCAGGGTAGTGCACCTGGGAGATGGAGGAACCTTTAAGAGGTTGGACCTAGTGGAGGGCCCTTATGCCACTGGGGGACATGACTTGAAGGGAGCTGTGGGACCCCAGACTCTTCTTCTTTCTCTTTTTCACGTCTGGACCATGAAATGAAAAGTTTGCTTCACCCCATGTGCTGCTTCCCTAGAGGCCCCAAAGCCAGGGGTCAATCCACTGTGAACTGAAACCTCTAAAACTGTGATAATAGAGAGGATTATCTCAGTGACAGAGAGCTGACTCACCCACCCTCTCAGCCAGTCCGTCAGCAACTTCAGAGTTTGAGAAGTTGGAAGCTGGTCTGGCAAACTCGTGGGATGTTTTATTGGGCTCAGAATGCCTCCTTACAACACTGGGGAAGAGGATGCTTTTGTCTTCCTTTCAGTTCGAAGAAATGGATTCTCATCAGTTTTGGGAGCCTAAACACTTGATGAAGGTTTGTACAGGTAAAAACCCACATTGAAAGGTTTGTTTTTTTTTTTTTTCCCTCCCATAGCTCCTTCCTAGTACCATAACATCCACATTTTGAGACTTGTGGCTGAGGAATTATAAAGAAAGGATATAGGGAGAGGTACAACTAGCCTAGCAGTGTGGGGATGTTTGAACACATCTTGGAATTTTATTCTTTTGGGTGTCTTGAAACACACAATATCCACTATCAGCTCTACAAAAGCCCCAGAATGTTCTGGTTGCTCCCAACATTGGCATCAAAGAAATCACTTATGTATTCTTGCCAGTGTCTTATAATTGTTAAAACAGTACCAAGATCACATGTCAATAGTGAGGATATTAACATACCCTTGCTTAGCCTGTCTTACATTGTTATAACAGAATTCCATGAACTGGGTTCATTATTAACAATAGAAGTTTATTCAGTTCAAGATTCTGGAGGTTGGGAAGTCCAGAGCAAAGTGCTGGCATCTAGCGAGGGTTTCCTTGCTGCATCACAACATGACAGAAGGTACCACACAGTGACTTCCTCTTCTCATAAAGCCCTCATGACCTCCTCTAATCCCAATGACCTCCCAAATGCACCTTCAGATGCCACCCACGTGTGAATTTGACAATGACAATTCCAACACAAGAACTTTTGGGGAACACATTCAAACCACAACAATCCACGACATGAAGGGACATTCTATACGTCTTTTAAGACCAAAGAAAATGCCACTTTTGAATACATATTGCATAACTGTAAAATTTCCATTTAGGAAGACAAAAAGTAAAAGTTTGGTCATGCATATTTGACCCCAGACTCCCCCCAATTCATCATCCCTAGCTCCCTCGTGGTTTGGATTTTATTCTGAAAATTTTATTCTGACTGGTATCATTTAGTATCACATTCATGTCTTGGCTTCCTCCCTTTAGGATAAAAAAGTGTAGCATAATTAGAAACTTAAATTTTTTTTCTCACAAAAATATCATGCACGTAGGTATTTAAAAAAAAAAACAACTAATGATTTGAGAATCTTTTTTCTATCTCTTAAACAATTAGACCCACTATGGATTCTTCAAAAGAGAAATTAACTGGTAGATGACGGCTAATATAGGTCCTTCCTCTTTGCAGAACCAAGCTGTGATAAAATAGTTAACTACTAGGGCTGGGGATGTGGCTCAAGCAGTAGCGCGCTCGCCTGGCATGCGTGCGGCCCGGGTTCGATCCTCAGCACCACATACCAACAAAGATGTTGTGTCCGCCGAGAACTAAAAAATAAATATTAAAAAAATAAGTAAATAAAATAGTTAACTACCACCAGCACATTAGTGGGCTTATCAGTACTTTGAAACACTCAGTTCTACTCCCTGTGTTAGTTTACAAGGTGGGGAAGAAACCACATGTTTACTTTGTTCTGCTGTGGGTGTTATCAGAGTCCTATTTTGTTCCACATTGTGTTCCTCTCAAGTCATCTATCATGGGACTCCTGAATTCATTTCTACCTACATATTTTTTAAAAAGTTACACAGAGTCGCTTAGAAATATGTTCTTAGGTAATATTTTTAAAGCTAAAAAAAATCTTGCGTTATCAACGTATGGGATGCTATAAAAGTCCTTTGATACATTTGTGGTTTAAAGATAAGTTTTTGCCTTGAGATAGAAATAAATTCATGAATTTAATTTAAAGTAGGACACATTTCCAGCTTCTGTAGAGACAGTAAGGCTCAAGGGAATAGAATCCCTGGTATAATGTTTTGTTTCGACATCAGACATTGAATTATAAATATTGATGCAGCTTTTCAAACAGGATTTCCATTAAAAAGTGTGACTTTTTCAAATCTGTCTCCTCCTTCACTATGAGTTTTTTTTTTTTTGTTGCCCTAATCATATCAAAAGTTGGGATGTACCTATACATTTATAAGGAAAGTTAATGATGATAAATTGAGCACAGACTTATTTTCTCACCAATTTTTATAGAAAACCACCATCCCCTTAGGTCAGACATGAATCAGCAGGTATGAACTTTCAAAATGTGATGTAAATAAAGTGATTATATTTAATATTTAGCAATGGTTATTAGTCTTCAACTTTTTACTCTTACCAATGCCATATTTGTCTTTTGCAATTAAAAACAATATTTTAAAAAGAAAGCATGATTGGCATACATTCAATAAGAATATTTATCAACCTTGTGTCAAATACTACCCTATGCCAAGTCCTTAGGAATATCGTACTCCGGTGGGAATAAGAGTAACTGTCGAAAAATCCTCATTTGGCCCTTTTCAATGGCGATTAAGCATTCAGCTTTAGAATGACACCTAAAACTGCTTTGGTTATTTGCAGGTACTTCTGTTTCTAAAGACAGCTTAGCTAACAGTTTTCAGGATACATGGAAATGCTTCATGCAGGTTTTCCCAATTCTTAACACTGCCCTCTTAACATCTTTTGAACTAATAAGTCGACTGTGTGCGTGCACACGTGTGCGCTTGGTCTTTCCATTAGCTTCAGTTCCCCTTGGTTGCTCATGTGTGCCGGGGCTGTGAGCCATGCCATGCCTCTGGATGTGACAGTGGGATTGCAAGCACCTCTTCATGAGAGTTCTTCGTTCTCTGATGAATTTTCTTCCAAATTCTCTTCTTTAAAGATACCCACATTTGACTATATAAAACCAGGTGCTGTGGTTTGGATGTCGAATGTCCCCCAAAGGCCTATGTGATAAAGCCTTGGTCCCCGCAGTGCAGTGTGTACTAGAGGTAGAACCTTTAAGAGGCGGGGCCTAATGGGAGGTCTTTAGGTCACTGAGGCCAGACTTTTGAAGGGAATTGTGGACCTGACCCCTTTCTCTTCCCCCTTTGTTCTCTTGAAAATGATTTAAGTGGTTTTGCTGCACCACGTGCTCCTGCCATGATGGGCTGCCTCACCACAGGTCCCAAACAACAAGCCAACAGATCACGGCCAACCTCCAGAAACCTGAGCCCAAGTAAACCATTTTTTTTTTTCTGTAGAAGTCGATTATCTCAGGCATTTGTTATAGCAATCCAAGGCTCACTAACACACTAGGACTTGCAAGAACCATGAAGGTAATTGAAAGAATCTAGAATTTTAGCTGGGTGTGGTGGTGCTTGCCTGTCATTCCAACAACTTGGGAGGCTGAGGCAGGAGGATCACAAGTTTGAGGCTAGCCTCAGCAATTCAGTGAGATCCTGTCTCAAATACAAATAAAAAGGTCTGGGAATGTAGCTCAGTGGCAGAGTGCCCCTGAGTTCAGTGCTCAGTACTGCAAATAAATAAATAAGAAAATTTAAAAATGGAGGTGTCCAGGTTTTTAGGCTCTGCCTTCTTCCTTGAGTACCTTTCTCTTCTGTGTCACTTTCATGTGAAAACTGCTCATTCTCCATGGTGAGGGGAGGAGGGTGGGAGGCCTCCTTGGTCTTGGCTGCTGTTTCCAACAAGGAAAAGGGCAAGGAGTGAACTAGAAGCAAACTTTGTACCCGCAAGCAAAAGCCTTGTCTTCCTTTGAGATGGGAGCCATGTCACCTTTGTCATTAATTAACACACTGTGTTTTGTGGGGGTTTTTCCCCCTTCATTCACACATCTTTATCGAGGATGCCAGATGGTGTTAGGTCTCAGGGAAACGCAAGTGAAGAAAACAAGATGGATTCTCTAGACAGCCACAGGGGAGAGCGAGTGAGCGGAGAAGCATCTGCCCGAGACTAGGAAGTTCAGGGAATCGGGTCCATTCCTGGAGGATGTGGACACCTGAGCCTCACCAATGGTCTTGGCCAAAGAAGGAGGGAGTGCCATGGACAGCAAGCGCCACGAAGAGCTGGAAGTGAGAGAGGGGCCTCTGCCTCAGGTCGGGGAGCTGGGGGTACCCCTGGGAAATGGGGTGAGGCTAGGAGGTAAAGAAGGCAGAGGCTGGGGATGGGGGGTCCAGATTTTATTCTGGGACAGTGGGAAGGCTTGACCAGTGTTTGGCAAGGCTCTGGTGGAATACTGACCGTCCAGGTTGACAGGGGGCAAGGCCAGTGGTGGGAGAGTGGCTGGAGGAGGCGAGTACCACACTGGGGCCAGGGAGGCCCAGGTTCCAGCCAAGCTAGTGGGTCAAGGGGGGAGCCCAGGAGGCTTCTGGGAATCCGTGAGGAGGCTGGGTGGATAGGCTAGGAGCCCACATGGTGCTCTTCGATCAGGGAATACTAGTGGCTGCCAGCCAGAGAGCCCACACTCAGCCCACAGTTGAGGCTTTCCAGAGGACTTGCCCTTCGACTCTTCCATCTTGCCAACCCACATCTTTCACTGGCTCTCCGTCTCCAGAGTTATTCTTCTTGGTGCTGGGGATGGAACCCAGAGTCTCATACACGATAAGCATGCGCTGTCCCACTGAGCGACCTCCTCGGCCTCCGGCCTCCCAAGGTATTCTCTCAGAGTGGCCTCCAACCCGGAAACCTCAGGACCCTGCTCAAAGCCTCCCTCTGCCTCCACTCCATTCTCCTCCTCGTCACCAAATTTTATTCACGATACCCGAGAGCTTCCCAAATCTGAATCTTCTCTCAAGACGCTGCTGTTTTGACTCAGGTCTTGATTCACCTGTGCTTACATCCCTTCTTCCTGCCGTCTGTCATCTTTAAATGCTTGTTGGCACCAAGCGTGGTGGTGCATGCCTGTAATCCCAGTGGCTCAGGAGGCTGAGGCAGGAGGATCGTGAATTCAAGGCCAGCCTCAGCAACTTAGTGAGAAGTGTCTCAAGATAAAAAAAAAAATATATAAGAAATTTAAAAAGGTGCCAGGGATGTGGCTCAGTAGTAAAGCGCCCCTGGGTTCAATCCCTGGTATCAAAACAAACAAAGAGGGCCCGGAGTTGTGGCTCAGCAGTAGAGCACTTGCCCAGCACATGCAAGGTCCTGGGTTTGATCCTCAGTACCACATTAAAAAAAAAAAATAAAATAAAGGTATTGTGTCCAACTACAACTAAAAAATAAATATTAAAACAAACAAACAAATAAATAAATCCTTGTCTGCCCTGATCAATGCTAAGAATAAACAGCTTGGAGACACTAAAACTTATGTGACTTAACTACTTTCAATTCTTTGAAGATGTCACTTAAACAAAATATTAATGATGTTTAGGGTTGATTCATTCCCTTTCATTCTTTCTTTCTTTTGTGTTGGGGATTGAACCAAGGCCCTTACACATGCTAGGCAAGCACTCTACCATTGAGCTATACCTCCAGCCCTGGGAGAATATTATGATTATTATTACTTGTGGTACTGGCGATTGAACCCATGAGAGTTCTACCTCTCAGCTTCATCCTCACTTTATTTTTGCCGCAGTCTGGCTGGGCACAAATCACGAGCCACTCAAGCAGGAACAAACTTTATTTCTGAACTCCACCAGCACACTCCACACACGCTCCCCGGGAACTCTCCCGAACCACTCGGCTCCTCCCGGAACCATCAACCAGAAATCCCTCCTCCGGCACTTCCCCAACCAATGGGAACTCTCCAGGAATCCCCGCGAGAGCTCAACCGGAACTCAATGGGAACTCCGCGAGAACTCAAAAGTCATCATCTTAATGGCTCGATGGCGTCACCTCTCAGCCACTACTTCTGGCAAAAATGCCATGCGTCATCCCGACTGACTGTGGCCCTCAACATTTTTTTTTTTTTTTTACATTTTATTTTGAGACAGAAACTCTTTAGGTTGCTCAGGCTGGCCTTGAACTTGGAATCTTCCTGCCTGAGCCTCCCTAGTCATTGGGATTACAGCCACGTGCCACGGCTCGAACAAGATGATTTTTTAATAAACAATTTAATTTACCATTTTTCAGTGTAGTAAAAATTGGTCTAATCACAGAACTGTTAACAACATTGTCTAGAACACAGTGAGATATATTAACAGTAGTTCCTCCTCTAAGATATCCAATATAGAAGCTACCTGTCCTTCCCTGCCTACCCACTCCTCCCTCAAAGAAAAAGCTAAAACATTTCAATGAAGAACAAAAGACTTGTAAAAAAAAGTCATCCTGATTTTATAAGAAAGTTATTATCTGTTCTCTATTAAGATAAAATGGTTGTAAGGGATTGCTCTTAAATAAGGCGACTAATTCAAATATGCTACACCATTCGTTTATTCTAAATATAGATTATTAAAATGAGGAGTAGCTTCCTGAGGACAGTATGACTAATACCACTCTCCAATTGTTGTGTGTGGGTGGGATGAGTTCCTTAAGAGCTCCTGACAAAGAGTGTGTCCTCTATAGGACAGCCAGCGCTGATACCAGATTCAGTTAATATGTACTAATCTCCTTGTAAACAGATGGCATTTGATACCAGATTAATAAAACAGGCTCTCACCTCTCATGATAACTCTTTGTTCCTAAGCACCTGTTTTTACCTGTCTCAGAGTTGTTATGCTTGAAAACTCTTATACTTCAGAACATATAATTTCCCCCCTCGTTATCCATGGGGTGATTGGACTCCTCATGGATGACACAACTCAAGATGCTCAAATCCCTTAAATAACTGGCATAGTATCATGTAGATATGCAATATATACACAGTTTCGTGCATGCTTTAAATCCTCTCTAGGCCACGTATGCTACCTAATACAATGTCAACGCTACGGGAAGAGTGCTTACACTGTTGTTGAGGGAATAGTGACAAGAAAAAGTCTGTACCTGCCTGTTCAGAGCAGAGGCAATTTTTCCCCCTGGCATTTTGGACTTGGAGTTGATGGCAGGGTGCAGAGCCCATGGTAGGGAAGGACTGACTTTATTTAGAAAACTTTATTCTTGTGCAGGAAAGGCCTTCTATATTGCTGACCAGATGTATCTCCGGAATGGGAAGACACAGATTGTGCACCAGGATGTTTATACAGAGGAAGAACAAGAATACCTACTCCTTCCTCTTCGAGACCCAAAATGGGTGCGTTGCATGCCCTAAGGAGAATAAAATGAGAATTTTAGAGTATGTGAAATGCCTAGGGGAGAAGCTACTGTGGAGATAGCATCTGATGTTATTAAAGTGTCTGAGACCTCCTAGGAATTTGTGAAGCTCCCAGTGAGCTACATCCCTGGCCCTATTTTGTATTTTATTTAGAGACAGAATCTCACTGAGTCGCTTAGTGCCTTGCTTTTCCTGAGGCTGGCTTTGAACTCGCAATCCTCCTGCCTCAGCCTCCTGAGCCATTGGGATTACAGGCGTGTGCCACCACCACACCCAGCAGGAGGCTGCTTTTTAAGTGAAAACTCACCTATGCTTCAGTGGCCCCTTTTGTCCCCCCAGACCTAGACATGGTATTAGGAATTTGCTTCATGGTAGATTTGGGGTTGTAATGGCAGAGACGTTAAGAACCTTGAGAGTCAGAACTTTTAGGTTCTTTTCTTCTTTTCCACTCATAGGTTCCATCACATTCAGCAAGAATCTTGATGTTCTTAACTCTGATTTTCCTCACTTCTAAACCCTAGGAATAGTACGTTTTTCCTTCTGTGCCTCCAAAGGTGTAATAAGGAAGGGCCAAGGGAGAAGAGGGAGCAGGTAACTCCTGACCATTCTTGACAGAGGCAGGGGGTTGCTCTGTGGTTTGCTGTGTGCACGGAGCTTCCAGGTGGCTGAGAGAGTGAGAGGAGAACTCAGGTCAGAGGGGGATCATCCAGGACCTTTGCTTTCTCTTATTTAGTTGGAATTTTAAGTAACGAGCAAGTCTTCATAGGTCACTTGTAAATTTTTTTGAAGTGAAAAAGTACAGACATGAAACTATGTAATTTTTAAGAGGAATTTATAGGAATCTGATGTAAGAGAACGAACTCATTTGTTTTTTTCCGTTGGAATATTTCTCCACTATCCCTTATTATTCTGAAATCCCTAAAGCTTTGAAAGCAGACTTTTTAAATTTGGTTTTTAGCAAGTTTATTTCATGGTAAAACATACCCTAAACCAGTGTGAAGCTAATTATTTACTTCTTCATTTATCCTTTTCGTAAATATACATACTGATAAGTGCTACATAATCCGTTACACTAGAATAATATTATTTTTGAAAATTTGAGTAATTATATTATTTCTTAACCCCACAGTTTTCATATAAGGAATGCCATACCTGAATATGCATATGAAATGTATGTATAAAACCAGTATTCTGGTGTCTCTTTCTAGAAATTTAGTCAAGATAAATCTAAGAATCTCAAATTCAGTTATTATTTTGAACATAGAACCAACAGTTACTGATTAGGTTTTTTTGTAGGGGAACATAAAGCCATGATTAATGTCCCCCAAGGATTTAATTCTATAGTGGTAAATATATTTCCATTTAAATTTAATGCAAATTACGTTAAGCTCAGTGCTGTAACAGGACTATAATTAGAGAGCAAGAAGAGAGAGAGAAAAATTGTTTAAAGACCTGATATTTTAATTCTTTTTTTTTCTAAGCAATATAGTGTGTTGTTGACATCCTTTCTGAGTGCTAAGGGGCCCTGTAAAATTAGCATTCCCAAAATGATCCCTGGCTGATGAGACATTGATAGCTAAAGCCCTGAGACCTGGCAAGCCAGTCATTTCTAATGATGGCGGGCAGCAGTCAGGAGTCTTCCTCACCAGAGGGGACTTACTGCCCAGATCAGGGGTTCCCAAATGTTAGTTTTCCCCACTTTTTTGGTGGTTGATGTTGAAACACATTTTGGTTGTAAAGCCAAGAGAACAGAAGAAAGAAACTGATGATTGACATATAATTAAAACCAGTTTTTCCATGACCCCTTCTCTAGGCTAGACCAAGTCCTGAGAATGAGTTAAGGAGAACACACAGGGATCTTTTTTTCCCTCCCACACCTTATTTGTGTCCAGAGTACCTTATGGTTTGGGTGCTGCTGTTGCTTTTGTAATTGTTTGTTTTTCCTTTTATTTCCACTTTTATCTCTATATTTCCACAAAATAGATATAACAGCATATGGAGAATGACAGTGTCTTAGTCCATTTTCTGCTACTACAACAGAATACCTGAGGCTGGGTAATTTATTACAAACAGGAGTTTATTTGGCTTATAGTTCTAGAGCATGGCACTGGCCTATGGTGAGGGCCTTTGTGCTGAGTCATGAAGAAGGCAGAAGGTCAGGGGAACATTGTAAGAGACAGCAGAGGGGCCCCAGTTGACTTTTATGGCAAGTCCACTCGTGATCAGTAACTACTCCCATGGTAAGGACCTTATTATTTTTGGGAAAACTGTTGCATTGGGGCTGAAGTTAAACACAAGAGCTTTGGAGGACACATTCAAACCAGAGTGTATGGTGACTCTAGAGTTGCTGATAGAAGCAGCCCCAGGTCATATAAAGAAGATGTGTGTCCTTTAGTGGAAGAGGATTTGAGCCTGGAAGAATATGTCCAGCATTCCGCCAAACACACCAGGACAGCTGTAGAAGGAGCAGGCAGGAACTCTCTCTTTATGACCCATGAGGACCTCAGTCTATACGTGGTGTGGACGAGCTCCAGGGGCCTCTCAGAAAGCCCTGCTGACTAGCAGGAGAACAGGGAAAATTGCATAACAGCACAAATGCACACGCCCTTCCAATCCCCGCCTCCAGAGCCCCACGCTGAGAGGGGCTAATAGGAAATGCCCACAGATCCCCCATCATTCCGTGCAAAGGGACCTGTCAATCATGACTCCACAGGAAGTTGTTCCTTGTCATGGTGGTTATTTTATGGTAGTAGTGGTTGCCAAACCGAAAGAGAAAATGGAGAAGAGAATAGCTTTTGATGAAAAGATTTCCAAACTTGTCAACTTAGCTGGAGTTGCATTCCTTCCAGCATATGCCATCCTCTGGGCTGCCGAGCCCGTAACATTTGTGGGTGGCAGGTGATGTCATCCGTAGTCAGCAGCTTGGAGTAATTTCCATTCCCGGCTCTGATCAGAAGCTGAGATGATTGCTGCAACTAGGATCTGAGCTTGCAGATAAAACTCCCACTTTTCTTTTCCATTGAGATCACAATACTCTTCTCTTCAGCGGGATGACAATTGTGCTGTCACCAAAATTACATCATGCTGTCTCCCTTGAAATGGCATCACGGAAGTGGAGGAGCACAGCTGTGAAAACAAGACCTATTTTGCTGGAAGCATGGTCAATCCTCCAGGCACACACTAATTGGTTTGCTCTTTTAAGAGTAATATAAAAAATGTACTTGGAAGGCTGAGGCAGAAGGATCACAAGTTCAAAGTCAGACTGGCAACTTAGTAGGAGTCTGTCTCAAAATAATAAAAAAAAAAAAAGAAAAAAAAAAAGACTGAGGCTGTGGCTCAGGGATAAAGCAAGCCTGGGTTCAGTCCCCAGTCCTCCCCTCTCCACCAAAAGTAATAATAATGTAACAGGTTTCTGCCACCAGTGAACCAGGAGAAGGCTCAGGAGCTCAGGAGGTACCAAGAGATCAGGCCTGGGCTCCTGTCCTGTTTCCTGTGTGGATCCCCACTGCAAGGCTAGGTATACAGGGACAGCCCAAGAGAAAATTCCAATCCTCCATGCTAGTCTACATTTCATCCACACCATCAGGGCTGGCGCTGGGGCTGGGGCACTATGTCACCAGCTGATAAGCAAGAGAGGTATCGAGTGTTAATTTCACAGGCTAGAGACAATATTTACCATAACTTCTGTCAAGGTCTGAAAGTTTGAGTCCCTTTAACAACTAGTTGTTAAGGAAACTTCACAACAGATAAATAAAAACAAATGCACAATATGGTTCCCTAAGAGGGCAAAAAATAAGTAAATAAATAAATAAGCTCCTGGTATTGGCAATAAGTTCCAGCTAATGCTACACAGGTGGATAGGGAAGGATTGGAAATGACTTGATGTGAATTGAAATATGGACTAAAGTAAGGTTTACTTCCTTTCTTCTTTTTATTTTATTTTTATTTGTTGTTTTTAGATACCATGACAATAGGATGTATTTTGATGTATTATACATACATGGAGTGCAACCTATTACAAATTCTTAAATTTTTTTTCTAATTAGTTATACATGATGGCCCAGTACAATTTTGACCCCATTCTTGTGTTTGAAGGTGATGTGGAGTCAAACTGGTCGTGAGCATAGGAAAGTTACCTTCAATGCATTCAACTGTTTTTTCCTATTCCCTTCTCCCATCTGTTCCCTTCATTCCCCTCTATTACCACGAACTTCTATGATTCCCTTCCCTATCCCCCCTTGTAATGGGTTAGCATCCACATTTTAGTGAACACATTTGGCCTTTGGTTTGGGGAGAACTGGCTTATTTCACTTAGCGTGATAGTCTCCATTTCCAACCATATGTTCCCAATGCCATGATTTCATTCTTCTTTATGGCTGGGTAATGTTCCATTGGGTATATAAACACATTTTCTTTATCCATGCATCTGTGTACATGCCAAAACTTGTCTAATTTACAGAAAATGCACATTTGGTGGTTACCAAAAGTGACTTCACCCATAATTTCTGCACAAAGTGTGTCTCCTGAGTGTCAGGGTCCTGAGCAGTGGAGGCCTCGGGTGTCTCCTTTCACAGAGAGACAGGAGAGTGGCTGAAGCCACTATCTTAGCCACTTCTATAGGTCTCATTGTCTTTTGTTGTGTTCAGAAGGTTCAGAGAATAAAATAAGAAAAAGTTCACCCTGATAACAGACCTCCTTCAAAGAGCTATGTATGCACAGGCAGAAGCCATCAGCCAACCTCAGTGAACATCTGTGCCTGGATCCCGTGGCTCCTTCCAAAATGGAAGGTGATCTGAGGCCCAGTGTCACCAAGTGAGGGAGGACTTGGCCGGTGGGTTACCTTGGTAGGGCTGTCCTAACAAAGTACCACAGATTGGATAAACTCCAGACTTTCTTTTCTTACCCTTCTGGAGGGTGGAAGTCCAAGTTCAAAGTATGGGCAGGGTTGGTGCCTCCTGAGGCTTCTCTCCTTGATTCCCAGATGGCCATCTTTTCCCTGTGGCCTCACATGATCTTCCCTCTGTGTGAGTCCCAATGTCAGCCCAAGTGGGCAGGATGGCAGTGATGTGACTAGAATAGACCCCACAGGAATCCCAAGGATGCTTCCATGAAGATGTAGTTGCAGAGCTCAATGTAGAATTCAGCCAACAGTCCTCTTTGCATTTAAGAAACAGTTCTTATTATGTTACACAAGAGGCAAAGTTTGAACTGCTATAGAAAGTTCCACCCACCCCCAGGGCAAGAGTGGATTTCTTCCTTCCCTTCTGCCAACAGAAGTTTCCGGGGCATAAGGCATTTCTTAAAATCCATATGAGGTCCTCATTATTGTGTCTATTTTGCAGACAAAAAAGAAAAAAAAAAAAAACAACAACTCTGCCAGCAAATCTTTGGCAGCGACAACCCTGTAACTCAGAAATTTCTGCCTCTTTGAGCCTCGGTGACATAGATATGAGCAGCTATCTCTGCTGTCACATAGCTGTCTCTGGTGGAATCCCCAGCAGCTGCCCAGGTGCATTCAGCAACCCAACACCTCAAAATACCTTTAGTACCACCTTTGATACTAAAGGGAGGATGCAGTAGGTCTCAGGTCTGGGCTGGACCTGCAGCAACCATGCCACTGTGTTTATGAAAAACGCAGGGATATTTTAATTGAGCAGAAAGATTTTTGTTACCGCACTGAGGTTTGCCACCATTAAATACATTCAGCATGTTTTATGTCATGTCCCACCTATGTGTAAGGCTGTGGATGCTTCCACGTTTAAACACTGAGCAAGAATTTATAACTAGGCATTCAGAGTTTATGATATTGGCCAAAAGGTGCATGATTTCACAATTTTTCCATTATTGGTAAGTCTTATGGCCTTAAATTGATTTCATTATCTTAATGCAATCACTTCTTAAAGTGGCTTAATCTTTGGTCTTTACACATATGGATTAAAAAGAAAAAGACATAAACAGAAGGGATCAAATATGGAACTAAAATTTTTCATAAGATTTTAATTTCCACGGAGACACAGATGTACTAAAAAATCTAAAGAGAAGAGAATATGTACTTGTGTACATTTTTTATTTTTACTTAATAATTTTCAAATTTTTCCCTACGGGGTCCTATTTCTAAACAAATTTAATTTCATTGCCTTAGGTACCAGAAATTTGAACTCCAACAAGGGACATTTGGATGAGCCCAGTAAATGAAGTAGGTTCAAGAGGAATAAATGAATGTTTCCTTACACATTTGAATGCATATCACTGAGAAGTTTTAGTTTGTAGAGATAGTTGCTAATTTACTCCGAATCAGTACAATAAGCAACACAGGCTTTCTAAATCATCTATTTATAAAATAAAAAAAAAAAAAAACAACGGCTTGAACGTCTTGGTTCAAGGTGAACAAACTCTCAAATAGATTCTCTTTCATTGTGTAGGCAATGTCTAATTGATAATCCATCTAATCTGTAGTTCAGAAAGAGAATGAAAGTTCTAATAGTTTAAGGGTAGAACATGCTACTTGGAAGGGCCGAGTTGGTTAAGAACAAAGAAGCTGCTACAGTTACTACACCTGGGCAGTGTGCTCTCCTTTGAAAAAAAATGTTCTGGGACATAAGTTATATCAAAACCCTCATTCTCCACCAATCCTAAATAAGTAATCTAAGAAATCTAAAATTAGGAAACGCATCCATTTACATGGAAAGCTAAGGAAATAATTCATCAAAACAATAGAAATAAACCCTTCCCAAAGCTTGATAAGGCCTCCCAGGAAATAATTGAGTAAAGTTCTGGCCTCCAAGGGGTCTGGACACAGATAGCTGAGTTCTGGAGGGAAGGGTGGGTGTGAAGCAAACCTGGTGGTTGGATCGCATGCTTGGGTACCTCTGGAGTGCAGATGTGGAAACCTCATCACCATGAGCTGGTATTAGGTGGTGGGACTTTGGGATATGATTAGTTCATTAGGGTGGAGCACTAATCATTGGCATGAGTGCCCTTTGAAGGGACCCCAGTGATCTGCCTCACTGCTTCTGCCATGTGAGGACATTGGGCAAAGGTGCAGTCCATGAACCAGAAAGTGGGCCTCACCAGACACCAAATCTCCTGGCACCTTCATCCTGGACTTCTCAGCCTCCGGAACGTGAGCAAGAAATCTCTGTTGTGTACTAGCTACCGCCTATGTCATTTTGTTATAGCAGCCTGCATGTACCAGGACTCCTAGGAAATGCCACGTGCAGCCTGTCTAGTTGTGTGGCCTGCTAGGGTCCCATGGTCAGTGCAGCATCCAGAGGTCCAGGTGGCTACAACCAGTGAAGAACTGCGGTTCTGCAGTCCAGAAAAGAAGTTTCCCATGGTGTAAGGTGCTCACCAGTGTGGTGATGAGCAGTGGGGTATAGCTGGGCTGGAGAGGGGGAGCAGGGCCACTACAAGAGGGGGCTGTGGGTGGTGGGAACAGCGTCCCTGGATGGGGGCCTAGGGAAAGGGCCTGTCTTTGTGGACACAGTAACAGCTATGTATAAAAAATGGACTGAAGAGCAGGTTTGGTGGCAAAGAGCCTGGGACCAGAGAGAGCAGCTTCACTGTCGGCAGAGGAGAAATCACAGATGGACAGAGGCCCACAGTCAGCATGGCCTGTGGCTCAGATGCTCTCTCCCATTGGATCACTGGGCTGATAACCATCCGTGAGCAAGAAGAAACAAACACAGTATGTTTACCACAAGGATTCTTTATCACCAAACCATGGTAAGATTCAGAGAAATAATTTGCTTTGGAGAACTTTTTTAGAAAACAACAACAACAACAACAACAATGAATTTCTTACTGCAACTGGTTTTTACTCTCAAGAACACTCCAGAAATAGCGTCTCCATAAAATAAGATGGGCTTCAGGATGACAACAGGGATTGAGAGGAAGAGTGACCTGGACCATAAAGAGAAATCAACCAGGTCTCAAAGACATGTTTCAGAACTAAGCAGATGGCATCCGATTTTCAAAAAACATTAGAACAGCAGCCAGGATCAATCCTGCCAAAATTAATTCAGTAATACAGAAGATAGCCTTGAAATCATATATGACATATGTGATATATATGCAATATGTGTGTGTGTGAATGTATATATATGTGTGTGTATATATATATGTGTATATACACACATATATATGCATATATGTATACACACACATACATATATATACATATATATAATCATAGTACATCAAAAAAAGCAAAAAATAATGTGGGTGATTTCATGGTCATACAACAGATAGCCCACATGTGGATAATTAATATTTTTTTTAAGAAGACTCCAGAACAAATGGAAGAAAAAAAAAGCAAAACTTAAAGACATAAAATTCTCTAAAAACCTAAATCTTTCCATTTTTAAAAGAGTCCACTGAGCAGTAGACAAAATGAGGAGATTCAAACACCAAAATGTACATGTAAATAAGATTCTGAAATTTATGTATAAATGAAGAACTCTATCAATACCCTAAAAGAAGTTTACATGGAAAAAGAAAAAGCAGGGTGGGGGAGCAAAGGAAATGCAGACTGATCTCAGAATGACAACATAGATGCCCTATTTTTTTTTTTAATAATACCTTTAGCGTTTTGAGAGAGAACACTTGTGACCCAAAATTGGTCACATGGTCAAGCTGTCTTTCACCTGTCAAGAGCAGAGAAATATTTCAGAGATTCACAGACCCGTGAATACACCATCCACGTGTCTTCATGGAGGGAAGGGCGGGCGGCAGAGGACCAGTCTCTTGCTACTCAATGTGTGTTCCACCATCCCACGGAGTCACGTCACCTGGGAGCTTGTTGGTAATTCAGTGTCTCCACCTCAGACAGACCGAGTCAGAATCTGCAGTCTAACAAGATCTCCTTGTGATTTCCATCCACACTGAAGTGGGGGGAAGGACTGCTTTAGTAAAACAAGCAATCGATCAAAACGTGAAACTCATCCGAGGCCACAGCTGGGGACTGTAGTGAACCTTCCAATCAAGTCACCATGGAATCCAATCTTAGTAACTGTAGCTTGAAGGTCTACAGGTAACTTTATATGACTGCAAGACATCCTGCAGGTGGCCTTGGCCTAATCTAGTTTCTACCCTTTCTAGCTTGTAGCTCTCAAGAGTAACTGTAGAATGTTCTGGAATATCTCTGAGTTAGGGAAGAAATGCCTTGTTCCTTGCCCCTTCCCCAGGTGTAGAAGATCAGTATTCACATTGCATTTGATCTTGGACTCAGAACTCTTTTCTGCCCTTTCTCCAGGGAAAGGTAGTTTTCATTTCCCCTTGCCTCCACTTCTCTGGAGCTCTAGCAACCTAATGTTAGTCTTGATAGGGGAGGGGAATCCCATCTGGACTTTGTATCTTTCCTATGTCAGCCGCCCTGTTTGCACCACCAAAGCAGGTTTTCTTGGTCTCCTACCCTGTGCCCCTACCTTGAGCAGCCAGTGGAGGCTCATGCCGAAGATCCTGTGTGTGAGTGCAGACACCCTTCATTTGAACAGCTTTCGGGGATCTGTTCTCTCAGGCTGACCGCACTTGCCATTTTATTAGAACATTTAGCTGAGGTCTTCCTACCTCCTACCTCATGTGCTCCAAGCATCTCTTCCTTTGGTGCTCTGCCACGGGGGAACCAGGGCTTGGAACGCATCTTTCCCTTGGGGGTTCCTAAATTTCCTTGAATTTCAAGATAGTTGGTTGCCCTCTGGTCTCAGCTCATGGTAAATTCATGAGAAATTATGTTTTTCTCTGTTGTTGTAACTCTGTTGTAGTTTATGCCTGACATTGCTATTGTTAAAGGGGGAATATTTTTCTTGCTTTCCATATCTTGGAGGGAACTAAACATGGTTTTAAATGCCTCATATGTGATAATCTGTTTCTTAAAATAAATCTCTGAGGTCTCTGTTTAACAGATGCAGAAACTTAAATACAGAGACTTTTAACTACTCAAAAGCTAAAGCTAAATTCAAACCTTAGGTAGTCTGATGGTCATGGCTTCCCATGAACCCCTGAAATGTACTACCATGCACATTAAACCTGGTCTAGATACGCCATATTTTTTGACTCAGTCCTCTCCTAGAGGATATTAGTTTGCTTCCAATGACTTGCTATTATACACAATGCCGAAATGAAATTGCGAAGTTATCTTCCAAATATAAGCTTCTGGACCTCTCCTTGGCTCCAACAGTATACTTATTTAAATTTAAAATACCCACAACCAAATAGCAGCTGGGGACTATCCTTTAAAATTAAATTTAAAATTTTCTCAAGTAAAAAATTTAAAAAAGTGATATGAAGACATGCTTGTCACAAAAATTGAAATGCAAATGTTAGTTGTGTGTTGTTTGTGCATGCATAAATACTTGTGTGTGTCCTTAGCCATGGTCTACTCCCATCCGACTCCTCTCTCTGTACCAACTGCTGTTGCTGTTTCACGTGTACGGTAGGTAGGATTTTGAAAGGCAGAGAAGGGAGGCCTTTCAAGTAGAAAGCATTGCATGAGCTCAGGCAGAGATGAAGATAACACAACATCTGCTGGGGGCGATAAAGAAATAAGCCTGTCCAGGGCAGACTTACATCAAGTAAGAGACAAGTCTGCCAGAGCAGAGGGAGCTATGAATGTCAAACTGAGGATCTGTGAATGGACATATAATTAGAAATACAGAGAGATTCTGTATCGGGGAAGAGCAGTGGCATGATAAGCCTATTGTCTCAAGATGACGACCCTGATCAATGTAAGTGCACCTTGTTCAATTGGCAGAACATGGAACCAGGAGTCATGGCCAAGACATAGGAGATAATGCAGGTCAGAAGTGGAGAAGCCCAGGGATGAGGCTGATGAATCTCAGGCTGAAACCTCTGAACTGTGATCCAGAATAAACTGTCTTTTTATAAGTAAATAATCCCAGGCATTTGCAATAATGGAAAGCTGAATAATATACATGGAATATGACTTCTCAGTAAACTAACCGAAAAGCGACCCATTGGAAATTATTAATAGATCAAAGAGGTGATGAACTTGTGAATGGCAGGTATACATAGATATTATATCTCCTTAAGATAATTGGTTTGTTATTTAAAATTTCATTGGCAAATATTATCATTTCCCCCCTCCTACATATTTTCCCTGTCTTTGTTACCTCTCTTGGTCAAATCACAAGCCTGGCTAAATCTGACTCCTTGCTTGCTCTGTGGCTGAACCACACAGGAGAACATACCATGTAGCCCCCATTGACTTCAGGCCACCAGGCAGTGGCACTAAACTGACTGAGTCCCTTCACTATACTACTGTTTTCTAGACCTCAATTGTGTGTGCTCTCCCCAAACCTCCAATACTGACCCCCTCTTCATTTTCAGTTCATGATACTGTAATGCCAGATTCGTGGGACCCCAATAGACCTCCAGGAGCCGAATCCAATGCAATCACACAAGAGTCTTTATTGCAAGCTCGAGCCTGGACTCACAACCGTTCCCGACGCAGCGGTCCCAGGGAGTGAGCCCCAGTCCTTTGTCCAGTGATATTTAATAGGTTTGGGGGGGATTCTCTATGTGTCATAACATCACACAGCAAATCATTCCACACTGCAGGAAAGTCAAACAACAACTCTTAACATTGATTAGCACATTCACTGGCGGGAACAAGTTGAGTAGGGGAAATTGGTTAGTACAAGAGGGGGATTTATTTGAAATGATTGGTTTAGGCCACGAGGGGTGTACATGCTAAAATACATGGTCTCCCAACATGTTATCAACCACCATAAACTACTGGGGGGTAGTTTATGGCATCCCAGGTATTTTCCCTGTCCCATGCTGATTGGTGGTTGCTAGGAGGTGGCTATGGGTCCCCACCTAGCCTGACTGAGTCAGGGACACCTGGCTGTGTAGACCTCTCCTGTTACTTGCAGACAATCAACTCAGCAGGGTGGTTATCTGCTTAGAAAGGCTCTGTGGGTTTTTCAAGGACAAGGGTCATGCCCCCTTCCTTAGGACAGGCCTTGAGGTAGAAGCTGCTGTTATTTATTTTCAAAAATGGACTCACATCAGTTTCTCAATACTGCTTTCCATTACAGTGATAAAATGGAAGCCACCCAGAGGACCTTTGCCATCTCCCACCCCCCACACTATCCACCCACCTCTCTGGATCTGTATTCTCCCTCAGTGCCTGCGTTCATCACAGACAACTGTCCCGTCTCCTTTGAAGGCTAACCTGGCTTCCTACTCACCTGGTAACACCCCTAACACGTGGGGACATCACTCCAAGAATTCTCCCTCTTCCTCTTGTAGCCCCGATATGTTGACTTTTCTTAGTTAGTCGGCTACAGAGCTAGTTAACTGCAAGCAGCCAAAACTGTGTCTGTAAATAAACTTGACATTGGTTTGGCTTATTGGGCCAGTACAGGTGCCTAGTCCCAAACTATGGCTTCCTGCAAATCATATTCAATAAACTCAACTCTGTGGGGTACCCTGGAATTATCCAGGGAAAAGCAAGATTTATCAGCAGATTTGAAACAGCTGTTCCTTTCTTCCTCTTGGAAACTTTTCTGTGCTCTCTCGTTAGGACAATAGTCACGGGTTTCCTCTAACCTACCTGGCTTCTCCCTGTCAGTCTCTTTCTCCTGTTCCTCCTCATCTTCTGGTCTTCAAAACAGTGAGATGCCCCGGGGCTCAGCCCTAACCTCTTCTGTACACTCTCCTAGTGATCTCATCCTGCCTCATGGCTTTAACTACCACCCACGTGCTACTGACTCTCCGATGTCTATCTAGCCCATGTCTCTCCCCTGGACTCGAACACCCAAGGGCCTGTCCTATGTATCTGTGGATGATTCTGATGTACTCTGTCCAGTGCTGGGCAGTCAACTATCTCCTCCACGCTGCTTCTTACTCATCTCAGTGAATGACAACTCGGTCTTCCCAGTTCTCTGACTAAAAGCCTCCAAGTCATCCTTAACTCCTCTCTGTCTCACAACCCTCAGGCCTCATCTGCTCCATCAGCAAATCCTGTTGGCATTTACATCAAAGCAGATGCTGAATCTGACTGCTTGTCACCACCCTGTACCTCCACCCTGTGTGAGTCACGGCATCTCTGGCTGAGATGACTGTGACTGCTCCCTTACTGGTTACCGACATCTGTCCTCACTACAGCTCCGAGTGACGCTGCTGACATGGAAGCCAGATCATGTCATGAGTCTGCTGACAACCTCCAGCAACAACCCTCCTCATGCATGAAAGCCAAGGTTCTTGCTACTAACTGCCTCCTTCTCTGCCCTTGACCTCTCACCGCCTCTCCAACTGCCCTCCCTTCCATTCATTTGGCTAAGTCCTTTGCCCTTGCTATTCCCTGGGCTGGACCACCCTTCCTCCAATATTCACATGTGGTATCCCCCCACTTTCTTCTCATCTTTACTCCTAGTCGAATGAGCCCTTCCAAACCCTGACCTTCCATCAGAACCCTGATGCTCCCCTGCCTGTTTGCTTCTTAGCCTTTGCCACTGACAGAGTATCTCCTTTATCTTCTTTATTGACTATTTCCCCACCTAGTTCTGAAGTTCCATTAGGGCCAGGGTTGTTTATTTAGTTGCTGTTGAATCTCCAGCACCCCAAACAGTGCCCAACACAAACTACATCCAATAAATATTTTTTTCGAGTGAATTACCTTGCAATTAAATATGTAGGAGGGAGATGTTGCAGCTACATAGCAAGCAAGGGAGAGCAGGCGTTTAGACTTTCATGGAAAATAAGACTCAGCCTACACATAGCAGTTCCCACAATGTTCTTCAGAGCATCTACAACACATGAGCCATCATGAAGAAAAAAGAATCCATGACTAAGTAAGTTTGGATATTTTGGGGTAATTCAGAGGATGCATTCACATATAAAATGCTGAGAAACACTTCAATGAATAAACTTGTATCTTCTTTTTTCTACGCCCATTCCCCCTTCAACTGGTCAACGGCTAAGCATTCTTCAAGTCTCCTTGTATCAACATTTGACATTCCTGCTGCTGCTGAGCCTCTCTGCACATCTTCCCTGTGTTTGTGGCACTTCCTACCTAACCTTCCCGAGTTGGAATACAGCCCAGAACACTCTGCCCTAAGGCAGTGAGACTTCCATGGGAAGCTAGTTTTGTGTAGAAGCAAGCTCAGGCAAACCCTATTCCTGCAATGGTGG
This sequence comes from Spermophilus citellus, assembly GCF_964194105.1. NCBI lineage: Eukaryota > Metazoa > Chordata > Mammalia > Rodentia > Sciuridae > Spermophilus > Spermophilus citellus. The sequence continues at coordinate 16,808,088 of NC_138186.1, forward strand.
TGGCAGGCCAGAAGTCCTGGTAGGTCTGTCCAGTGTCCTGTACTGGAAGTGGGACAGACTTTGCACCCAGAAGTAGCAGCAGTGTGGCTCCATCTGAGCAGTATTGTGGTATAATTTGGGGACTGTTCCTGACTGTTCTATTTAACTCAATGTTTACCAAACACAAGTCAGAACCCTCCTCTAGGAAGATACCTATTAACTTCTAACAATACCCAGAATTCCTTAGCTGTCAACTCCAGATTTATACTCTTGGATCAAGCTGTGGCCTTCTCCAGGAACACAAGGGACAGAGATCCTGGCTATGCATCATCTACTGCCAGAGCTCATAAGCACTGGGATTCAGGCAAGGGCATCTATACAGTTTTCAAGACCCAAATGGTTCCAATAGGCAGCCAGAGTTGAGAACTGCCTGGTTAGTTAGACCATTTTCTTGCATTCTGCATTTGGAACAGTGTTCTGGGATTCAGGCAGCCAATAAGACCCATGGCCAAGGCCATCAATGCATGGCCAAGAGAAGAGTGGAACTGCTTAGGGAGCAGCCTTCATCCTCCGTAGGAAGTCGTCTCTCAGGTGCTTTTCAGGGTGAGCTTCTGCATCAAGCTGTTGGCCCTGCACTACGGACTCTGTGGGAGAAGGACAGAAGAGCTCTTATAACCGCATCCAGCTGACAGAGCTGGGAGAATGGTCGGGGAGAAGGAGAAGAGCCAGCCCTGCATGAGCTGGTGAGGAATTAGAGCCAGCTTGCTGTGGTCTTTGAGAAACAATACAAATCTTTCAGCTTTTTGGCCACAATCCACTCCATGGAGGAACTCAAATCTTTATCTCCCCATCTGCTGTCCTGCATAGATCCCACATGGATTCTGAAAGCTTTTATCTCCCAAGCACCTGAATCTATTATGTGATAATGTGTTTTTGTGTGCCTATTACTTATTTAGTAAGATGTGTTGTCCAAGAGCTTATGTGGTTAGTGAGTAAATATCAAGTTTCCATTAGCCATTTTAAACTGATATTAGCTCTATTCCCCTGGCTGCCTGGGTGACTCCAGGCTGAGAAACGGCTTTGGTCTTTTTCGTTAGATTTTTTTTTCCTGATGAGAGCAATTTTACTCCATTTGCTCCTTCTCAACAATCACGTCTGAACAGTCACAGAAGTCACAGAAGTCTTTAGAGGCACCTTCCAGAATGTTCTGACAAAGTTAGAACAACAGGATGTATTTACTTTCAGCATCTGCCTAAAATTAGCATTTTTTTAGCCCAATAATAACAACTCAGGAAGCACCTGTTAGTGTGGTTCCAACGGTGGCATTTCTGTTTCTGAATTTTCTGTGGGGTCCCCTTTCCAGAGTGATGACACCTCAGGGCTCAGAGTTATTCTCAGGAGATAGAAAAATGAAAGCAGCCATTCTTCCCAGTCAGTAGCGGTTCCTCCAGCCTCGGCTCTCATGATGCTCACGGGGATGCGAACAGCTTTAGAAACAAAGGTCTTCTCTGTTCTCCTCTAGGGCTGCTGTCAGAGGGGTGCAGCTCCTTGAAGTCTCTGGATGTGCCGCTGGGCAGTGAGGTGACACTGGGTGGTAAATGACCACACCGACCCCAACACCAGTTGCATTATCTGTTTGGAACAGGGCTGTGATTTTGAAGGGGTCTTTCTCAAGGAAGCCACCCCCTGTGGGCAGACATGCGACTTCTGATTCATTCCTTCGTGCACTCACACAACAAGCATGTACTAAATACCTGTGGTGTGCCAGACTTCATGTCCCCACCCCTCCTCACATGGAGCTCACAGGCCAGAGGAAGTTGATGCTTCAAAACAACAACAAACTGTTCTACTAAGAGGAATGGAGAGAACCGATATGATATTATGAAGGCAGGGAGGCCTAAGCCCTGCTGTGGTCAGAGAAGTCTTTGCTGAGAAAGTTGTATTTACTCCATTGCTATAAAAATTCAGTTGTTTCTCTATTTTTAGGGCTTTTTTTTTTTTTTTAAGCTGGAAACTAGGCTGCTCAGAGGCGGGTACCTAAGCACGGCCACTCGTAGCAGCCACCATGTGCATGTCAGCCTCTTGTGAGGGCTGAGAGTCCAGAGGAAGAGTAGGGTCCACTGAGATGATGCTGGGCAGTGTTGGGAAGAGGGAGTTGGAGGGTCCTGCAGGAACAAAGCACACTGATTGGTCTGGAGAAGGTAAAGGCTGTGTCAGGTAACAGCCCCAAGTATGTTTGGGAAAGAGGTATGATTAGAATGAGGAAGTCCTACACCCAGTGCTTGTTGAGCATCCACTATGTGCCAGACATTTGGGTTCTAGGGAAAGAATGGGAGCATGACAGACACCCTCTGGCCTTCGTGGAGCTTCCTGATGGGGAAGAGGACCAATTCACTACCCAAACACATACATCTGCAACAACATGGCATCATAGTATGAAACGGGCCAGGCAGAAACTCAATTGTGCAGTGGTAGAGAAGCTCAGTGGGCAGAAGGAGGCTGCTGCAGAGAGGTGGCACCCGAGGTGATGTGGGGGCCAGAGGCCTGGAGGTGCAATAGGACCAGCCACAGAAGATAAGGGAGGGGAACAAACAGCACAGCAAGTGCAAAGGGCCTGGGGAGGGAAATGCTTGCAGGGATTTCAAAACATCCCACATAACTAGCATGTAGGGGAGCATGGGTCGAGGTGGCACTTTTCCTCGAGGACTTTGAAATCAAGACAAAGAGTTGGAATTCTATTGTATGTGAAAAGGAAGCCATGGATAAAAATTGAGAGAAGTGTGATGATCAATTCCAGTATCGTGTGAGGGAAGGATTTGAAAGATTCAAGGGTAAGGCATAACAACTGGGTGACTACCTTAGTAGACAAGAAGTAAGCAGGTGGCAGGAGAAAGGAGTAAGCCATTTGGAAGTGACTGGGCTTGCTGATGCGGGTATTGGGGCCTGGGAGCATAAAGACACTGCACAGGAAATAAGGGGGGTGGAGGAAAAAAGAAAAAGGGGAATAGAGTTTGCATCCAGCTTTCTGGCCTGAACAAACAGTAAGAAAGCAACTTACTGAGGTACAGAAACCGAAGGATGAGCAGATCGCCCTAGGGCACCAAGAGCTTGGTTTTGGCCCAGCCTGTATGGAAGACGAGAGAAAAGGGATGGAGTAGACAGAGCTTGGAGAGAGACCTCAGCAGATAATTCAAATTGCAGTGTCATCAGCATGTAGATAATGTTCAAATCCTGGCTATGAGTGGGGTCACCCAGGAAATACGCGCCTTTGGACTTTGTAGAAGGAGAAAAGTGAGTTGGAGGTTAATCCTGGACAAACAAGATTGACAGGTTGTGTCAAGGAGCCTGGGGAGTGATGAGCAGGTAACAAGCCGATCAGAGAAGCTGAGAGGACGTGGGTTTGGGCGAGGACAGCGCTGATTGGTCCAACACTGCGGAGGGGCCGGTAGGGTAGCGGAGCGAAGCATTTACCCAATCTGCAATCGTAGACCTCCCTGGTGACTTTTGGAAGAGCAGACTTGGTGCATGGTGCGTCTGGAATCCAAGTGGCATGTGTTAAAGGATAAATGGAAAATAAAATGCAGTTAATTATTGAAAGAAATTTTGCTGGGAAGGAAAACGAATGAATTGGGATAGTAATCGGGTGGGGAGAATGTGAGGTCAAGGGACTTTAAAAAGTTTGGCAGTTGGGATATACTCAAGAATATTTGTGCATTGCTCAAAATGATCCTACAGGAGAGTGTGATGGATAATTCATGCAGAAAAGAAAGGGTATTTGAAGGAGCCAAGTGTTTGGGCCAAACACATACGTCTGCAACAAAATGGCATCATTGGGATGGTGGTTTAATGTCCTGTCACTTCTATAACAAATACCTACAGACTTGGTGGCTTAATACATTTATTCTCTTACAGTTCTTGAGGTCAGAAGTCCAAAAATCAGTTTCACAGAATTAAAGTCAAATTGTCAGCAGCACTGAAGGTCCCTCTGGGTGTTCTAGGGAAGAATCTGCTTCCTTGTCTTTTCCAGCACTTTCCGAGAACAGTGCTCCTGTTTACGGAACATTCCTCCTTTCCCCAGTCCAGCAGTGCAGCATATTCAAATCTCTCTGCTTTTGTTACCTTGCTTCTTCCTCTGTAGTCAAATTTCCCTGCCTCTCTCTTACAATGACACTGTGATCATATTTCAGGGCCACCCAGATAACTTTGAGTGTCTGCCCCATCTCAGGATCCTTAATCCCATCTGCAAAGTCTCCACTGTCATGTAACAGCCCGATGTTCTAGGAATCAGGATCTGGGTACCCGAGGGAGGCATGATTCTGGGGATCTGATCTTTGCTGGGCAGGGAACACTGACTCCCCTGGGAAGAGAGGCAAGGTAGCCATGGACGTGTGTATAGATCTGGCAGTGGAAAGATGAGAAGGTTCATGATTTTGGCTTGGCCTTGCTGAGAAAAGTATGAAGCAAACACTGATGGCTGAGAGGGATGGTGACCCGAGTGGTATGGGGATGGGAGTAGAGGGGAAGCGGAAGCATCCAAAAAACAGTCCATGGAACTGTCTAGGGAAAGGGAATCCGTTTCAGGGCAGGGATTAGTAGTGATCCAAGGCTTATTTTATGAACACTGTGATATTTCTGTAGCTGAATTTGGCCGCATAGTTAAAACCAGAGTTCACCCGTGTTTCTGGGAAGAACATGGCAAGGCTGTAAGCAAAGGATGAGAACCAGGGGATCCAGTTTGTCGACAGGCAAGGGAAGATGTGGCAGCCTGAGGGACTCTGGGTAAGTGGCTGCATCAGCAGCTCAGGTGTCAAGGTAAGGGGTGTGTGCTGCAGGTGAGATTTCTAGAGCCAGTGAACTGTAAGCCTAGGAGGCCTGGGCAGGCTGGGATGCCTTCTGGCTTCTGTCACTAGAGATAATCAACTCAAAAAGAGAAAAGGTTTATTTTGGCTCATGTTTTGGAGGTTCCAGTCCATGATCAGCTGGTCTCATTCCTTTTAGGCTTTCAGTGAGGCAGTACCTCATGGAGGGTGGGGAGGGAAGAACAAAGCCAGGAAGCAAAGAAGAGAGAGTAGGGCTTGGGGTTCTGCAATCCCTTTCAGGGGCATGCCCCCAATGGCCTAAAGACCTCCCAGTAGGCCCCACTTCTTAAAGATTTCAATAGTGTCATCCCGAGGAGCAAGGCTTTAACACATGGGCACTTGGAAGACATTCAAGATCCAAATCATAACACTTTCACTTTAGGTTTTGGAGACATTGTATATTCTGGCGGTGACAAATTCTAGGGTTTCCCTTTAAGAAGTTGTTCCTGAGGGACAGATAGACCATCCACCTAGATGCTGATAATTTCAGGAATTAAAAACAAGAAAAGTATGGCAAGGAATTTTGAGAGCCAGGAACCACAGTCTTCAGTGAATGAGGGAAGTGACCTGGAACAATGACCAAACTGGAAGGGCAGAGGGTACCATACTTAATAACATCAGTTTACCAGGAGCTGAGGGTTTGTAGGAAGAAATGGTTTGGAAAGAGAGATGGGGAACAAGGACAGGGACTGACTTCCTTCCTGTCCGAAGGAACTCAAGGTGTGAAAGAACAAGCAGTCAACACTTGAGAGGGTTCCTAGAACTATGTTTTGTTAAGATGAAAAATAACTTTGGTGCTATAAGAAGAGCATGTGGTGATCCTTTGTTGGAATTTCCCAGTAGCACAATGGAAAGGTATGGAGGTGTGAGGTTTAGAGAACATAAGGATTCAAGTCTGGCAATTACAGATTACTGGAGAAAATCCTAGGATTTCTAGCAAAGGTAAGTGTCACAGGAATCCCAGACATGATGGAACCACATCAAATAAGAACTTGATTGGCAATCCAAGGAATTTGCACTTTACCCCCTATGCCAAGACCACAGAGGCAGTGGTGTGTTAAGCCCAATTTTGAGCATCAAATTCTCATAGTCAAAGGCAGACTGTAGGAAAATTAACTTTTGAGCCATGCGAAAGAAGGAGACTCTTAGAAAGCTATTGCAATAGGTCAGGCTTTGAGTTTGTTTAGCGTATGAACACTGAGACTGGTGGAAAGAAATAAGCGACGCCAGAAATGTGATTTTATTGACATTAGGGATATGGGGAAATGAAGGAGCAAGTTGGAGATGTCTCACATATTTCAAACTTCAGCAGTTTGAAGAATAGGTTTTGGAGGGAAAATGATGGGTTTGTTGTTTGGCAAACCATGGTTAAATGTTCACTTGCAGAGGAAGAATAAGGTGAGTCAATGGGTGTGTCCCCTGTTGCTAAACCAGGGTAACAGTCTGGGTTTTCCTGGATTCAGGATAAGCAGGGGACCTAGCAGGATCCCAGGAAGTAGCTGGTGATTTTCTCCCTAATTTAGCTTCAGATCCTCAGGGCAGGGCTGGAACCTTTGATTACCATCAGTCCTAAAGTGCAGTGAGCCCACTGTAGCACTGTACGTGTGGGCGTAGTAAGATACCACAGTAAAATACTGCCCAGAAGATACCGCTCAGCCATCCACAAAGCCAGTCCACCTAGAGCACGGCTGTTGTCATTCATTTTTGTAGCCAGGGTGATTTAGGGCACACTAGGACAACAACCAGTGCTCCCAGGAGGAATCCTGACCAGAGGCCTCTTTGGCCTCTTCTCCATTTCACCCTCCAGTTAAGGCGGTGCAGGGATAACAGGCCAGGGGCTCACTTGGGACGTGGTTTCATCACACTTCTGTCTGAGCCCAGGTCCAAAATCACAGTTCAGGTCTGGCCAAGAATCTGACTCATACAGGTGCAAACCCCACCCACTTTTGCCCAATTCCCTGCGTTCTGCTGACAGCAGCTCTTTTCTTCCTTTGGCCTGAAATCCCGGGGTCTTTGTGTGTGTCTAGCACCGTGGAGGCTGACACTGCCCTCCGGGGCTCCCCTGCCTGGCCTTCTCCTTCCGTCATCGGAGTTGATCCTCGCGGTGGGTACAGCGGGAAGGCGGGTGAGGGCCCCGGGTTTGGGGAGGGGCAGGAGCCTCGCGGGATGAACCGGAACTTTCCGAGGAAGTGCGGGAGGCCGCGCTCGGAAGGCTCTCCCGGCCCCCGGGCCCCAGCCTCGGCTCTCAGCCCCGCGCTCCCGGCGCGCCTACCCAGACCTGGGCCCGGCAGCGGCGCGCGCGGGCGGGACGGGGCGGGGCGGGGCGAGGAGGGGGCGCGGCGTGCCCGGGGCGTGTCCGGGGAGGGGCGGGCGGCTGGAGGCGGGCGCGGGTGAGGGGACCGGCCGCCGCGGCGAGAGCGCGCCCAGCCCCGCCGCGATGCCCCCGCGCCCAGGACGCCTCCTCCCGCCGCTGGCCCGGCTGCCCGGCCTCGCCGCGCTGCTGCTGCTGCTCGGCCATGGCGGCGGCGGGCGCTGGGGCGCCCGGGCCCAGGAGCCGGGGGCGGACAGGCCCCCCGCGGCCGACGGCGGGGACGGGCAGGACCCGCACGCCAAGCACCTGTACACGGCCGACATGTTCACGCACGGGATCCAGAGCGCCGCGCACTTCGTCATGTTCTTCGCGCCCTGGTAACTGACCGCGTCGCCCTCCTCCGGGCTCCAGCCCCGCACTCCGTGCGCCGGGAGCGGCTCCAAGGGCCGGGCAGGAGGCGTGGGGCGCGTAGGCGCCGCGGGCTCCCAGCTCCGGGCTGGGGCGCGGGGACCCCGGCTGGGGTCGGGCCGGGATGTGGGCAGCTGGGGTTCGCAGCCGCGGGGTGGGCACTACGGGCTCGGGGCAGGAGGCGTGGGGCGCCTGCGAGGGGCCCTGGGCCAGGGGGCGTGGGCGCCACGACTCGGACGCTCGCAGCTGACGTGGCGCTCGGCAGCCGGGGCGGTGCGGAAGGAGGAGGAGGCTCCCGACCCGGGGAGCCTGGAAGAGGCCGCCCCTCTCCTGCCCCTTGCTCTCGAACCTTACCCCTCCCGTCCCCGGACTGAAGAGCAAGATTGGGGTCCCTTTGCTCAGGGCTGCTGGAGCCCAGACTTCACCCTGCCGGTCCCCTGCCCAGCGCCCCAAACTTCCTGTGTCTGCCGGACGCAGCGGGCTGCGGGTTGGCTGGCACACGGGGGACACGTGCACTCGCCGGGAGGAGCCTGTCTCCGGGCCAAGCTGGCCAAGTAGACGTCTGGCTAATCACCTTCGTGAAAGTTTTTAACTGGAAAATAAAAACTCACCATACGTTTTGTGGGTACGAAGGGGTAGACGGGGACGGCAGACGGGGACTTCTGTACCACGCTAGTAAGGGACAGTCTTGCAAATTCTGAGTGTCCCGCTGCAGCCTGGAGTGGATGTGAGTCCTGCTCTTGCTGGCCCACAAATCCAAGGCTGTCACTTCCTCCTCTCCCTATTTTGGGGGCCAGGTCATTTGGAAATTGTGAGGTGGGAAAGTTGCTGGTTGAAGTTACACCTCCTGCTTGACCCTTACCCCGGGAATTATTTTGCACACAAGCACACCCAGTGCTCTCCTTGGGGCTTGGCTGTAGATTACCCTAGGAATGAAGTTCTCATGGGTCAGGGCGGAAAGCCCCCAGTCTTAGTGCACAAGTTTGAGATGTGCTCCGGCTGTGCTTATTGCAGAATTTACATTGTTTCCCAGAGCTCAGAGAGGCTTATTAGGAAAAGGGATGTAGGATGAGTAAGGTACCTAAACATGGCTTGTTCAGAAATGAACTCTTTTTGAAGTTGGAAAAACTTTTTTTTGTTTTTAACTTCATAGTATTGCTATGGTTATATTTCAGCTTCTTTGGTGTTAAATCAACTGTTTTGGTTTAGTCTGGCTCATAATTACTATTAATAATGTATATATGGGATACATTGTATTTTGATGTATTGAAAACCTCTTGAGTTTTTACAACTATTAATGGTATGGAAAATACATTGTAGCATGAAACCTCAGTTGATGTTAATAGTTACTTTGTGCAGTAGTAGTCTCCCAGTAACAATTCCAATTAAATACTCTACTGTGCTTAGTTGGAGCTGATTTCAGTGGAATAAATCTGGTTTTCTCTATTTTATTTTATTTTTTAGTACTTTTAGTTGTAGTTGGACACAATACCTTTAGTTTGTTTATTTAGTTTTAAGTTATGCTCAAGATTGAACGCAGGGCCTCACACATGCTAGGCAAACACTCTTACCACTGAGCTACAACCCCAGCTCTTCTCTCCTTACTTTTAAAGAAAAATTGATATATAGACATAGTTGAGTCTCCTGTAGTGCTAATGTAGTTTTAATTTTCAAATCTCTGCAATAAGCACCAGCTAGTCCTGGACTGAGAAGGAAGCCTGTACATCTGTCTGGGTAATAGCTAATACAGTTTTCATTGTATGTAGGTTATGGACATCTAGATGGATGTTCTTGGAAGAAGGAACAATTTACATTTTTATTTGTTTGCATCTTACTAGTCTGTAACAACTGTTTATAGAGGAATGTGTGGGTTTCTGTGATAGCCTTCAAAAGTTAGGCTTTTAAGAGTAACTTGGAGGGGCTGGGGATGTGGCTCAAGCGGTAGCGCGCTCGCCTTGCATGCATGCGGCCCGGGTTCGATCCTCAGCACCACATACCAACAAAGATGTTGTGTCTGCCGAGAACTAAAAAAAAAAAAAAAAAAAAAAAAAAAAAAAAAAAAATTAAAAATTCTCTTTCTCTCTCTCTCTCTCTCTCTCTCTCTCTCTCTCTCTCTCTTAAAAAAAAAAGAGTAACTTGGAGCTCAAATAGAATATACTGTTCCCCACCCCCACACATTTATTTCCCATTTCAGAGGCTGGGAAATGTTGGAAATGTGATCTGGGGGCAAGGACACGATGTAACAAAACATGGATCTGTGTACTTTTGCCCTGAACTTGACAGCTATAGGGTTGGTCAACTATTGTAGATTTTGTGCCAATATAAGGTCACAGCTTCTCTGTGGCCAGTGTGGGTCACAGTGAACCTGATGACATTGAGTTCAAGATTAGGATCAGGTGGCTTTGCTCTATTACTTGACCACAGGCTACCCTCTGAATGCAGCTGGCTGTTTCAGAGGTGGGGCGATATAGCCACAGGGCCCCAAACCAGAAGTTCTGGCTAGATGGTTCCTGTGGCTTAATCTGTAGGAGGGAGTGGGAGGAGCATGCCCGGCTAGCCTGGTAGTGGCTCAGGATGGTCTGTTTTGATTTAGCGCCCAATGAACTTATTCTCCTGTTGTGAACCCAGGGGTTTGCATATGCTAGGCAAGTGCTCTACAATTAAGTTACATTCCTAGACATTTTTAAAGAATTTTTTTTTTTAAAGAGAGAGAGAGGAGAGAGAGAGAGAGAGAGAGAGAGAGAGAATTTTTTAATATTTATTATTTTTTAGTTCTCGGCGGACACAACATCTTTGTTGGTATGTGGTGCTGAGGATCGAACCCGGGCCGCACGCATGCAAGGCGAGCGCGCTACCGCTTGAGCCACATCCCCAGCCCATTTTTACAGAATTTTATTTTGAGACAGGATCTTGCCAAGCTGCCAGGGCAGTCTCCAACTTGCAATCCTCCTGCCTTAGCCTCCCCAGTTGCTGGGATTACAGTTATATGCCACTGTGCCTGGCCCAGTGAACTTACTCTTTAAGCTTGTTCTTAATGTTTGTGTTTTCACAAGAAAACTTGTCAAGGATGCATGTGTGACCAAATTCTCCTGGAGTCAGAACTGCCATTGAAAACCCGTTAGGGGTGCCCTGCTGGAGACCACCCCACAGTCCCTCACTAAGTCCTCACAGCCAGTTTTTCTTCTAGCATCAGAGTGGATCATGGCTTTTTAGATTAAGCACCAAATGAACTGGTTGTCAGATCTGTGTCTTCAGATAGCATCACACTCGGTGTGATAAGATGCTCTTGCCACAAAAAGGAACATGTTGGAGCCAGTGACAGCCAAGGAACCAAAATTTCATATCTTCCATTGCATGTACACTTTGGGGGGAATGTGGACCTGGCCTTTTACCTATCTCCCCTGACCTTGCCAAGCCCTCATTGGATCCCCAGAAACTGAATCCACAAGTACAGTTCCACTGTGTTTCTTTCCTTTCCTTTTATTATTCATTTAGCTAAGAAACCGTCAGGTGCTTTGTGGTGTGTTCTGGGAATGCCATCAGTGCTTGCTTTCTCGGAACTTGGGCCCCAGATACTTAAACGTTAGGTTTTCCCTCACAAAGGTCTTCTCGAAAGGAAGGAATGATGCTGTATTTGAAGCTCTTATGAAGCAGGGATTCTCTTAGCTGGCCAAGAAAGGGCTGCTCAGGGAAGACACCTTTTCTTCATTTGTCCCTTTAAATGCTTATTGTTGGGGTCATCTGCAGAACAGACCAAGAGGCTTAACAGAGTTTACTGAGAAATTATTTTGAGGAAGAACTCACAATTGAAAGGGCTGGGTGTTCTCATGAGCAATTTTTGTTGTTGTTGTGTTTTTAAGATCACTTTAAAAAGCAATATAGTGAGTGGGTGGTTACATTGTAGACAGGAACACCATACTTACTAGATAAATAAAAAATACCCACGTGCCATAATGCTGTGTGATTGTACTTGAAGCTTGGGATAAAGTTTCCAGTGTGGTCTCATTCAGAATTCAAGTGTGACTCTGCAGGCAGCTAAGAATACAAGATGACCATCAGCTGTGTGACTCTGAGCTGTCATGGAATGTGGAGAGTGGCGGGAAGCCATAATCCCAGCTAACAGATTATTTTAAATGATAGGCAATTTAAAAATACTTGTATATAACTAAATTCACCCAATGAGTATTACAAATAGATGTTTGATTTTTATCCATACTAGAAAATGGAGTGGTCACAAGCTCCTTTAAAAAAAAAATTACTAGCTTTTCATTAGAGAAAATGCAGAGTTGATTTGATTTTGAGGTAGCCTTGATTTGTGCATATCTGGCTGTGTAACAGGGAGACCTGACTAATAAAGGAGCAATTCTAAGAAGAAGCGCTAAGCTGCTGCTGTACTGGGAGAGAGGAGAGATTTCCAGGAGACCACAGAATGGGTACCGAGCAGCCTGGGAGGCAGGGTAGGCTTCTTGGAGAAAGTGACTCTCAAGCTAAACCTGAAGAGCAAATAGGAGTCGGCCAGGTGGAGGTGAGGGAGGAAGCATCAGGGAGGGAGAGAGGGTACCAGGCCCCAGGGGAAGCCAAGCCGTGACCCTTTTGAAAAACGGCGAATGCTGTAGTAGGGCTTGGACTGCAAGGGAAGGTGGGTTGGTTCTGGCATGGAGGTCAGATAGGGAGATCTGGGCACGTGCCTTGCTCAGTTTTGATTTAGGGCCTGGAATGATATGGCACTGTCCTAGGGGGAGTTGGGTCCTGGAGTAGTTGTGAGCTGTCCGTCTGTGGCAGGTACAGAAAGGACAGAGGGCCCATTGCCCAGTGGAAAGGGCTGAGGTGGTGGGCCCGACACCCCTGAGCTGGTGCTCTGTCCGACTCCTCCTCTCACCCTGTTCCAGGTGTGGACACTGCCAGCGGCTGCAGCCGACTTGGAATGACCTGGGAGACAAGTACAACAGCATGGAGGACGCCAAGGTGTACGTGGCGAAGGTGGACTGCACGGCCGACTCAGAGGTGTGCTCCGCCCAGGGTGTGCGAGGATACCCCACGTGAGTAGGGAGGAAGGGCACGTACCCCGCGGTGCTGGGCTTTCCGCATCTCGGTGCCGTCTCCCTCCACTCAAGGCAAGGCCAAGTTGAACTTTTGGTCATTTCCTTTGTAGATGGGAGGAGGGAGGAGAGGCTGAAGTTAAGCAGGCCGCCCTGTGGCTAGGGGAAGATGATGTTTGACACTGTGTCTGTTTTAGAGGTTTTTTCTGTACTTTGGAGAAGGCCTTTAATCAGCATCAGGGTCTTCTGCTTATGGGGGGATGTGTTCAGGGGACAGTAGCGGGGTTCTACCTGAGATCCTACTGCCTGCGGTGTTCCCCAGGACAGCGTCCACACTGTCACCAACAGGGGTTTGAATAGTTGGTGACGCTGTAATTCTAAAACACCTTTCCTAGAGTGACATCCCACTGCACAAAGACTGTGTCTGCTGGGAAGAAGGGTGACACACCAGAGGACAGTGGTCTGACGTTGACACTGCTCTCAAGGGAGTTGCTATTTACTCCCTTACGGCAGTGTTTCTTGGTTTTATGAAACCAATTGTAATTGGCTGCCAGGGTTTGGATAAATGCCCACCAAAACTCCCTGTTTTAAAGGCTTGGTCATCAGCGTGTGGCACCTTTGGGGTAATGGGAACTTCTATGAGGTAGGGCCTGGGGGGAAGTTAGTTGTTGGGATGTGCCCTTGAGGGAGACTTTGGGGCCCGGGCTCCTCCTTTCTCTCTTTCTGTGTCTTCCCATGAGCAGTCCCCTCCCCCCACTGCTGCCCCCGTGGTGTGCTGCCTCGCCATGGGCCAAAGGCAGTGGGTCCCAGGGACCCTTGGACCGAAACCATGAGTCAAGTGAACCTTTTCCAGTGAATCCCACTATTATGCATGGTTACAATGCACCAATTAAAATCAATACATAAGTAAACCTTTTTATAAGCTCATTATCTCAGGTATCCATTACAGTAATACGCCAACACAGTGGCTTATTAAACAAAAGATGGTGTCTCAGTCTGTATCCTGTTGCTATAACCAAATACCATAGACTGGTACTTCATATGAAAAATAAAGATTTATTCAGCTCATAGCATTAGGGTCCAAGGCTCGTGGGCTGTGTCTGGTGAGGCCTTCTTGCTGGTGGGGATGATGCAGAATCCCAAGGTGGCCCAGGGCAATCTGCGCTGAGACAGCTTGCTTGTTCACTTGGGTCTCTCCTATCAAGCCACTAATGCAGTGCCAGGGACCGCACTGTCACAAACTCATCTAATCTTAATTACTTCTTAAGGGTCTTACCTGGTTTTGCCTCTTAATACGTGTAATGGAGACTTATATTTCAACATGAGTTTGGGTGGGGGCATTCAACTCATGGTAGAGAGGGTGAATTAAAAGGCTGGGGGGGGGGTGCTCTGACACTCAGCCTCAGGGACTTGGGGTGTTTCTGCTGTGGCTCCCTTTAAGTGAGTGAACTTTCTAGCTCAGCATCTCTCTGTTCCGTGGAAAGACTTGAGCTGTGACTGATGGCCTTGCTTGAATGGAGCGTCTGGTCCAGGAGTGGTCATCGTGGTGGGGAAGGCAGGCTCTCGAGAAGATGGCAGCCCCATTCAGACCACACTTGGAAGGTTGGAAGGAAAAGCAGTTCACTAGGAGGGACGATGCTGTCTCCACAGGAGGCCGAAGGGTTGGTCACTGCAGATCCCTGCGTACTTGCCACAGTCGAGGAATGAAGTCAGTCCTAGATAGTTCATTACTCAATTGAGTAATGTGGGGGGCCGTGGAGGCAGGATGAAATCAGAGCTGATCTTCAAACCTGAGAGGCAGCGTGGAAAAGAGTTCCCTCGATCCCTGGGCTTGAGGACAGAAGCCACACTGGAATCCCAGCTCCACCCTCACACACCACACAGCTCTATGTCATTTAGCCTCGGTGGGATGGTGACGCGCATTGCACCCTCCTTTCAGGGTGGGAGTTCAGCAGAATAATGTGCCTGTAAACCCTGGTCTGAGGCGTGCTTGCTCAATGGGAGAGGAATTTCTACGTGTGGAAATTTCGGCATTTCCAGAGAGGACTCTGGAACTCTTGGTCTTTGGTGCTTGGTAAAAACCCATTACTTCCAAAAGGCAGGGGCAGCAGAGATGGACCAGTGTGTCCAGTCTGACCGAGGGGGGACGGCGTAGGTCACCCACCATGCTACAGGGAGGCTGAACTAGAACTCTGTCCAGGCTGAGAGAGATGCGTGACCAGGCTTCAGAGAGGGAAGGAAAGGCGTTCCTCTGGACTGGCTGGAAACACTCTCGACTGCACTCCAGTGGCTCCGTAGATGCCGTTCACAGACTTAATAAGACCCATTCTGGACCGTGTGTCCTGAGTTTGATTTAGAACATCCAGACTCCCCAGGTTAACCAGGAACTGGTTTTTATGTTGTTAAAAAGAATGAAAAGGAGCTCACCCTATGGTGAGTGTGGGCTGGGAGGGAGCCTCCGTGATGGTCAGGGGCCTGCAGAAGTGCCTGAGGAGAGGCTTTGTTTTAGTTAGTTTGTGAGTTTGTTTCCTTCTTTCTTAACAGCATGCAGGAAGCACAGCGTTGTGTACGGTGTGTGGTTGCATTGAGGCATTTATAGGTTTACCTGTGTGAGCATTTACTTTCTCTAAACATGACTCTCATAGAGGCATTCCGAGCCTGAACCAGATGATGAACGTAGATGCCTGATCCCAGGGTGTGTGTCAACATAAGCTTTTACGTCATTCTTTCCCTGATATATTTAACTGGAGTAAAAGATCCGAGTGGGAGGGAGTTTGGGCTCTCGGAGCCTCTAGGGATGGCTGACTATGCTCAGGAAAATGTTTTCAGGGCTTCTTCTCGAGCCAGGAAAGAATCATTATGTCTGGGAAACCCTGAGCAGGGGCTGGACTGAAGGGGAGTCACACCATCTGCAGCAGTCTCCTGTGGCTGCGGAAACAAAGAATCACACACCTGGGTGGCTGAAAACAACACAGACGTATTGTCTCACAGTCCTGGAGGCTGGAAATCCAAAATTAAGGAGTCTTCCAGGCCACTCTGAAACCTGTAAGAGGCATCTTTGCCTCTTCCTGGCTTCTGATGGTTACTGTGTATTAGCTTTGTGTTACTGTCACAAAATACCTGAGATAATCAACCTAAAAAGAGGAAAGGTTTACTTTAGCTCCCAGTTTTGAAGGTTTCAGCCCACAGTCTGTTGGCTTTGGGGATGAGGGTGAGGCAGCGTATCATAGCAGAAGTGTGGTAGAGCAGCCTTCTTACCTCGTGGTGGTCAAAAAGCCAAGAATAAGAGAAGAGATGGGGTCAGAGTCTCACAGTCCCCTTAAAGATCACAATCCTTGATGACCCAAGATCTTCCATTGAACCCTCTTCTTTAAAGTTCTAGTACCTCCTGATAGCAGCACACTGGGAAATGACCCCTTAACATGAGGGATATTCCAGGTCCAAGCCAAAGCAGCTGGTAATCTTGCATTCCTCAGCTTGTATGTGGACCACTCTGACCCCCTGTTTTCACATGGCCTCCCTGTGTGCATGTGTCCAGGTAGGAATTCCCCCTTCTAACAAGAACACCTGTTGGGCCAGATTAGGGCCCACCCTAATGACCTCGTTTGAACTTGACCACCTGCATAAAGATTCTGTTTCTATTTATTTACTTACTTTTGGTACCAGGGATTGAACCCAGGGGCACTTAACCTCTGAACCACATCCCCAGCCTGTTTTTATATTTTATTTAGAGACAGGGTTTCCCTGAGTTGCTGAAGCTGGTTCTGAACTTGTGATCCTCTGCCTCAGTCTCCAGAATCACTGGGACTACAGGCACGCACCACCATTATAATACCAGGCGCATTGTTTATCACTGGAGGCACATCTACAAATCTAGTTCTATTTTGGCTTTTTTCCTCTTTTTGTCTAAAAGTGCAGATGGTCCCTGACAATTGCATTTGAACTTGGGACATTTTGACTTTCTGACGGGGGTGAAAGCATTCCCCATACAACCCTTCTCCCTGCCACGCTCAGTAAGTACGGGAAACATCCAAGCCATGAGGTGGTCTGTCCTTGATCCTACACGAGGCTGTGTGTCAGGTGATTTTGCTTTTTGTAAACTCATGTAAGTATTCTGAGCATGTTTAAGGTGGGCTGGGCTAAGCTATGGCGTTTGATCACTTAGAGGTACTAAGTGTGTTTTTGATGTAGGATATTTTCAATTTATGATGGGGTTGGTTAGGATATAACCCCACCGTAAGCTGAGGGGCATCTGGATGAGCTACTGTGACCAGGCATCATGTTTTTACTGGTGGCACATTGGGAACCTCACCTCAGCCCCTTTACGTGATCTCAGGTTCGTGGTCAGGCCAGTGCACACTTCCTCCTTCCGTGCCTTGATGTAACTAAGGTTTTCTTGTGCAGCTCTGAGACTTTGAGACTTCCCCTGGAGGCCGTCTTGTCGAGAGAAGTTAGCTGTTTGTTGTGGACGGAGTGTTTGTGTCCACGAAGATGCATGTGTTGAAATCCTAACCCCAGTGTGGTGGCGTTAGGAGGTGGGACCTTGGGAGGACCTTGGGAGGTCAATAGGGCAGAGTCGTCATCCGTGGGATTTTTGCCTTGATTAACGAGACCCCAGAAAACTCTTGTCTCCCCTGCCACGTGAGGACACAGGGAGGAGGTGCCATCAATAAGCCAGAAAGCACCCCCAGGCACTGAGTCTCCTGGCCAGTGGATCTTGCTCTCCCAGTCTCTGAAACCGAGAAACAGACTTCTGTTGCGGATGAGCCAGGCAGTGAACGGTGTTCTGTTG
The DNA here is from genome assembly GCF_964194105.1 of Spermophilus citellus. Lineage (NCBI taxonomy): Eukaryota > Metazoa > Chordata > Mammalia > Rodentia > Sciuridae > Spermophilus > Spermophilus citellus. The sequence continues at coordinate 16,825,476 of NC_138186.1, forward strand.
CAGCAGCCCAAACAGGCCGAGGCACCAATTCAACCTATGTGTCTGATTTCAGCATCCATTGACTTTTTTTTTAATTTTAATTTTTTATGTGCTTTAATCGATCATCCATGGCGGTAGAATACATTGATGCACTTTGACTTATCATGCATAGCTGGGATATAATCTCTCATTTTTCTGAGTGTCCCTGTTGTAGAATCACGTGGGTCAGGCAGTCACATATAAATGTCTGTGTGGTTCCACTGTCCCTGCTGTCCCCTCCTCCCGTCCCCTCCCCCCCCTCCACCTCATCTAGGGTCACGCTATTCTTCTCCAGTACCCCCCCCCCCGCATTGACCTATTAACCTGATTCTAACCTTGGCCACCGACACACAAAACCCACATACGTGCCGTGGGGACGTCAGGGGTCACCTGAGTGAGCAGGCCTCCCAGCAGATGCGGGTCTGTACTCCTTTCTCTCTGGCAGTAGCCACGTCTCCCCGTCCCTCTGGGCCTTTTCTGTGCAGTTTCCCCTTTGCAGGGAGGGATCCGGACCAGGAGCTGCCGGTGTCACTTGTGGGAGTGTCTTTAGCTCACCATGAAGGGAACAGCTCCCACCTCCCCTGAAGATCCCTCAGAGACCAACCTATGGAGGGGGTCGGGAGGGGGTCGGGAGGGGGAAGGCCCCTTCTCCAGGGGGAAGTGAGGGAATGGAACTGGATCAGCCAACGTCAGGGGAGTCCTTAGAGGTGGAAACTGGAATTTTCACAATAACTGGATGCTCGTTTATTTGCGGGAGCCAAATACCCGCTAAGGTACCTTTGCAATGCATGTATTGCAAAACAGTGCTGTGTCCACCATCGTCCTAATTTAGACATACATAACCACAGCCACCAAGGATACAGATGCCCGGCCTGGGAAGGGTGACAGCTGTCCAACAGGGAGGAGCCTGGGAGTTCTGCCCAGGAGCACCGGATCCTGCAGTGTGGGCATCGGTTTGCAGCATACGGCCACAAGTTTTCACCTTCATTTCGTTTTCCTTGAAGAACATCAGAAACTTCTGCAAATTTAGGATTATGTGAATATATTATCTCCTCGAATGTTATTGTTGTTTCTCTTTCACATTTTATTGGAGAGTGGCTGAGAGGTGCCTGGCGGCAGCCCCTGGGCAGCTCATCTGCTCCCTGATAAGACGAGGCGCTCTGTTAGAGCAGTGGAAAGGCTTTCCGTGTCTGCTCTGCCTGATCCTTCCTTCTTCTTTCAGCCTCAAGTTTTTTAAGCCTGGCCAAGAAGCCGTGAAGTACCAGGGTCCTCGGGACTTCCAGACCCTGGAGAACTGGATGCTGCAGACATTGAACGAGGAGCTGGCCGTGAGTGCTCCCTCCCTCCCTCCTCCTTTCCTACAGTTTTGGGGTCCTGTGTAAACGGGCAGAGGCCAGATGAGGTTACTAATTAATCCTGCCATTTTAAAGCAATTCTTCATTATAATTCTTTGTTATTGTAGGTAAAGATTAACTTCTTAAAACAGTTTTTGATGGAAATATTCAGATATGCACAAAAGTAGAGAGGAACATCTAACCAGCGGACTCCCACCTTCAGCGGTTATCACCGTTTTACCCACCTCTCTCTCTTTCTCTCCTGTCCCCTGTCCCTTATTTGGCTACATTAGTCCTCGGAGAGTGTAACTGGTGAATATTTCAGCATACCATCTCACAGACAGGCCCTTCCCACCCTTCAACATAGCCCCTGCCACTCACACGTGGAATACAAGGAATAACAATTCTTTAGCATCAGAGATGGACTCTTGACCACCTGGGGCCCAGGGCAGCGTATCTAGCCCCAGCTGGCTTGCCACCACCTCCCTTCTCCCCAGGGCCTTTGACCTTCACCGCCCACAGCCCCTGACTCAGTCCTGCCCCTGCCAACCATACCCATAACATGGGTCTGTCCTTATCATCTCCATCCTCAGCCTTCACTTAATACCAGTAAGTACCCTTCGTGTCTCTCTGGACCTCCCTATATGAGGGAACGACGGATACTCTAAGGAAATGTGTTCTCCTCTGGTCTGCCTGAGGTCACAAGTCTTCCTTTTGCTGGTAGGTCACAGTGGTCATCAGCTGTTCCTTCGTGTGGGGTGCTTTCTGACGAATGCCGAGTGCCCAGGCCCACAGAGGCTGGGTTAGACTCTGTTGGTTGGTGCTGTGATGTCAGTAGGATGGGACAGTGGCCAGCAGCCCCTGGCTGTGTGTCTCTGGGGGAATATCAGGAGCATCTAAGGTCATTGAATGTGACTTCAGTGTCACCAGTTAACTTCAGACTGCCTGTGTGTCAGGAGGTGTCCAGCAACTTGAAGGTGGTCTGTGGCCACCTGCAACCCAGCCATCAAGCTCTGCTGCTTATCGATGGCCTTTTCCAGGGTGTGCATGCGGCTCTTAACTCTGTCCTGTCACAGCTAATCAGAAACTCTGCTGTTTCCTCCATCCTCCCATAGCTCGGATTTCACACTGTAACCTCGTGGGGAAGAGTGCTGTAGCCTCAGGGTCCACTAGAGACTTATCTAATTATAGGAAGGGGGGGGTGGGGGGGGGAAGACCACAGACCTCTGGGACAGTAAATTTGCATCTTTGTCACGGTGAGAAAGCTGGTGGAGCAGGTGCAACTTTCACACAGATTAAACTTCACATTGTTGCTGTGTGAAAATGTTCTTTGGAGAGGAGGCAGGTATGGGGAGTGGGAGGAGAATAACTTTAAAGAGCACTTAGTAGTCTCAAAAAAAAAAAAAAACAAGGGCTGGGGATGTGGCTCAAGCGGTAGCGCGCTCGCCTGGCATGCGTGCGGCCCGGGTTCGATCCTCAGCACCACATACCAACAAAGATGTTGTGTCCGCCGAGAACTAAAAAATAAATATTAAAAATTCTTTCTCTCTCTCTCTCTCTCTCTCTCTCTCTCTCCTCTCTCTTAAAAAAAAAAAAAAAAAACTTTTAAGGTAAACTTCGCACCCAAAAGCCTGTTTTCTGCCATGGTTTTATTTAACAGCCAGTGTGAGATGTGCGGACAATTTTATCTTGGAAACTGTCCTGCCAGGGGCCGGCTTCCCCTTTGCAGACGTGGCCAGGGAGGAGGTACAGTGATCAGGGCGCGGCCTACACGCTCTGAGGGTTGGTTTGGAGACGGTGGCTGCATGGAATTTACCCCTGTCACCCTGAAGCCACTTACCTAAACTCCATGTTTTAGTGTCTCCAAGCAACGAGTTTTTCAGATCATTGCCACAAACAGTGACAGTGACAGTATGTGTGATCATGCAAAAGTTAAAGTATGGAAACTTTGTCTAGGTTGAGTGCCCCTCACCTAAAATGCTTGGGGCCAGAAGTATTTCACATTCTTTTCAAATTTTGGAGTATTTGCATACACACAGTGAGATATCAAGTCAAACCTGAGATGGATTTATGCTTTTTTTTTTTTTTAAACATATACCTTATACACATAGCCCAAAAGGTAATTTTCTTTCTTTCTTTTTTTTTTTTTTGGTACCAGGGATTGAACTCAGGGGCACTCGACCACTGAGCCACATCCCCAGCCCTATTTTGGATTTTATTTAGAGACTGGGTCTCACTGAGTTGTTTAGTGCCTCGACATTGCTGAGGCTGGCTTTGAACTTGTGATCCTCCTGCCTCAGCCTCCCGAGCTGCTGGGATTATAGGTGTGCACCACCGCTCCCAGCCCAAAGGTAATTTTTAATACAACGTTTTTAGTGTGCCGGCTTTCTTTCTTATTTTTTAAAAATATTTATTCTGAAGTTTTAGTTGGAGACAATATCTTTATTTTACATTGATGTGGTGGTGCTGAGGATCAAACCCAGTGCCTCGTGCATGCTAGGTGAGCACTCGACCACTGAGCCACAACCCCAGCCCCAAGTGTGCGGCTTTCTGACTTCAACCTGTCACGGGAGGTCAGTGGTGGAATTTTCCACTTGTGTTCTCATGCTGGTGCTCAAAAGACTTTGGATTTTGGAGCATTTTGGATTTGGGATTTTTGGAGTAAGGATGCTCTATCTGTACTAAAAATCAGAAAATCTTTTCAATTTTGACTTAGCTTTTTAAAATGAAAAGATATATTTTTAAAGTTCTTCATCTGTACTTATGCCCTAAATAATTTAATATATACATTTTTATATTTTTGCATAACAAACTGGGATTTTCCCCTTAGTTTTATGATAATATTTCAAAGGAAATTATGCCATTTTTATATTGCACCCTGCTTTTTATATTTCTGTGCTTACTCCTCTGCTTTTTTAAAACACAGTTACAATCATGTAAATGTTTCACCCTTTCTATAACGAATATTTTATGTTACTACATCGTGTGGACTTGCCATAGTTTAATGCTTCCGCTATTAGTGGATGTTTAGATTGTTTATAAAATTCTTCTCTCATCAGAAATGACATAAAGAACATGTTAATCTTTTGAAGAGCTTTCTTTCCTCCTCTTTAAAAAAAATTTTTTATTTGTTCTTTTTAGTTATATGTGACAGTAGAATGTATTTGGACATATCATACATACATGGAGTATAACTTCCCATTCTTGTGGTTGTACATGATGTGGAGTTTCAGTAGTCGTATATTCATTCACATATGAACATAGGAAAGTTATGTCCAGTTCATTCTATGTCTTTTCCATTGCCATCCTCTCACCCTTACCCCCACTCCACCCTGTCCTATCTGGTGAACCCCTGCTTATTGTGAGTCAGCATCCACATATCAGAGAGAACATTCGGCCTTTGGTTTTTTGGGATTGGCTTATTTCACATAGCATGATAGCCTCCAGTGTCATCCATTTACTGGTAACTCCCATAACCATATTTCATTCTTCTTCATGGCTGAGTAATATTCCATTGTGTATATATATCACATTTTCTTTATTCACGTGTTGAAGGGCACCTAGGTTGGTTCCATAGTTTAGCTATTGTGAATTGAGCCTCTATAAATATTGATGCGGCTGTGTCACTGTCGCGTGCTGATTTTAAGTCCTTTGAAATAGACCAAGGAGTGGTATAGCTGGGTCAAATGGTGGTTCCATTCCAAATTTTCTGTCTTTCCTCCTCTTTTTTAGTGATGTTTTAAGAATATATTTCCAGACATAAAATTGCAAAGCCACAAGTTAAAATTTTAAAAAAATAAGTATCTTAAAAAATAAATGTCAAAAATTAATTTAAAAATATTTAAAATAAATTTTTAAACAAATAAATACACTTGAAAAAAATTATGGCTCTTGGTGAATATTGACGACTGCTTCCCTCAGAGTCCCGTCAGTTTCCACCGTGACCAGCAGGGAGAGGCAGTACCTGAGTCTGTCATATGTGGTGTCCCCGTGATGGTGGGGACTGCTCTGGTGTCCCCCAGGGGCACAGAAGTGAGCCTCCCAGGAACGTGTTATTTCTGAAAGCCCTTTGGACATCTCGGGAAGGATGACGACCAGCACCTGGTGTCATTTGAGCCCATAGACTGTCCTCCCGCCATCCTTTGCTTGTGGTCCTTCTGTGTGGGCACTTGGCATTTTGAGAGGTAGGAAGGGCCCTCCGCGATGCTCTCTGGCTGCAACTCTGCCCGCTCTGGCTGTCACCCTGGGGCCTCGCACGACTTACCCTGGATGTTCTTTTCCATACAGAGGTCAGTGGCCAGGTGAGACTGCAGCCGTGGGCACCGTGCGTCTCCGCTCAGGTGTCCAGTGGTCTCTCCCCTTCTGGTCACTTGGAAGCCAGAGTTGTACCTGGCCTCGAAAACAGGAATTTAAATTGTGTAGGACTGTGTTGATTTGGTGGCTCCTGGGGACCAGAACCCCTGCCCCCAGCCCACCTTACCCTTTGGCTTCCTGTGGCTCCTGCTTTCTGTGGCTTCAGTTACCCGCAGTCCAATAATATTAAACGGAAAATTCTAGAAATAAGCAGTTCATTAGTTCTGAGTAACTTTTGCTATCGCACATGGTTCTAATTGTTCTATCTTATTATTAGTTGCTGTTGTTAGTTTCCTGCTGGGCCTAGTTTATAAGTTGAACCTTAAGATAGATACGTATGGACAGGAAAAACGAGATCTGTCAGGTTTGGTACTACCTGCGGTTTCAGGCACCCACTGGGGGCCTTGGCACACACCCGTGCAGATAAGCCGGGGACTGCTGGGCTGACAGGAGCGTCTTTTACAAAGCCCTTCTGGTCATGTGAGTGACTGTCACAGCCTGTGAACCCGACCGTGGGCTCCTCCTTTTCTTCCATTCCCCGGGTATTTTCTTCTCGTCACCTCTTGTCTCTGATTTGTCGTTGACCGTTGGCCTTCCTTCCGGTGTGAGTGAAGGGGAGCAGGCCCCGGCTCCCTGGCATCCTCTACTCTCAGTTCCGTCCATCCTCTGCCTCTGCACAGGAAGCCCTTCGGGAGTTTTATTTTGTACCCTGTGTGAAACTTCAGGACACATTTCAGAGAGAGAGCAGAGTTGGGGTGGGTTCTTGGGGTGGGTTCTTGGGTGGGGGACAGCTGTCACCGGCTGCCTGGGAGCCTCCGTCCTGTAGGGTGAGGCTGGCGAGGGGCTTGCAGCTGACACACCCAGAGCATGGACGGGGCAGTTCCCAGCCTGGCCTGGCCCAACCCAGCGGCACCGACAGAGGTGCAGGGAGTTGGGAGCCAGCGCGTCTGCAGAGGCCCTAGACAGAGACACGTCCCCTCGTCAGCTTCCCTGTGTATGCACGAACAAGCCCAGTGACCATTGTTTTGTTTTCTCCTATCAGACACCAGAGCCAGCAGCGGAACCCCCCAGAGCCCCGGAGCTCAAGCAGGGGCTCTACGAGCTCTCAGCCAGCAACTTCGAGCTGCACGTGGCGCAGGGTAAGGTGGGCAGGGCCCGGCCGCCCGAGGTGGGGATGCGGGCTTCCTGGAACACTGACTCTGTCACGTGACCTTCTGGCTTCTTTCTGACCAGGGGTCTCTCTCCAGGACCCGGCAGGATCGCTCTTGGACATTCTTTTTCCTTCCGTGTTTGCCCCTGTAGACCTGCCAGGCCTCACGCAAAGCTAAAGTCCTGGGTGCTGAAAGTTGGGGTCACGCATAGGCGTACCCGGGAGGTGCCCCAGCTGCTGGTGCACCCTGGATAAGAAAGCGGTGTTTATATTCATGCTGATCACGTGCTTATTGTCCGTAGGCAGCAACAGCCTCCCCTACCTGTTAAAGCAGGATTGAGTGGGACCATAATAACCTACGAATCGAATCAGGTGTCTCCACACTAAAATATCTTTCTGTAGCATATCTCACATTTTGGAAATGGTCCCCCAAAGATCACAGTGATCTACCTGCGGCCTCCCGTGTGAGTGACCACACGTCCGTCTGTGTTCACACGTGGCCACCATTTGGGAAAGCCATCTCCCTCTGGGTGACAGGAATGTAAACGCAGCCTCCTTGCTGGCCGCCAGGTCAGGCGCTGCCGTGGAGAGAGGTCCCGGGGAAGAGGGTGGGAAACCTCGGGCGAGAGGCTCGGAGTTGATCTGACCTCACGGCCCAAGCCTGCTGGCAGCCGGACCCCTCGGCCACTGCACTCTGTCTAAAATGACTTAACAGTGACACCTTCGGCCTTCTGCTGTTACTTAAGGTGCACGAGCATCCCCAGGAGTGGGACCTCAGCGGGTCTTCTCCCACGGGAGATAAACTGTGGGTTCAGACTGACTTGGGCTCCCTGCAGAAGGGGCTACCCAAATCACCTTGTCCTAGATGGTCCCTTGGGAGCCGTGTCCAGCCTGGCCCTGGACACGTCCCTGCTGCAGGGCGGCACTCTGTAGGCCCCACGCCACGCTGCTGGACAAGGATCCCTCCCTGAGACAGCTGCATCTTCTTGCCCTCCTTGGTTTCCCATCAGGATCCTGATGGGTTCCTGGAGACCCTGCTCCACCCTGCCCCCGAGGTTAGGGATCCACCTGTCCACAGGCTTGGTTCCCGCCTTGCAGAAGAGGTGCTCATTTTTTAACTGTGTGTCGCACCATTTCCTCAAATCCACCATTGCTGCGGTGACGAGGCCGCAGCGTGAGCACGGATGGGGGGGAGTCCCGCGGGAAGGCCAGGCCCCCGTCACGGCGTTGGCTAGATCTTCCCCAGCCCCAGCCTGCTTTGGGGTTGGCATCAGCCCTACATCAAAGAACCGCCCAGATAAAACCCTTCAGTGTCTACAGAATGATGTTGTCAGGGGTTTTCTTTTCCTTAGCCAAAAGGGTGGTACTGTTTTTTAAACTTCTGTTTTGTGGCAAAATGGAACAGAGATGACAGGAAGCAAACGTGGCGCCTGGGAAACGGTCATCCTGCCGCCCCCCGCCCAGGCCCAGCGGCCCAGCAGCCAGCCTCTCGCGTCCCCTCTAAACCCCAGCCCTTATCTTCCGCCCTCTTTTCCCCGAGGAGGCCCTTTCCCGACTTCTGTGGGGACCGTTCCTTTTCCTTATGGTTTCGGGGATGCAGGGTGCGTTCCCAGGCACAGTAGTTCCGCTCGGTCTTTTTAAACTTCTCCTTTCGTGGCACTGGGGATGGAACCCAGGGCCTTGCGCATCCTTGGGAAACGCTCCACCACTGAGCTTCAGCCCGGCCCTAGTTGGGTATTTTTTTTTTTTTTAATAGATGGCCCCTGGTTTACAATGGCTGGATTTAATGACTTTTCTATGAAGTGTCCTTTTTGACAGGTTTATCAGGACGGAGCCCCATTGTAAGTCGAGGAGCACCAGCGTTTCTCTCTTTCAAGGCTCCTCTGATCTGCACGTCCCCCGGCATCTCTCTTTCTTGTGTTCTCTTTGCTGAGGGGACGTTTTGTTGACCTGTACAGTTAGTTCCCTGCAGTCTGGACTTTGCTGATTAAATCCCCGTCGTATAGGTGTACCCACTGCCCTGGTTTCTCTCTTGCCTGTAAATTGATGGTCGGATCTAAGTTGATAGTCCCATTTTGTTTTTCGGGGGTACAGGAAGACCCTTGGCAGTTGCCCCCAATGTCTGGTAGTCCCGTTCATAGAGGGAGCGTCCCCAACGGTCACTGCCTGGACCCACGCACTCACGGTCATCCGCTGACTCTAACTCAGGCATCCCGTCTTCCTTCGTCGATTTATGTATTTTGTGAGCAAGAGAGACTCACTCTCGTTATTTACTTGCCTCGTCCGTGTTAATAGTTTATAAAGGAGGCAGGCTGGACACATGCCCAATTATTTTCCTTTATGGACAGTTTTCTGGACTGCAGGAGTTGGTGCCCTGTTATCCTGCAAACAGGGCAGATTGGGTTTTGTCACCGGTATCGCTATGAACTCATGGGGAGAAACACGTGGGAGAGTCAAGGGTTCCGTCCCAACTGGGATTTGCCAGACACGAGGACAGAGATCTGATTCTCTGGCCCTCCGGTCGGGCGTGACGTGAACGACGGCGCCCCTCTCCCCGTCCCTCTCCTCCTCTGCAGGCGACCACTTTATCAAGTTCTTCGCTCCGTGGTGCGGCCACTGCAAAGCTCTGGCTCCGACCTGGGAGCAGCTGGCTCTGGGCCTTGAACATTCCGAAACTGTCAAGATTGGCAAGGTAAGTGGAGGCCCTTATTAAACTGGAAATAGACCGTTTTGGGGGCTGGATTAATTAGCGGAGGAGCCCATTATTCATTCTGTGTGCAAAGTCACAGACCTGATTTATTAATTCCATTGAGTGTGCCACTTGATAATTCATTTCACCTTCACCGATGGCAGCCTGGTTTCGAGTTTGCTGGCTTTTCCACGGCCCAGAGATAAATTACGGCCTTGGCTGCTTTGTTTATTTCAAAGAGACGGCCAATTTTTGAATTGGCAGCCCCAGAGCCCGTTCTGCAAAGATACGGGGTAGAGCCTTGTAGAATGTTCCCTGGACGTCCTTGGAGCTCACCCAAGAGCTCTTTCCCAGAGGGCCCTTGACTCTCTGCTCACTTAGGCTCGCAAAAGACCCTTCTTCACAGCGAGCTGCAGTTTACGCCGCTGCCTGGGATCCCTTCCAGCTCTTCCCACTTTGTACAGAGGAGCCAGAAGTGATATCTAACAACTTCTGTATAACAGGATTTTCTGGAACTATCCAAAGCAGCTCCTGGGCCATCAAGTCCTTTTAATCTCATCCGTCCTCTGGCACCCCCAGACATCCTGCATGGAGTCATTATGTAAAAATCTCACTTTTCTACTTTGCCACGGGTTCATTTGTATACCGAAGTGGTGCTGCAGGTCTGGGAGCAGTAGTTAATAGAACGACCTGCTCAGGACAGTGAGATCATCAAAAGCATGATTTGAGGGGTTGAATACACCTTGGTGGCTGACCTCAGGTGAGACTTTACCATTCCTTCGTCTCCCTGTTTGCAAAACTGAGATAGGGTCCGCCGTGTCTGGTTGTGAAGATGAAAATACACGGCTTGGTATGATGTGTGGGTGCAGCACCTGCTCAGGGAATTGTAACCATTTTTATTATTATTAAATGGATCTTCACCTCTGCCTGTTAACTACTTTCAACAATTTGTTGGGATGCCATGTTATGATCATGATTTTATGTTATTGAACATTTTATGGAAGTGATTATAAAATAATCTTCTTCTACTTTAGCCCATTTCTTATATCCTTATTTTAGATTATTTCATGAACTCTTATGGGAGATAATTCTTTTTAGTGTATCTTAGTAGAAGCTCCTAGAAGAACCAGACACTTGAATACATCAGCCCAGGGAGCAGGGCGGGGGCCCCCATCTCTGAGTGCACACGGCTGGGCTAGACTGGACCCTTGGAAAATCTCATCCCCTCCACAGACTTGGCTTGAGGCTCCTTTGCTTCAGCATAACCCATTAACTGCTATCTCACTACAGACTTATGGCTTAAAATAATATTTTCACCCTATTTTGTTGACATAGTGAAAAACAACTTAGTTCTGCTGCTTGCTGAATTTTTTCACCCACCAATGCTGGGGATCAAATCCAGGGTCTTCTATACGTAAGCGAGTGCTCTACCCCTGAGCTACATCCCCAGACCTTTTTCTTATTTTGAAATAGGGTCTTGCTAAGTTGCCCATTGCTGGACCCGAACAAGTGATCCTCCTACTTCAGCCTCCACTGTAGCTGGGACTACTGGCATGTGCCACTGTGCCTGGCTGCAAAGCCAACTTTATGCCAATAGAAAATAAAAAAGAAGGGATTCAGAGCAAAATGTTTCATGAAAGTATTTAAAAGATTTAAATAAAAAAAACTTGAAGAGCTGAGATCACTGGTAAATTAAGTTTATAGAATTAAGGACAGATTATAATCTTAGTTGGATATCTTAACAGAGCTGCCTCTCTTATGTGCCAGGTACTCCTAGTGAAAACCGACTGTCGACTCCCTTGCTTTTGTGTGCATGTGTGCTGGGGATGGAGCCCAGGGCCTTGTGCCTGCTGAGGACACACTCTTATCCCGGAGCTGCATCCCGAGGCCTCCCTGCTTGATTAGAAAACTGCATGAGTGGGAGCAGGAGAGCAGGTTTACAAACGGACACTGAATTGTCCAGGCCCTGCTCACGGCAGCCTGGCTCACGCCCCTTCCCAGATGTCAGGCCAGGCCCTGACTCCAGCCGCCAACGGTTCCAGTTAGAAGGCCGCTTCCTAAACGTTGTCATTTTTCAACTGGGTTAAAGTGAATCCTGTCTCTAAAATAAATCTTGTCACTCTGCTCCATTAGCTCAGGTGTATTTTGGGGTGGCTTCTAGGAAAAGTCTCTCTAAAAACTGCAGCTTGCTGGCGTAGATGCTACAGAACCTGAACTTTAAACAACAGTCTTTTTTTGTTTTGTTTTGTTTTTAAGTACAAAGTGTCTAACATTCCCTTTAGCAAAAAGGACATGAGGACACTGACCAGGAGCATGATTGTGCTTTGTTTCCAGGTGGACTGCACGCAGCACTACGGACTCTGCTCAGAAAACCAGGTCCGCGGCTATCCTACTCTTCTCTGGTTCCGAGACGGTAAGAAGGTAGGTCTTGGTTCCTGGTGAGGAGACAGAGTTCCTCCTGACAGCAGAGGGTGGAGTTGCTGAGGGGGGTGACGGGTGCAGGGAACAGCCACGGTCAGCTGTTTGGACCTTGGCCTCCAGGAATGTGTCCCATGGAACCAATGTCTTTCTCTTAAGGAGATCTGGAGAGTTAAGAGAAGCCCTGCTACTATTTTGAAGTGTTCCAGGGGCTCAGGTTGTCATGAGAATAGCCCAGAGGCACAGGCTAACTGGCCTCAGAGCAGGGACCATGCTGGCTCTCGGTAGGGCTCTGCCCCCTCCATGCCTGGCACGTGGTCATCCTCTTATGGTTCCGCAGGCAGCATGAGGGCTCGCTGGAGCTATAAAGTCTGTCACCAACGCCAAGCTTCAAATCTCTCCTTTCCCATTAAAGTGGGAGCAGGCAAAGCTTGCTCAGGGTGCATAGCTGAGACACCTGGGGGGGGGGTCCCCATGGGGGGAGCGGGGCCGGGGAGGTCAGTGGTACAGAGTGCTGACATGTGCTGACCAGGGTGTCTCCACACGGCCCGCGTGGCCCTGGTCTCGGACAGGTCGATCAGTACAAGGGAAAGCGGGACTTGGAGTCACTGAGAGACTATGTGGAGTCGCAGCTGCAGGGTCCAGAGACGGGAACCCCAGAAACCGTGGAGCCCTCAGAGGCACCAGCGATGGCCGCAGAGCCCACAGGCGACAAGGTGGGTGTCTGCACTCTCTCAGGAGGGATGGAGAGGGGCCACGGCCACCTGCCCGACAGGGAGGGCACTCCGACATCGTGGAGTTGGCTGAGCTGCCTCTCAACAGGAAGCATCTTCTTCATCTCCTCTTACGGGCTTGAAGGGGTGAAAGCGAACAAAAGCTTCCCTTTAAAAAGACTGAGGTGGATGTGAGACGCATCCGGGGATGGTGTGTGGCATCTGTCATCTAGGAAAGCGTTCGGTTTTGGTGGAACTTGGAGGTATTGGCTGTGGATCTCGACTGCTTGCCGTTTCCGGTCTCTTGACAACCTGGCTGCAGTCCCTCGATTGTGATCATGTGGCAAAGGCCCCAGAGAGACTGTGGCAGAGAGGTCGGTGCGGTGGGACGAGGAGGCCAGCCGCTGTAGGATGCTTGCTTTGTCTGGGCAGCCTCTGGAGGGCCAGCGTGCGGTCCTCCTTCAGACAGTGCCAGGCTGAAGATCCACTCACCCTGCGTTTGTCCCCAGGCCACTTCAGGTCCTGTCTTAGCTGCCAGGGAACAAAATTAAGACCCACTTTGTGCCTGAGAAGGGCACCAGGTCTGTGGGGGAGACAGGACAAGCTGGTGTCATGGACTGTGACCAGTGTGGGGGCAGCCAGGTTAGCTGGAGAGGAAGGAGAGGCGGCTCTGTCTGCAGGAGGGACAGGGCTCCCAGGGCTGCCAGGGGAGGCGCCGGGAGCAGAGGTGCGGCTGTCAGTCACCAGGTGTGTCAATCAGCCAGTGTGTTCTGGGCGGGGCCTGAGGGTGCAGGGAGGAGTGAGGTGGAAAGGGGCCATGGGAGCACTAGAGGAGGCTCAGGTGAGGCCAGAGCTGGAATGCAGGGGACACAGCCAACTCAGGGCTCCCTAAATTTCTAGGGTGTCCCCACAGAGTTTCAGTTGTGAAACATGGAGAGACAACCTACGGCTGCAGGTTGTGAATTGAGCTGTTGCCTTAGGCCAAGAAAGATGAGACCCCAACTAAGATGTGACACCAAGGACAGAGGAGGAGCAAGTGTAAGGGTCCTGCTCTAGGGAGCAGCTGGAGGGGTCTGATTTCTGGACCGTCCAAGCACAGAGAAGGACCAGAGCAGAGGCGACAGGTTTGGTTTCAGGGTGTTGGTGTTCAGGGCTCGTGTTTAGGTGGAGATGCGCAGTGGACAGTTACCTACAGGACTCCGGAGCCACGGCAGGAGGTCTGCACAGATGAGCGGGGCCATGGGCGGTCTGTCAGCTTTCCCTGGAAACTGACGCCAAAGGCTCCAGTGAGATTATTCAAGAGGAGCCTCCTGTGTGCTCCCCAGGGGTCAGTGCCTCGATCTCCCCGTCTGCCAACACTGAGGAGTCTGCCAACATTTCCATGGCTCAGCTGCAGGTAGAAAACTAACTGAAGAAAGATGGTACCTGTACTGAACGTGTACTGACCTTTTTCTTGTCCCCTAAACAAGAGTGTAACAACTATTTACGTGGCAGTTGCAATGGATTATTAAGAGTCATTGAGAGATGACGTGAGACACGTATCCCTGACAGCAGCCCTGGTTCACGGAGCTGCAGGATAACTCGCCCCCAGTCTTGGTGTGAGGAGAGGGTCCTGGAGCCATTTTTGGAGACGTGCACAAACCCGATGCTGTAAAGGACAGTCTGGGTAGAACTGCTTTGCAGCGGGCTGCCGTGGGGCACCCTCCCTGGAAACCCCCCGCCAGGGCTCGGATGAGCACTTCTCGTTGACCTTACACGTGGAATGGGAAGACGCCGATTCTGTGTAAACACGGTGTTGCCCGTGTTGCTGCCCTTGCTGTGCCAGGTTCCCTCTGTGACAGAGAACATGAAGCCTCCCAGGGGTGATGGGACAGAGAGGAGGCAGCATGTGAGGAAGCCTCAGGTCACCTGGTGAGGGGACAAGTTCGACTCCCCCCCCCAGGCTGGGAGGTGCCGTCTGCACCTGAGCCCCGCCCTGGACAGACTTGGGGGGCAGGACCGAGGTCTCAGGGTGTCTTCCTGGCATTTCCCACCTGTCCCAATCCCTGTAAGACAGCAGCCACCTCGTCATAGCTGCCCCTGTGATGACCTCTGTGCAATGCAAGTTCCATGTATATTTCTGGGTGACTTTGGAGCACGCAGAACAGTGTTTTCAAGAAGTGACGGATCTTGTATTTCTGCCCTGCTGTAGCTGAAGTGATGCTGTGTTTCAACTGTGGTTTTGTCTTTCCTGGAAGGTCGCTGTGTTGGCACTCACTGAAAAGAACTTTGACGACAGCATTGCAGAAGGAATAACCTTCATCAAGTTTTATGCTCCGTGGTGAGTGGCTGCTTCATCAGCACATCCTTCCTCCTGGTGTGCTCAAGTCACAGTGGGTCTGCCCCCTCAGTAGCAAACCCCCCAGACTTGACACTGGGCAGATACCACATTCGCACAAAGGTCGTATGGGAAATAAGGAGACGTTCTCACCGTGCCCCTCGATTCAAATACGCTGAAGTTCAGTGGCACTCACAATGGTTCATAGGGAAAGAGGTTAATTTAGTTACAGCTCAGTCTACAAAAATGGAGGTGATTTATGATGGCCCCCACAAAACATGGTCTGGCATCTGGGTGCTTTCCAGACTGATTGTTTTGGAGTTAGACAATGACCATCACCAGGTCGCTCTGCTCCTCTTTTTCTTTCAAATGATGGGATAGAGAGACCCAGTGGAGCTCGGCTTTCTGTTAGAGCCATTCAGTATGCGACCCAGTTACCCGAACGTTCCTGTCACAGGGTCCTTGAGGACCAGAGTTGAATGGAGAGCAAATCATCTGAGGCCAAGACAGCCTGACAGTGTGGGGGGGAGATGACAGGAGACCAACCCTAACCCACTGTAACTCTGCATGTCCTTTGACTCCGCGGAACCTGTTTCCTCAGCGTTCAGCAGGGAGCAGTGCTTGGTCTTCACAAGTCAAACACTCCGTCGGGCCAGGAGGGTGGCAGACTCCACCTGGACCTGCACAGGGAATGGCGCCGATGTCACTCCAGGTCCTTGGGAGGAACCGCAGCGTCAGGGACAGAGAGTGAGCACAGGACTCCTCTGACCCATGTGATTTTTAAAGACTAGACACGCCGCCCAAGTCTTGGGAGAGGGTCAGGAAGAAGAGGGAGTCGACCAAGGGGAACAAGGGAGGGTTCCCACTAAACTCTGCAGTGGCCTTTTACAAATTGCTGAAGTGTCAAGGAAGCCTTGAAGTTCTGGAATTTTAAGACCGTTAGCAGTCGCATCTAAAATATTCTCAGAATCCAAGTGATTTTTAAGATTCTGCTTCACTTCCTGTCCAAACCCTTGTGCTCTAGCCCCAACTTCACCTTAGCAGGGAAATGGTCTCCAAATCTACACTTTTCAAACCGCCTCATTTCTCTCCAGTTATCTGAATGGACTGAATTCCTTGTTCAGCATGGGGGGCAGGAGGTGAGGAGGGAAGAGTTAGTATCACCCAAGGGAGAATTTGACATTTTGGAAGTTTCTAGGCAACTGTTGACCATCTCGGGCAGAAGCAGCAAAGCCCTGGCAGTGCGTGGCCTTGACCCAGCGCCTCACCACAGCTCTCACGCTCTGTTCCTAGGTGTGGCCACTGTAAGAACCTGGCTCCCACGTGGGAGGAACTTGCTCAGAAGGAATTCCCAGGTCTGGCCAATATCAAGATCGCTGAGGTCGACTGCACCGTGGAGCGGAACGTTTGCAGCAAGTACTCGGTGGGTTTGCTGCCTGAAACCGCACCTGGGGTGGGTGGGCCTGGGTGAAACCATGCCTGGGGCCTCCAGAAGTTGGGAGCCAGTCCCCAGTGGTCACACTGTGGAGTTGTGGGCTCAGGAGATGGTGCCCTCTGCCCTCCTCCCCACAAAGCATTGCTAGGGCCCTTTTGAGATGTTTTGCTGGTGCCGACGGACCCCTGAGGGGCTCTGTCTCCAGACATATCCAGCACCTGAAGGACAGTATCTGAGCTGAAGAAGTACTTGAGCCAGGCCTGTGCTTGGGGGAACCGTTACCTTCATTCCCAGCTGGTCACACAATCTAATGACCCAGGGGATTTGTGATTTACATTTTTCTTTTGTTGTTGTTGGTATTTATTTATTTATTTATTTATTTATTTTAAGGTTTGGGGATTGAACCCAGGGGTGTGTGCTCGGCAAGTGCTCTACACTGAGCCCTAGCCTCCGACTCTTCTTATTATTATCTAATTATTTTTGGTACTGGGAATTGAACTCAGGGGCACTGGACCACTGAGCCACACCCCCAGCCCTGTTTTGTATTTTATTTAGAGACAGGGTCTCACTGAGTTGCTGAGCACCTCCCTGTGGCTGGGGCTGGCTTGGAACTTGCGATCTTCCTTAAAAAACATTTGGAGCCTTGGAGGTTTATGACCTCATTAGGTGGACGTAGTTTACTTGTCATTAACAGATGCTAGTTACTTGTTGGGCCTGGAAATTTTTAAGAGAAAAGGGGTGAGCCGCAGCTGGAAAGCGCATGGCTGGGTGCTGCGCAGAGGAGCATGGCTTCCCCCTACACGTTAGGAATGTAGACGCCAGGCCCCACAGCAACCCGATGCACGTTAAAGATTCAGAGTCTCCACTTGAGGGTAAAACCATCCCTTTGACACTAGCCCTTAATGTAATTTGGACTAAATAGTAAATGTGGAGCCCTCAAGGCAGTGCTTTCTTCGACACTGTCTGGTCCTTTCATGGTCTGTCCAGTTTCAAATTTCGGCCATGGAATTTCCCAGGCAGTCTGGTTTTAAGACGCAGTTTGTGTGTGACTCAGCTCGATGGTTTTCAATCCCCCCCCCCTTTTAAAGGTACGAGGCTACCCCACATTGTTGCTTTTCCGGGGAGGCAAAAAAGTCGGCGAGCACAGCGGCGGTCGAGACCTCGAGTCCTTACACCAGTTCGTCCTGCGCCAGGCGAAAGACGAACTATAAAACCCACCAGGGAGTCTCCTGTCCTGCCTGGCCGCCCTACACCCGGTGGACAGGAGCTACGTCGTTCGGACATCCAGGGTTCGAGGGATGGTTATCCAGAAAGCTGAATGTATGAACTTGTGGTGTCTTCTTCACGTGTTTTTTTAAGCCAACTCGCTCTACGGATTCTTAAGTTCCTCTAAGCAAATGTGTAACTCATGGTCACTGTGCAAGTGAAATGTTCTCAGTGGCAATCCACCCCCCCCCCCCCGCCACCCTTTTCTTGATGAAATTAAAGGGGTTTCCTCTGAGACTAAAATAGGAAAGGAAAATGAAGTTACTGGACTATTTGGGGCTCCCAAGTGATTTTTGATAAAAGCATCATCCAAAAAAAAAAAAAAAAAACATAGTTCTTTGCACTGCCCCTGAGTTCTGGAGAGGTGGTTCTTGTGGCAGAAGTGATATTTTCTCCGACCTGAAGGTCACAACTGACTTGTTAATCATGTGGCTGGTTTGTACCTTGGAGCAGATTTCAACACACAAACCTGTCCCCTTGGGAGATACCCTCGTGGCCACTGCTGAGTCTTGTTCTGTGGGTACCTACTTACTTCTCTTGTGGGCGGAAGTCCCCCATAATACTGCAGTGGCACCGCGGACTGCGCCCCAGCAGTTCTGCCGAGCCCGTCATTCGATGCCCCCCTGAGCAGTTCTCGTCACAGGGGACTCATGTTTGCTTCACACGGGCACCAGGTTTCATCCGCTCGTGTGAACACAAAGCCACAGTCCCTGTGAACACTAGGGTACAAAGTGCAGGGGAGGAAAGTCCCACGAGTCTGGTCCTAACTGCCCTGTCAACCAGTGGCAGATGCTGGCTGTGTCTACCACCTGGGGCGACAGGACCAGGGGGGCTTTCTCAGGCCTGCAGCTCCACTCTGGAGCCCCTTGAGAAATGGCTTCTGATTCTGTTCCTCAGTCATCCTCCTGTGAATCTGCTATGTGCTGTCTGCCTTCGAGGCGGTCGACTTTCTAATATGCCAACAGAGGGACCTCAAGACCAAAGACTGACGTCGGCAGGTTGCGCTGGCCCCCACGTGCCCAGAGGTCAGTGTCAGCACCCTCCTGACTCAGGCCACGCTTGGCAACTGGACGTCCTTCCTAGCACCCTTGGACATGAGCACCAGTGGGATGGAGCTCCCTTAAGCCACGGCTCATGATGACCACCTGGCGACCAGCCCCCTCCCCCACCCCAAGCACAGGGCGTCATCCCCAGGTAGCGCAGAGCAACTGGCGTGGGGACTCTCAGAAGCAAGACCACGTCTACTGTCCGAGGCAGATGGTAACAAAGCAGCATCTCTGCCAGCCTCTGCCTCAAAGGGAATCTTTATTCATCAGGTGTGGTTCACAGATATCCTTCAAAAAAAAAAAAAAAAAATACCGAACAGCTTTCTAGAAAAGCCCAGCCACCAGGAGTGGCTTTAGCTTTGCATCATGAGTCTTGTATTCAGAGAAAATCAAAGTGGTACAATTTGTTTACACTATACTTTCTAAATAAACTTTTTTTTTTAAAGTCTGGTCTTAAATGTTACAGCAGAATGGATATAAAATAGGCAATAAATTATAGTTTCTATTTACAAAAAAAAGCTGTAGGTGCAAACAGTTAAAGATTATAAATGTATTATTTAATCAGTTTAGTATGAAATTGGTTTCCCAGTACATGATTGCGAAAAAGACATTTAAAAAATATTCTAAGATTTAATCTGAGTCTTACTTTCTACAAAAGGAAACTGTGATCTCTGTTCATAAACAGCATATGCCCGTCTCCAAGACCCATGCTTCACGTCAGGCGCTCCTTCCTCCTCCGGTTCCCCTTCCTCCTCAGGTTCCCCATTCCGGGTGCTAACCCAGTAACATGGTATCCCATATAGTGAAAGGCAAAGATCCTCGCTCAGGAAGGAGATGGGATGGGAGAGCCAACATTCCTGAAGTTAGCGAGCTTTTCAAAGACCGGTCTGATAAAGAAGAGGTGGGGACTGCTTTCAGATGTGACGTAGTTAAAACCAAGGCTGCTGCAACTTGCAGCCTCGCCTCAAAGGCTGAGCCATCTCCTTTTGGTTCTAGCGGGGAGCTGGGTGGAGATGGTGTGGTTTCTTTTGACTGAAATAAGTACATCTTCACTCCAGCCAAGCTCCAGCACAAACATGAAGAGTTAACCATGGAGTTAAAAAGGCACCTTCCTGGAGCCCTGGTTCCCATCCTGGCTGCTGATCCCATATGAAAATGGGATTGAGATCTATGAATACAGGCCTCCCCCTCCATTCCTACTACATCTGTGCAATCTACCTTTGACACCTAATATCCCACCAGCTAATACTTCAGCCGAGAATACGCCACTCCTTCAAAAAAAATTTCCCCCCTATTTATTCACGGACACCACAAACAATCTAAAGCAAAGCTAATGTTGGTGGGTTCTTTGTCTTGGCAGGGGGAGGTGCCTTTCAGGGTTAGGTTCCTGCACTTGTCAGACCTCATGCTGCAAATACAGACTCAGCTTCCTACAGACCAACAACTACCCATGGCATTTACGAAGTGAGCGGATTATTAATGTCCTTTTAAAAATCCTCCTAGAGCAGTAAGGCACCAGCATGAGACGGTGTCAAGGTCTCGGCTTCCCACTCCCGCTGCTTGTCTTTTTAAGGCAGATGTAATCCCGGGGTCCACAGTAGGATTTGTGCACGCAGCAGCTGGTTTGGGTTAATGGCATCCACAAGCTCTTACGACCATGTTCCTGTATTTTTTCAAGATGACATTGGAGTTGTCATCAAAGTAAAGAACTGAGATGGCATTCAGTTTAGTTGGTGCACAGCACGGTTTGGGGACATACTCGGGATTCATAAGGTGAACCTGTTCCAAAACGGAAAGTGGGTGGGGAAGGGTCCTGTTAGAAATGATGACTGGTCTGGGTTCCATCCCAGTTCCCCAGGGAAGGGTCTGAGAACTCACCAAGGTCTGTACGATGGCGTGGTTGGTGGCGTTCATGTGTGCATTGAGTGGGAAGGAGCATTCTCCGTCACAGTAGTTGGCGGCATAGCCCTTGGGTGCGATGATCCAATCCTTGATGGTAAAGCAAAAGGAAGCAACAGAAGGTGAACACCCCGCAGCTCTTTTGCTCTCAGCAACCCCGCGAGGAGGCAGTGCCCGTGCCGCGGGGCTTAGCAGACTGAGGCAGGGAGGCTCAGGTATTAGTCTGTGTTCACATTCGGGTGTGAACCTGGTCAATCTGACTCCCAATCCCTCACTCCTTCCACAGGCCCACAGGACCTCAGCTGCAACCCGCCCTTTAAGCCTGGGATTGCACATGCAGCCAACTTTAGGTAAAGATCCCCCTCAATTAATGATAGGGTGGCATCCCCAACAGCCATTGTAGGTTGAAAATAGAAATTGAAATGCATTCAACACCCCCAACCTGCAGAGCACCCTGGCTGAGCAAGAATGCCACCCTCATATAAAAACCACCTTCTGTCATTCATCACCTATAACTAAATTGGCTTCCTACAAACTAGTGGTGGTTCTTGGGCGTGGAGCCAAACATTGGTGCTCATCTGGCTACTTGGGGTGAATCTATTTATAGCCATTGGAGAAGTTAACTATTAGATAAAATTTTCCAACCCCCTTTCAAAACAGCTAAACTTTGCTTAAATACTAAAATAAATATATGCCCTGTAGGCTTTGAAAGGAGGAGGTAAGAGTGTTGGAGAATATGGGCATTGAAACCGAGGGATCACAAAGCTTGGGAACCCAGAAAGGTATCAGTGGGCGCTTGGCCCACCTCTGTCTCACTCCAGAAGCATGAGAATTTGCGAGGGCTCCTAGGACTTCTACAGAGGAGTCCTCTCACCCATGAAGCTCCGGGACTATGGTGATGGCTGCTGGACCTTTGCCCTCCCTGTTGTCCAGAGGACTCACCTGCCATCCCAGGTCTTGGAAGCTCACATACAGCTCATGCTTCTTGCAGGCTGTTTTTAACTCACTGCTGTTGTAATCTGTTGGAGGAGATCAGAAGATGCGCCCATTAACTCATTCATTCCTTCACTTGAAAACTGACACAGAGAGCCTGCGACAGGCCAGGCACTGCACCAAGCCATTGTGGACACACAGGGTCACTCAATGACTCCCTTGGGTTCCCACTTGTTTTCCTTTTGTCCAATCTGGGGTCAGTCCTGGGCATACTCTTGGCTCAAATGGACACTTTAAAGCAACAGATGTATGTGGTGCACCTGCTGTATGCAGGGCCTCTAGAGAGATGTGACAAGTTGCCCACTGGACTTGGAAGGCATCGTATTTTCATTAGCAGGTGACAGCCAGGTAGGATTCACTGTGTTTCAAACATGCAGCATCCTGAAGCTGCATGAGTCTTTGATGAGAGCTGCTGGGCAGGAGGGTATCCTGAAGGGGAGTGGGGCCCAACAAGGAGGCCCAGGAATGGGGGAGGGGACAGGGAGACACTGTGCAGGGGGCACGCTCTCTTGTTTTGTATTCCATTTGCACTGCCAGGATGGAGCTGGGTTGAGCTCCTACACTGCACTAACACCATGACTCCAAAGCCAGTGCTTCCTGGTGAGAATCTGCCGAAGCTCATGTAGCTGCCCCATGCGATTCAGGAACCTCCAGCCTGGATTGGCCAGCGAGAGGACTGAGCATCTTCACTCATCTAGACTCATAGGAGCAGCCCTTCAGTGACATGCCTGCTGCCTGGCACCATAGGAAGTAGGGAGATAAATCAGACATGACTTCCATCCTCTGAGAACTTGGAGAATCAAAGGGACGGTGTGAGACACGTACACCAGTCGTTCAGATATGACTCAGAACATAAAAGTCATGGATAAGGTCAATGTCAATAGGTAAATACCACTGGGGTTTAGAGAAGGAACTGTTCAGGGTGGAAGGGAGAGGAAAAGTGTAGCTCTGTTGAAATGGATTTGAGGATCTGCAAAGGGGAGTCCGGGGAGAAAAAATTGGAGACATGAGTGAGCCAGATTAAAACACAATGATTTGGATTATTATTATTATTATTATTATTATTATTATTATTATTATTATTATTTTTACCAAGGCACAGCTAGAGAATATTTAGAAGTGTAATTCTAAAGGCTCCATCAACCTGGTAGCTGTGTGTGACAGTTCTAGAGAGGGCAGAGTGCATGGTGAGGGAAAGACATCGGAGAAAGTTTCTGCCTCTGGTATGATTTCAGTGGCTACAGAGCCCAGGTCATGGACACGCCACCTCTTCCCTTGTCAACCACATGAGCCAATAAATTACCTAACTTTCAAATGCCTGTTTGAACTGGATTCTTACACGCATACTCCCAGAATTCCTGGCCCTGAATCAGGAGAGAGCATGCAGATTTCAAGATTTGTAAGGAAAAGAAACAGGAGCAACTCAGGCCAGTCACCTATACAGAGAAGAGACTTGGGTCAACACTTTGAGGTGGTTTGTTATTTCCAAATTTATTCAGTCTTCCCACTGCCTTCCACCCTAACTTCAATGCCAAGCACCTAGGAGATGAAAAAGCAAAACCACACTAGAAGGAAATTTTCACAGTGCAGGGCACCAGGAATTCTCAGTATAAACCCCCACTGTAGGACAAGACAAAGACCCCCTGTTAAAAATAACCCCTCATTTTGTTGCAAATGGATTTCCAGTTTTCCTAGCATCATTTGTTCAAGAAGCTATCTTTCCTCCAATGTATGTTTTTGGCAACTTTGTCTAATATAAGATAACTATACTTATGTGGGTTAGTCTCTGTGTCCTCTATTCTATACCATTGGTCTAGCGGCCTGTTTTGGTGCCAATACCATGCTGTTTTTGTTACTATTGCTCTGTAGTATAGTTTAAGGTCTGGTATAGAGATGCCACCTGCTTCACTCTTCCTGCTAAGGATTGCTTTAGCTATTCTTGGTCTCTTATTTTTCCAGATGAAATTCATGACTGCTTTTTTCTATTTTAGCAGTAATGAGATTCCTTGGAAAACTGGGAATGGAGCCATCTTTTGACCCAGCTATCCCATTCCTCGGTCTATACCCAAAGGAATTAAAAACAGCATACTACAGGGTCACAGCCACGTCAATATTTATTGCAGCACAATTCACAATAGCTAAACTGTGAAACCAACCTAGATGCCCTTCAGTAGATGAATGGATAAAGAAAATGTGGTATATGTATACAATGGAATTTTACTCAGCAATAAAAGAGAATAAAATCATGGCATTTGCAGGTAAATGAATGGAGCTGGAGAACATAATGTAAGTAAAGTTAGCCAATCCCAAAAAACCAAATGCCGAATGTTTTCTCTGATTTAAGGAGGCTGATTCATAATGGGATTGGGAGGGGGAGCATGGGAGGAATAGACGAACTCTAGATAGGGCAGAGGGGTGGGAGGGGAAGGGAGGGGACATGGGCATAAAAACGATGGTGGAATGAGATGGACATCACTACCCTAAGTCCATGTATGAAGACACGAATGGTGGGGGATATATTTTATATACAACATGAGATATGAAAAATTGTGCTTTATATGTATAATATGCACGGCAACGCATTCTGCTGTTATATGTAACAAATTAGAATAAAAAGATAAAGAAAAAATAAAAATAACCCCTCAACAAAAAGAGAATCAGCACACAAAACAAAAATAGACCTAAGAGAAGGAAGTTGGAGTGTAAGGGAGAGGAGACACAGGGACTGCAGGAGTCTGCCTCTGGACAAAGTTAAAAAGAAAGAAGATCTAAAATAACAGAGGGGACAATCAAAGGGCTAGAAAAAGAACAAGGCAGGTATGCAAAAAGAAAAGGCAGATGTGAAAAAGGAGCAAATAGAACTTCCTAAAAACCATAACCACTGAAAATAAAAATTAAATGAATTCAACATCAAATTAAGTATAACTGGAGAGAGAATGAAGGAACTAGTCAACGCATTTGATATTCAAATTCAGCACAGAGTCAACTGACACTCTGTAAAAAACATGACACTCTGTAAAGAGATGATAAGAAAGAATGAAAAGTCCAACATATTTTTAACAGGAATTTCTGGAAAAAAAAATAACAAGGTAGAAGTAGTATTTGACACCATAATGGCTGGGGATTTTCTAGAACCAAAGAAAGGACAACATCTTCGAATGAAAAGGCACAGTGCATTCTGGGAAGAACAAATAAATTCCCATCCAGCCACGTTTGGTGAAATTGTTATCAAATACAGAGAAGGTCTGAAAAGTAACCCAGAGATCAAAAGAAAATTACCTACAGAGGAACAGAGAGTGACAGCAACACTTATAAAAACACACATTTAAAATAATATCATAAAAATTTTGCCATCAATAGAATTTCACGTTCAGCTGTGGATGGTCGTGGTGAGCATTGATTATTTTCATCGCCCAGTTTTCAGGAACACTTCTCATTTGGAGGAATCCCTATGTAGGTGGGAATCAGAGCACCCTTTCTCAAGACAGATAGCTCTCCTCCTTGTCCCCCAGCAGCTGGAACACAGGCTCATGACTGCATCAAAGCCAACCAAATGCCTCTGCCCTGGAGTATATAACTTGAGGAAGTGATTTGAAGGCGAAATCCTGAATGGGTGGCGTGGCAGCCAGGGTCCATGGTGATGGCCTCAGTGCTGGTATCCAACGCATGTTGTCCCTGTAACTCTACCTGAGATGGGCTTTGATTTCCAGTTGGTCTTTCCAGCTCTTTTGTTGACTGGGTGAATTCCCAGGTATCTGTAAGTTGGAGTCAATGACTATTACATGCAATCAGGAGCATGTTTAATTTTGGGTCAACTTGACTGGGTTAGGGGATGCAATTGTCTGTGAGGATGTTTGGGGTGGGGGAAATTAGCATCTGAATGGATGGACTGGGTAAAGAAGACCCACCCTTACCAATGGGGGTGAGCATCAGCCAATCCACCAATGTTCTAAACGGAAGAAAAAAGTTGGAGGAAAGACAGATTCTCTTCCCTTTTGAGATGAGTCACCTGTATTCTGCTTGAAGACATCAGAGTTCCTGGTTGTCAGGCCTTTGGACTCCAGGACTTACACCTACGGCCCTGTTTCATTGGTATGTATTTGGCCTTGGACTGGGACTCACCATCAGCTGACCTGATTCTTAGGCCTGTGGACCTGGAATGAATGACCCCATAGCTTTCCTGATTTTCTAGCTTGCAGACCACAGGTAGTAGGATTTCTTGGCTTCCATAATTACATGAACCTAATCCTACAATAATCCAACCATCCACCCATCCATCCATCCATCCATCCATCCATCCATTCACCATCTTGGTCCATTTTTCTGGGAACTCTAGCACAAGCCCGATTAGCTAAGTTATTATTTAGTAACCAGAGGAGGAGCACAGGTCAAGGGTGGGCTCCCCATCTCATACAGGTTGACCACTTGGCTTTCTGTTAAGGCATCTTCTACGCAGAGTCCTGAAGGAACCTCGGGAGCAAGGTGAGCATGGTCCATACAGTGGGAATGCAAGGTAAAGGCCCTGGGCAAGAAGCCTGTTTGGCACATCCCAGGAAGGCTCTGGTAGAGGCTGCCTAAGTGTGCACTGAAAATCCACCTCCTCTACGCACCTCCTGGGCAAAGAGCCAGGTGACATTTCCCACTGCAGTTAGGGGTGGCTGAATTCTGCCCACAAACACGGGGGAGAAGGGAAGAATACCTCTTCCAGGCCTGCTCCTCAGAAGCCCCTCCAGCCCTCCACCCACTCACTCCCTCTCTTGCCTACTAGGTGCAGGGGCCAATCTGCTGAGGACTTTGAGGGCCTGGTTCCCTTCTACTTTTGAAGGTGTCCTGGATTAGATAATAAATTATATGATCCCCTGTTTACAGTCTCATCTGGAATAACCTTGTCCAAACTCATTGCGTTCCCCTAAAAATGAGCTTCTCCCAAAATATTCTCTATGCTGGGGACCAAAATCTCCCTGAAGTCAACCTTAGAACTATGAGCCACATATAAAGCAGGGATTTCTATAAAGACTTTCCATCTGAGATCAGGCAGACATGGGCAGTGTCAAAACACAAAGAAGATGTTTGTCCCCAGTGGCTGGTACAGAGCTTTGAAAATTTGTGGCATTTCCTGAGCCATAGAAGGGACTTTTTTATGCCAGTGAAGCCCCTAGACACGTGCCCATGGTCGGTCCCTAGGTAGCTTCAGGACAGGGGCAATGATTAGAGGAACTTGGGCCAGCCTTCCACTGACGAGAAGACAGGAAGGGACTTGAGATTGGATCCAATCATGTGGCCAATGACTTAATCAGTTGCACTCAGTGGTGAAACCCCAGTGCCATGGTTTGGATATAGTTCGTGCTCCCAAGTTTCATGGGCTGAAAGCTTGGTCCCCAACTTAACAGTACTGAGAGATGGGGCCTGGTAGGAGGTCATTAAATGATTAATGTCCCTCTTGCACGAGAGGATTAGGGCTCTCAGGACTGGATTATTTAACCTTGTGAATGAGTTACTCTGAAGCAAGTCCACCCTAGCTGTTTGGTCTCTGCTCTATGCAGCACTTGCTATTTTTGGATGTGTTTCCACCCATATGAAGACATCCACCATGTTATGCCACAGCGTGAGGCCCTCATTAGACGTGGCCAACTGTACTTGGACTTTTGGACCTCCAAAATGGTAAGCTAAAATAACCCTATTTTTTTCTTGTGAAGTATGCAGTCCATCCATGGATGAATGGATGATATTTTGTTATAGCAACACGAAATGGACTAAGACACCTTATATGAAGATCTGGACAGCAAGGCTTGGTGGCGTTTCCAGGTTGGTGCACATTTTGATGTTCGGAGAGAGTGGTGTTCATGGAGAGTGTGGAAGTTCTGAGTCTGTTCACGTGGCTGTTTCTAATGAACAGTTTTTTAAAAAATTTATTTATTTATTTATTTTTTATTGTTGGTCGTTCAAAACATTACATAGTTCTTAATATATTATATTTCACAGTTTGATTCAAGTGGGTTATGAACTCCCATTTTTACCCCGTATACAGATTGCTTTATGATAAAACTGTAATCCTAAGTACAGAGCTTTTCTGAGCTCTATACATTATTCTAGCAAATTCTGAAACATGAAGGAAGGGGGTCATGGAAACCCCCTAATTTGTAGGAAAGTCAGACATAAGTGTGGGTGGTCTGAGGACCCCTCCTGTGGCTGGCGTCTGAATTAGGACAGCCTGTTGGGGACCTTGCTCTTTTAACCTGTGGGTCTACACCAACTCCAGGTAGCCTGTGTCAGAATCGGACTGAGCTGTAAGGACACCCAGGTGATGCTGGAAAATCCTCCTCAGGACACAGACGATGACAGACTCTTTGTGTCTGGATCTCTAGTGTCTCTCTGGTGGATGGAGAGTCGAAGGACTTTGCTTCCAACTTCCCTGCAGATCTGGCTGTGTGTACCTGCTGCTGAGCTGACGCCCCCAACGAGGTGAGCGTTCTCAGGGAGCACAGCTCTTTCTGTTAGAACTGTCCCGGGCATTTTTGTTATGAAGCAAGGACTGGGTCAGAGAGAGAGGAAAGGGAGGAATTCAACTCTCCTCTTTTCTTCCTACAGATACTCTCAGGCCATGCTTACGTTCCTTATAATTCCACGGTAAGATCTGGCCAAGAATGTAAATATCCATCAAGGCTGATGATCCTCGAAAGGCTTGCTCCAGGGGTCAAGGGTGGGTACCCCGGGTTCTCACACTGGGTTTTGTTTTGTTTTTGTCATTTCATAGATGGCCAATAAACCTCCCTCTCACCTCCACCTCCCTTTATATTTGCTTAGATGGGGAGTCTATGTGCACACAAAATTTAATAAGCACACATCCCCTTCGGTGGGAGAAAGGAAGTTAACAGAGCTCTGTCCCAATGGGTGCGCCACTTGAGGGCAGGGCAGAGTGGAAGCTGGAGAACTGGAGAGAAGCAAAAAAACAAAAATAACTGAAAACTCAGAGCAACACCAGCCCCAGCACCATGACCCAATCCAGAGGGCAGTGGTTCTCGTGCCTGACTTGTGGATGGTCTGGGGCCAAATGGTTGGGATCTCCAGAGTGTCATGCTAAACTACCGTCCAGAGCCCCAAGTCGCAACCCCCAAGTCAGGCTGCCGGCTGTCCAGGGGGGTGTGTGGACATCAGAATGGGAGCTGCTGCCTTTGAGACGCTCACTTGCAAGTGACACCATTACCTCACTCAGATCCAAAGTCTGTCCTTGGACCCTAGGGCTCCCCAGGCATCCCTGGGACACAGCTGCATGAAGTCCCCATGTTGATCTTAAAACAGACTTTCACGGGATCTGGCTTGTTCCATGTTGAACGCAGAAAGAGAAATCTGGCCCTTTGATCATTTCACACAATTGTCTTACGAGAGTGGAGGGCAGGGTGGGTGTCCAGCAGCCCAGTTGGAATTCTGGACAGATTTAGGAGCATACAAATGGGGTGCCTGAGTCCATACGACAGTGGGGGATGCCCCTGTCACAGCAAACAAAAGACAAAGAGAGACCCTGTCTCCCAGTGTGGAGAGATGGGGGGGCTCCTGATGAAGCAAGAGCAGCATCTCCCTACAGAATCCACATCCCCGAGGGCAGCCACGTAACTGCACATTGTCTGTACCCTGAATTCCTGAGGATTGTATCCCGCAGCCCTAGGGGGGCTGTTTGGATTAATTCTCCAGCTTCTTTGTATCTGATCCTCCTGAAGATCCCCACACACAGTGACGAGCAAAGGAGCCACGTGATGGAGAGCTCAGCCTGTTGGTTTATCTCCAAAGCCAGATCCTTAGCTGCAGCGAAAGGCTCTTGATGCTGTCTTTCCTGTCACCCAAGGACAGGAAGTCCTCAGGGGCATGAGCCCTGTAGAAGCAGAGAAGGGCACAGCAACCACCCTGACTCTTAAAGCAGGCGACAGGGAGGGAAGCTACACTGCGTGCCCCAGGGCCACCAGGCCCCCTACGTGACGGGGTTGGGGGGAGCTCAGACACACTGAGTCCCAGCAGCCAAAGGCCCAGTCCAGGTCCCAGGTCCCTGGGCAGCCCACCTGCTGTTCTTTCAAAGCAGAGGGGCTACGTGGGCCACCATGGGCTGACCCTTCAGATTCTACCAGCTCAGCAGAGCTGTCCCAGCTCAGCAGGTCACACATGGCCAGCAAAACAACCCGCTGTAACGAGATCTCTCGGGACAAAGTGACATGCTCCACGCAGGCTTTCTCAGATTTTCTGAGCTCAGACAAGAAATTCTCCCCAAAGGAAGCTTGTTTTTTTAAAGGGAACAATTGACTACTTTTATTTCTCTCCTCTCCTAGAATAACAAGGGCAAGGACAAAATAGTGGCTGTGAAACTGGCACCTCTGTCTCCACTGGTCTGGCTGCTCTTTCCACATCTCTGGGCCTTATCAGCCCCATCTGATCCGAAACAAGTCTCTGGCTCCCACTGACCCTGCAGAATCAATGTGGCTATTGAGGAACACGCAGGAGGTGCCAGCTCCTGGTGTCACCCACACTAGGGGAGGCCAGGGGATCACACAGGGGGGTTGATTTCTGGTGTCAACAATCTCATAACAGGTTGTGGGCACAGCTTGATTTTTAGAGTCTAGATTTTGTTTTATGACCTGGAAGGTGAGCACTGGAGGCAACAGGATGTCAGAGGGATCTCATTAGTCATAGTGGGACCCTGGTGTCTCCTTAACTTCTGTTGTGATCATAAAATTCTATGGAACTAATCTCCGTAAGGACAGCCAAACGCTTCCTATGCAGAGCGGGAGCTCTAAGCCCTGTATGTTCTAAGCACCTTCTGTTTGCTGTCACTTCCTAGATGAGTTATTACCTGGCCCCCGGACCCTCTCAGGTGCTGGTCATAGTTGGTGAATTATTTAGGCATCTTACAACACCCATTTATGTCTCTTTAAGGCTAAGTCTCCCTTTTCCAGGGTTTAGAACCAGAAGAGTTTCAGATTTGGGAGTCTTCCAGGTTTTGGAACATTTGTATAGTCTTTATCAAGTTGTGTATTCCTAATCCAAAAATCCAGTCTGAAACTTTCTGAGTGTTGGCATGATGCTCAAAAAGTTTTGGATTTGGGGGCTGGGGTTGTGGCTCAGCGATAGAGTGCTCGCCTAGCATGTGTGAGGCGCTGGGTTCGATCCGAAGCACGACATAAAAATAAATAAATAAAATAAAGATTTTTTTAAAAAAAAAAGTTTTGGATTTTGGAACAATTTTAGATTTTGGATTTTCAGGTTAGGGATGCTCTTTCAACATTGTAAGTCATTTTCATAATTTCAAAGGATACACCTAGGGAGGAATTAGAAAGGAATGTTCTAGTCTGTTTTACTCCTCTTATTCTAAAGAGGCTTAATGGTGAAGGACAGTTTAGTATAATAAACGTGGGGTTTGAAATGATTTTGCCTTTCGAATCACCAACTCCACATCTGTCCTTTATTCATATCCATGGAGAACTTAAGTTTGATCTCATTTAGAATGATATGAACAAGACTCTATTTCTTAACCGGGACTCTGGGAGGCCAAGCTTCAGGCTCTAAATTTTTAATTTAAGATCAAAATGACAAAGTAAAATTCCCAACTCCTCTGATGAACTAAAGGGTATAATTTGCAGTCTCAAACCATGTCTATTCTTCCCAAGCCCTGGGTGTCCATGGTGGGCTGACCCACTCAGCTTTGGCATCCCTAACCCATGGGAGCCAATGACCAAGTACTAGGGACACTGTAAGACTGAGATCCTGTCTGTGGATTACTACAGATCCTTGAAATCTATAGCAAAAGATTGCATAGTCATAATCAAGTTCATGAAGAGTTCTTCAAGAGATGACTTCCGGCTCTTTCTCACATTGGAAGCATACTGAACATTCCCAACTGGGAATTTTAAGGAATAGGAGATGAACTATCAACTAGAAGGTCAACAGCATACCCAACTGTACCAAAGCCACAGTTCTCCCTGGAAATCTTAAAGATACAAGTTTCAGTGGGTAGGAAAGAAATGGGAGAACTTAAGATGCTAAGAAATGCTCCCACGTAGCATCAGAGCAATGACAGACAAGCCAAGGGACACATAGGATTTATTTATTTTGTACCAGGGCTTGAACTTGAGGGTGCTTAACCACTAAGCCATATCTCCAGCACAATCCCCTCCCCTTTCTTTTGAAACAAGTTCTTGCTAAGTTGCTCAGGGCTTCACTAAGTTGCTGAGGCTGGCCTTGAACTTGTGATCCTCCTTCCTCAGCCTCCTGAGCTGCTGGGATTATAGGCGTGCACCACTGTACCTAGCCAAATAGAGTCTTGATAGGCTGCTGGTTCCGACAGTTGGCAGAGTTGGGCAGTAACAACATAAACATCAAGAACAAAAGAGATGATTCCAGTTGAACACACTGTTAAAAAAAAAAAAAACAGTGACAGATAACATCTTCAACTACCATCTGACCAGACAATGACATATTCCAGTCACAGTGTCAGCAGCCACTTGATTGACATGGCAGAAAACCTCAGCCTCACAAGCTGATTTGAAAAAGCATTAACTACCTCCTCCTTCTCAGAGAAGCCTTGGAAAGATCCTGAAAAGTAGCTTAGATACGAACCTAGAACCACCAAACAGAATCATCCTTCAAGGCCATTTGTCATGATTCTTGGGATGGATTGGCCAACTAGTATCACACAGTCACCCAGGAGACAAAATGCTGAACCCTGAGAGAGACCATGGAAGAGGGAGAACAGCAGCAAGTAGAGTGAGAACCAAGCCCAGAGTTCAAGAACCCAAAGGTGGGGTGTCACAGCCCAGAAGGCTGCTAAGGACTGGAGGCTGGAAAAGAATTGCCAGGGTCCTTAGCGTCTCCACTGGGCAGCACGGGGCAGCTGGGTCCAGCACTAGTGAAATGCATAAGGACAGTAAATGGTACTGTCCAGAAGCTCTCCAGGCCCTCTGGAGGAGCGCAACCGGACCAGCATCCATCAGTCATGGGGAGTAGACGGCTGCAGGAGGCAAGGACACATGAAAACCACACAGGGAGACGTCCCTAACTCCCTGTCCAGTGCATGTGCCTGCAAAGCCCAGCTTGAAAGCCAGGAACAAATGTTAGAGTAGTTTGATGGGTGGCAGGAGGCAGCAGATGGGCTCTTGGCTACTCCCTTGTTGCAGACGCATCTGGCCACCCCAAGCCTACACAACTTGCTTCCTAAAATAGCCACTGATGTCCTTGCCATGTTTCACCCTGAGGACAGGCAATTTGGGGAGCGATGTTCACTTCTTTTTCCAGACATGAGACAATCCCTGGTGGGCTTCTGCAAGTGGTTGCTTTGGTGGAGAAGCACCAATTCTCTGAGAGCACACTGTGGAAGAAGGGGGGCAGCACAGGCCAAGGAATCTCCTCTTTCAACCTTCCAGAAAATTGACAAGGAGAAAGCCTGTGGGAGTCAGCAACTTCTCCATCTCAGCAACTTGGTTCACAAAGGTTCAGCCACCTCTGCCCCCCACCTTACCCCGGGGAGCCTGGAGGGAGAGCACAAGATCAGACGCCCATTTCCCCACGTGCAAAGCCACCTTTCTGGAAAACCCTTCTCGCAGTGCAATCTCTTCCTCTGCACGTTCACTTCAATAATAGAATAAAGAGCCAAACATATAAAATTGCACTTCAGGGGACCAAACGTGAGCGGTTCCTTGGATCATTCAAGAGCGTCTTAGGAGAGAGGAGCTTTTATTGCAGCAATGTTTTCTCGGAGCTTTTACACATGTGACTAAAGAACCTGACCAGCACAACCGTAGAGGAGGAAAAGTTTACTTGAGGGCTCACGGTTTTGGAGGTCTTAATCCATAGAAGGCCAGCTCCATTCCTCAGGGCTGGAGATGAGGCTGGACATCATGGTGGAAGAGTGTGGCAGAGGATGTGGCTCACATGGCAATCAGGAAGCAGACAGAGAGGCTCCAATCACCAGATACAAATGTATACCTCCAGCCACACCCCACCACTTCAGTTACCACTCAGTCAATCCCCATCAGGGGACTAGTTCACTGATTGGGTTAAAACTCTCACAATCCAATCATTTCTCCTCTGAACCTTCTTGCACTGTCTCACACGTGAGCTTTTGGGGGGACACCTCACATCCAAACCACACCAGGAGGTCTAAACTGTCTTGCCCTGGACTTCTGAAAGTAGCAGAGCAAATTTGGAAGTACTAGTTTGGGGGGGGTTGGGAGTGAGGAGACCAAGGAAAAAAACAGAGACACTTGCAACTTATTATAAATTAGATCAACTTTAATATCCATGTTTAATTTCAATGCATCAAATCGGGGAAAAAAAACATTGAAAGGGACTTGAAAAATAATAATTGGGTGACATTGCTAAAACCCAATCAGGGACAACATGTTTTCTTAATTTAAAAAAATTGGTGTGTGTATTAGGGGGTTGCATTGAATCAATCAAATGAAATTTTCATTTTAAAGAGTAATCAGCATTTCAAAAGATGCCTCCATGTCTGAGGTCCCGGGTACCAAAGTGACCACAGTTCATGAATGACTTGAAGCCTGCCATGGCAGACTCCGTCACCATGCCCCGAAGCAAAAGGGACTATTAACTCCATCCAGCAGGCCGCCTCTGAAGTGCACAGAGGAGAGTGGGAAGCCAGCAGTTCTTTTTCTTCTTTTTGCAAAACCCCAACCCTGACTGTTTCCAGTGGTAAACACAGGAACACCCATGCTGTGAGATGCTTCCAAGAAACACCAGGATGACAAGAAACAAAATGTCACACCACACTGGGTGGTGGATCTTCAAGTTCCACATCCAAGCGACTGGGAAAAGAGTCGGCTTATTAGGTCACAGCCTAAAATTTAGGGGACACTTCTTTCCAAAGAAAAATTGGGTACTTTAGGAAAGTGCATTAACTCTTTCTGGGCACTTTAAGTGACATTTGTAAACCGCCACCTGGAAAATATCTATCTATCTTCCAGCAGTGTTTTGCTGAAAGAGATCCCAGCATATGCTCAAAGTACCTATTTCCTTCAAACAGATGTAGCTAATCGTTGAGTGCTAGGATAAACCAGATCTAATACGTTCCATTTAATCCTGACAAATCTACAAGGTATTCGTCATCTCCCCTTCACACATGAGCAAACTGAAGCAGAGGCAGTTAAGTTAGTCCCAAGTCACAGGGTAGCAATGAGGGAAGTTCAGTTCTCTGGTTGCAAATCCAAATCCCTCTGCAAATTTTCAACTTCATGCTTGATTCCGGGGCTATTTAAACTTTCAAAGAAAACCCAGAACTTACAAGACCTGGCTCTCGAGCAAGAAATGTCTGGGTTGGGATTGGACACTGCTGAAAGCCAGGAAGTTCTGCTCCCCCTTTCCTCCGAGTCTCCACAAGTGGAGCTCCGTGGCACACCAAACAGGGCAAAGCCTCAGAAGCAACCTTTCTTACGGACCACAGAACTGACACCCGGGCAGTGGGGCTCTTCCCTCTCTTGCCCTTTGGACTTCACGAGTTCTGCGCAGAACGAGGTTGACTATACCCTAGTTCCAGCGGGAGGGGCACATGGCTTTTTGCAGAAACTACCACAAGAGAGGGACTCGGTGTCTGAGACAGAGGTTGCTAAGGGGGATAAAATCCAGGAAGTGTGTGTCACCTTCCTGGCCAATGTATATAGTGTTTCTGAAAATGTCACTAGCAAAGGAAAATAGAAAACAAGATAGACTGATTGAGAGATTGATTGATTGCCAAGATCATCAGAGCCCCATAGAACCAGCCATGCCTTAAACTAGATCCCCTGTACTTCCCGGTGGAGTGAGCTGATAAAATCCACTGTAAGAAGGCTCTAAGAGCTGACTTCCCATCACGTCCAGCCAAGAGCAAGTCCATAGGACACAAGTGAACAACAACAAAAGAAGTTTCTTTGTAAAAGCTGAGCATCCCTAATCTGAAAAGCTCCCAAACTTGAAAAGTTTTGAGCACCAACATGATGACACAAGTGGAAAATTCCACCTCTGACCTCTTATGACAAGTTGCAGTCAAAACATGCACGATCCTAAAAAAATATTGTATGAAATTACCTTCAGGCTACTTGATAAGGTATACATGAAACAAAACTGAATTCTGTATGTAGACTTGGGTCCCCTCCACTTGGATATCTCATTATGTATGCACAAATATTCCAAAATTTGGAAAAAAAAATCTGAACCACTTCTGGTCCCAAGCATTTTAGATAAGGGATATTCAACCTGTCCCTTGCAGCTCCCAGGTGTGATGCAACTTGAAATAAAAATGGAGGTGCTTCCATGATTTTTGATGGGAATCAAAAATAGGGCTGGAGAAGTCTAACCAAACCACAAGAGGCTTTCCTGGATAAACAGGCACCATGCCTGTAGCCCGAGTCTCTGGGTAACAAGTGAGTGATCTGCACTGAGTGCCCGGGAACCCACTTAGATATTCCAATTTACCCTCATCCATAGGTCACCCACAGGTCACTCTGTCTTCCAAGCAGAAGCTGTTCAACATCTGAGCAGGTGTCACAGACATGTTGTCATGAAGGCCGAAGCACATCCCTCAGTCACACCTACCTGAAGCGCTGGAGACCCGGGACACGTCCTGGGACTGGGTGGAACGATTCCGGCTCTGCTGTCGGCGCCGCCCGGAGGCTGACCTGATGGTGCGCACGTGGACCTCGCTCACTTTGAAGAAGGCCACCATGAAGGGCTGCTTGTCGTAAGGGCCATCTCTGCCCACCAGGCCGGCAGCCCGGGGGTTGATGTGGAGTCCTTTAATGCAAACCAAAGCACGCCACTCTTCATGTCCTGGAACCATAGCTTCGCAGCTACATAACTAAGGGACCCTTCCCCGCCTCCTGAATGCTAAGAATAAAGAATGTGCATTCTCCAACCTCAGAGGGCTCACTGTGGCTGGGCAGAATCAAGATGCTCCTTCAAAAAAGATGACAATCAAACACAGAGTGAAGTGGATGCTTGGCTCTCCTGTTTCTGCTCATCATTCAACGAGCTCACTCTTTCTTTCTGATCTGATTTCTTTTCCAATTAGTGAGGCTACTGCACGGGCTGGATCAGCAGCAGGGCTCCTAAGCTTGGCTGCAGCAGGAGGAGAGGGTACCTGCAGGGTCCCCCAAGCCCACTCAACAGCTAGCATTTATTTCAATGACAGGTCCTGCCTTTCTTTGTCTCAACGTCCCCCCA
This sequence comes from Spermophilus citellus, assembly GCF_964194105.1. NCBI lineage: Eukaryota > Metazoa > Chordata > Mammalia > Rodentia > Sciuridae > Spermophilus > Spermophilus citellus. The sequence goes on from NC_138186.1 coordinate 16,862,299, forward strand.
TGTGCTTCTCCCTGTGAAAGCTGATCCCATCCTGTATCTTGAACCCTGGGGAACATGGCCTGAGCCTGTCTCCAAGCTCTTACTACATGGCAGGGGAAGCTTTGGGTATTTCATAGCAGCCATGAGGGAACAGTAAATGAGGATGCTGGAGCCAAGAACTGGACTAGAAACCAGGGTTCCACCATATCTGCTGGACAAGAGAGGAATGACGAGTGTGGGCCAGATTTGGGGAGTAGGACAATCACAGCTCACCATCTCGAGTCACCACGCTCAGCTGAAGCCCCATGTTATGCTGTGGTGTCACCAGCCACAGATTGCTGGTGGCTGTGATGTCAAATTCCAGCCAGCCTTCTTCGGAGGCCCACACGACACGGGTGTCCAACAAAAATAGGTCAGAGTCTCTGAAAGAAAGACAAAATGGCACCGTGACTGGAGAGCTGTGCTGTGTAGCTCACTCTGTCCTGTCATAGTGTTGGAATAAAAATAAAATGTCAAAGTCATTGGTGTGACACCATGTAGGATATGGGCATGGTACAATTATGAGAAGCATGAACATGGGATAAGGCTCTGTGGGGACATCAGGAGTCATCTGAACAGAGGAAGCCACTCAACTTCACCAAAAGCCTTCCAGCTGCCGACATGTTCAGATCTTTTCTGGAATTAGGGTAAATTATAAATCGATATCATCTCATTTGTTTCAATATTCATTTAGTCTATTATTGCATTGTTTAATCTATTGATGAAGCTATTTATTAGTTAATAACTTCCTTTATGTCGAATATACTCTTCAGAAAGAAAGTAGGTAGCAGGGAGCAACTGGATTAAGATGAGGTTAAAATCAGGAGCCGTGTGAACATTTACAAAGTTGTGACTTGCTTATATTTTTTAAAAAATTATGACCTGAAAATCATCACGTGATTGTTATTGCCTGTGAAATCCCATTTCTGGGTGGTCATCTGTCCTTCTCTTTTAGTTAAGCCCCTAGAATGTTGCAGGGTGAGCACTGAGTCTTTCTGCAGATGGACAGTGTGACTTGGGTATATGTTCAGTGGCATTTAAACTCATGCTAGCACAACTCACAGCTGGGTTTCTTTGAGTCCTTTCCTTCCAATGGGTGCCAAAGGGAATTTTAATCTTTTTTATTATGATTTTTGTTTTTTAAAGGAGACAGTTGCCGGAGCTGGCCCTGAACTCCTGGCTTAAGTGATCCTCCCATCTCAGTCTTCTGATAGCCCAGACTACAGATGTACACCACCATGTAGAATAGTGTTATATTTTTCAGTTTTCAACTAACATAACTCCAGGGGCTTTGTGAAGATGGTGTGCAGTTTCTTTCTTCTCCCCTATTTGTCCTGGGAGGTCAGATTTGGGGGCAGTCATCTTTTGAGTGTTTCAGGGATAACCTCAATTTGAGTTCACCTCCCGAGGTCTCTCTCCCACCACAGGGAGGGATATTTGGTCCGTGGAATGATTCAAATCCTCTGGTGCCTGAAACAGTTTACTGAAATATCTCACTATAATTGAGAACAGGTTGACACATCCCTAACCTCAAAATTACAAACTCCAAGATGCTCCAATATCTGAGACTTTTCAATCCATTACATGCACCACATATGGAAAATTTCCACACCTGACCATCAAAACACAGGTGCATCAAAAATTCTGTATAGAATTTAGGCACTTGTTGTATTGTTGAAGGCCTGCAAATACCTTCAGGCTATGAGTAAAAGGTTTTTATGAAATTAAAAAATACACTTTGTGTTTCAACTTGGGAACCATCCCCAAGAAATCTCATTGTGTAGGTAAAAGTATCCCTAAATCCAAAATACTGGCCCCAAGCATTTTGGATGAGAGACGCTCACCCTAAGCAAAGACGGGCATCACAGTACTAACAGTGTACAGTTAAATAAGTACAAAGTGCTTTCGTTTACTTGTTTTTAATCAGTCCTCCTAAGAATCCTAAAAGCTAGATAGAGCAGTATCATTATCTGATTTTACAACTGGGGAAATCAAGACTCTGGAGTCTCAGTGACAATCATGTGACCAGGTCACACACTAACAGTGAGAGAACCCGGTACAAGAACAAGGCGAGAGACTTAGTTTTGGCTGAAAAAAAATTTTCCATAATGACACACTGCCTTTTGAGATCACCAAAGACAACCCCGTGACAAAGGAATGAAATTCGTTTCTAGTTTAGCAAACATTTTTGGTAAAAATCTTAGATTTCTAAAATGGGAAACAGACCATCTTTCCTGCTTCCCTGGCTGCTTAGAGTTAGAAGGAAACTCTATTGTCATCTTTCCCAAGTATAAACAGTAGGTACAGCTACAGGGAGTTTACTCAGCTGCTTAGCGGCATTGGTGGGGGGTCACCCTCAGGCCTGTCCTCTTTAAAGCTGTCTCTGACATGGATGAGTCACACCCCCTGTGGACAAATTACCCCCCATGTCTGGGGCAACAACTGTGAGCAGGAGATGAGGGGTATTCATGGAAAACAGCAAGAGGGGATCGCCAGTCCAAAGCTTTGAAGTTCAGATGTGGAGGCACATAAATTCCATTCTGGAAGGTCACTGAAGACCCGCATCCAGAAATAACACAGACATACGAACAGCACTGTGGGAAAAGTAGCCCCAGTCCCAAAGGAAGCACAGGACAGATTCATGTCAGAGGGGCTGAATTTGGCCAGCACTCTCAGGAATCAAGACCCAGAGAGACTTTTCTGATGTCAGGTGCCCCTGAGAGCCAGGAATATGCCTGGAAGGAGCTCCTGCTGAGGATCAGTTTTTATTTACAGAGCTTCAAAGATGCAACGGCTTCCTCATTTTTAAGGAATTGTAATAAGGATGCAGAGAAGTGCAATCCAAATGATGAGTGTGGCCCCGCTAATAAGAAGTGGAATGGACTTTTATTTTTCAAGAGTGGGGTTTAGGATAAAGGAAATGGGGGCCTATTATAGGAGGAAACCACCATCCAAAAAGGAGAAAAGCAGAGAAAAGAGAAGAGGGTGTAGATGCAAGAGGGAGAACGTGAATCAAAAGTGAAACTTGGGGCAGAATTGAGAAAGATTAATGATGACATGGAAAAAATTAAATCTACCAGGTTTATGGTGACCAGTGGACAGGGGGAGCCGAGTTTCCTTCCCAACTCTGCTACGGAGTCATGGTGGGGCCCCCAGGAAATCATGTAGTATCCATGGCACACTTTTCTGACTGTACCCTGAGATCATGCCAGAGTTCTCATTGCTTAAGAGACCTGTTAAATGCATGCAGTCGAACAGCTGGGCCTTGAAGGATTTAAACTCTCTGGTTCAATGGCAGCAAGGTGGTCTGAATTCAGATGTCTCAACCCAGGATGCTCAGTTCTTTGGGGAGGAAGTGGTGCATGAAGTAAGTAGGACAGAGGAACAACCAAGATTTACAGAGTGCTTTCAATCCATGGGGCATGGTGCCAATGGTGTCCTTTACTCCTCAGGACAAGTAGAGAGGATCTCAAGGTTACACAGGTGTGCTAACTTGAAATAAGCAACAGAGATACCGAATCTCGGAGCTAAGGGTTTATTTGGGAATTGAAAGGGACTGAAATCTGAGACATGCACACTGTGGTGGAGCCAGGGTGCATCCAAAGAAGATGGGAAGAGAGGAAGGATTTAAAAGAAATGGAGTAGTCCATTTAAGCTGCTTTGAACCAAAGACCATTGGTTATGGGGACTTTATTGCTGGAGCTGGTGTTAGCTCATGGGCAGAGGCAGCCATTGTCAGGCAAGCATCCTTGTGCAAGAGGTTTTTCTGCAATACTGCAGTTTACAGGAATTTCTGGTGAGAGTTCTTGCCATAGGAATATGTGCATACAGGCTCCTTCTTCTTGGCTTCCTGGCTCTACTTGGTCAGGGTTTTACCTAAGTGATCCCATTTTGTTGCGGACAACTTTCTTGGGTGTTAAGTTAGGCAATCAGAAATTAATCAGATCCCAGCTCTTAGCCATCACCTACATAAATTGTAGAGTTAAGAGGTCTATAGAGTAGAGGCAGACAATATGGAGCAAGGGCTCAGATAAAGTAAGAGATCAAAACCCACTGCATATAAATGCCAAAGTCAGGTGGACACAGAAATTACATTAAGATCCTCAATCCGCAGGTGAAGGGTTAGAAATCACACTAGCCTGTGGGAGTCCCTGGGTTCTATCTCAGCACTGTGAAAAAGGAGAACAAATAATCAGGCTGCAAAGATGATGCATCTGATTGTTCTAAATCACACTTTGGCAGAGGTGAGATGAGATGTTCTCATCTAAGATATATTTCACTAAAATCAGTCTGGCCAAATCACCACTACAACTGGATTATTAAGTTAGTATACCATAAAAAAATAATTGAACAAAAAGATATATATATAATTATTTATTTATTTTTGGTACTGGGGATTGAACACAGGGGCACTCTACCACTGAGCTACATCCCCAACCCTTTTTATATTTTATTTTGTGACAGGATCACCGAAAGTCTGGCTAAATTGCTGAGGCTGACCTCAAACCTGTGATCCTCCTACCTTAGCCTCCTACACTGCTGGGATTACAGGAGAATACCCTTAGCCCGGCAAAAGAGATTCGACGTGGAATGAATTTGTTGATTATTTTGCTCTCAGCTAACTCAAGACCCCATGTCGCATGATGAACAAGGTATCCATCTCCAAATGCAGGGCAGTGTCTTTCAGAGAATGCTCAATGTTATTCCAAATCTAGGGCATGATTTTTCTCATATTGTTATCATCCCAGTAAATGAAATTCTTAATAAGCCTAACTGGATAAGATTTATAATTTTTTTTTTAAATTTTACCCTATAGCTGTAGTCTACAGACCAGCATGCCACCCACCAAGACTTGCAGAGTTGGGGTTGGGTAGATGTGATTATCCCAGTGTGCTCCCTCCTGTCACACAATCCAAGGCACCTGCCCACATCAGGACTCTCCAACAGGCTGAGAGCACCATGGGCCAAACTCAGTGTGTTTTTGTCTTCTTTGTCCTTTGAGAAGGGCACAGGCACCTGAGCTCTGGTGGCTGGGTTTAATCCTTTGTGATAAAGTGCAACGTTAAGATCATACCACCCTGGGGCTGGGGATATAGCTCAGTTGGTAGGGTGCTTGTCTTGCATGCACAAAGCCCTTGGTTTAATCCCCAGCATCACAAAAAAGATCACACCACCTGGTCAAAATACAACTGTTTCCCGCCTACCATTTTACTAGGAAGATTTATAAGTTTGAAATTTATGTGAGATATAAATCTCACAAGATTTATATGTTTAAAATCTTAAGAAATATTGGATAAGGTGACTATCTCCTGTTCTTTTTTTCAAAACACATTCCTTTGCCATGTATGTGTCTGGACTCAATGGTAAATTAAGATATGAGACATCATTTATATATTGATGAATATATTTCATTATGCAAAAAGGAAAACTGAGCTTTAAAACTGAAAGTAAAAAATAATTCAAGGAAATGAAATAAATCAAGCTCTTGCTTTTTTTACATTTCCCTTATGTAAGATATTATAGATTGAATTTAAACTTTTACAACTAGAAAGATACAAAATGAACAGGATGTTATTAAAATTATTTTTATTGGTATATATAATTTATACAGAATAGTGGCTTTCATTGTGGCAAATCTATATACACATATACTTGGCGGATTTCACTCCTAACACCTGCCCAACCCCCTCTTTCAACCTCACCCTGAATCCCTTCCTCTACCCTAATGGTCTCCCTTCTACTTTCTTTTTTTTTATTGATTTTTTAAAAAATAAATGACAATGGAATGCATTATAATTCTTATTACACTTATACAGCATATCTCTGGTTGTATATAAAGTATGTTGACACCAATTTGTGTCTTCATACATGTACTTTGGATAATGATGTCCATCACATTCCACCATCCTTGCTAATCCTCTGCCCCCTCCTTTGATGGGGTTGTGTCCCTTCTACTTTCATAGACTCTGTTTTTCTTCCTGACTTTTTTCTCTCCAGGTTCCACATAGGAGAGACCGCATACATCCGTGTCTGACTGACTTTACTCAAAATTATGGTCTCCAGTTCCATCCATGCTCCCACAAGTGGCAATTTCATTCTTCTTTATGGCCAAATAAAACTGTTGTGCTTACATGCCACATTTTTCTTTATCCATTCATCTACTGATGGACACTCAGGCTGATTCCATACTAGGCTGTCATGAGTAGTGCTGTGATAAACATGGGTATGCATGTATTACTACAGTAAGCTGAGTTTAATTCTTTTGGATATACACCAAGGGGTGGAATGGCTGGATCATATGGTAGTTCTATTTCTAGCTTTTTAAGGACCTCCATACTGATTTCCACTGTGGCTGTACGAATTTACAGTCCCAACAAAAACGTATAGGAGTTCCTTCCCAGCGTCCATGCCAACATTTGTTGTTATTTGTATTCTTGATGATTGTCGTTCTAACCAGAGTGAGATGGAATTTCAGGGTAGTTTTGATTTGCGTTCCTCTTAGAGCTAAAGACGTTGAGCAAATGCTGGCCATTTTTACTTTTTTTGATAAGTGTGTGTTCATTTGTCCACTTATTGATTGGGTTATTTGGTTTTTAGTGTTGACTTTTTTGAGTTCTGTATAAATTTTGAATATTAATCCTCTGTTGGACGAGTACCTGGCAAAGATTTTCTCCCCTTCTGTAGGTTGTCTCTTCACTCTGTTAATTGTTTCCTTTGCTGTGCAGATGCTTTTCAATTGATGCCATACCATTTATTTAATTTTTTTTTTTTTTGCTCTCATTTCTTGAGATATAAAGCTCCTTCCATTTCAGGAAGTCTTTGCCTATGAAGCATTTCGCATTTCACCCATTCTTACTTCAAACAGTTGCAAAGTTTCTGGTCTTATGCTTAGACCTTTGATCCATTTTACACTGAGTTTTGTACAGGGTGAAACATAGGGATTGAGTTTCATTCTTTTACATATGGATAATCGGTTTTCCAGCACCATTTGTGAAAGAGGCTACCTTTTCTTCAATGCATGCCTTTGACACCTTTGTCGTGAATCAGGTAACTGTAGCTGTGTGGGTTTGTCTGTGTGTCTTTTATTATGTTCCATTGGTCTCCAAGTCTGTTTTTACTTTGTTACTATAGTTCTATAGTCTAATTTGAAGTCAGCTATCACGATGCCTCATCTACCATTGCTCTTTTTGCTCAGGACTGCTTTTGCTATTCTGGGTCTTTTGTTCTTCCTCGTGCATTTTAGGGTTGCTTCTTTTCTAGTTCTGTGAAGAATTTCATTTTACTTTAATGGGGACTGCATGAAATCTGCAGATTGCATTTCATGATATGACCATTTTAACACTATTAACCCTACTATCCACGAACATGGGAGGTCTTTCGATCTTCTAGCATCATCTTCAATTACTTTCTTCAGTGATCTATAATTTTCACTGTCGAGGTTTTCACCTCCTAGGTTAGGTTTATTCCTAGGCATTTTACGTTTTTGAAGCTACTCTGAATGGAATTCTTTTCCTGATTTCTTTCTCAGCAGATTTGTTATTGGTATAGAGAAAAGCTATTGATTTCTGTATGTTGATTCTGCAACTTCCCACTTTGCTGAATTTATCAGCTCTTGAAATCTTCTGGTGGATCCTTAAAGGTATCCTAAATTTATGATATCATCGGCAAATAGGGATAATTTGACTTCTTCCTTCCTATTAATATCCTCCCCCCATCCCTCTTCCCTTGCCTAAATGCTTTGACTAAAATTTCAAGTACTATATAGAATAGGAGGTGAAGATGCCTTGTCTCATTCCTGATTTTAGGAGAAATGCTTTCCATTTTCTCAGTTTGATTTTGGCTTTTATTCTGTCATATAGAGCTTTTTGATGTAGGTAAGCTCCTTCTAGCCTTTGTTTTTTCAGGGTTTTTATTTTATTTTCAGGGGTGTGGAATTTTGTTGAAGGCTTTTTCTGTTGAGATGATCCCATGGTTTTTGTTCATGGTTCTATCTATGTAGTGTATTGCATTTATTGATTTGCATATGTTGAATCATTCTGGAATCCCAGGGAGGAAACCAACTTTATGGTGTATGATTTTTTTAATGTGTTCTTAAATTCACCAAATGTTTGCTAATATCTTAATGAGGATATTTTGCATCTTTGTTCATTAATGATACTGATCTGTAGCTTTCTTTCCTTGACATACTTTTATCCAGTTTCAACATCAGGGTGATATAGGATTTGTAGAATGAGTTTGGGAGCATTCTTTCTCTTTTAATTTCATGGAATAATGTGAGGAATACTGCATTAGTTCTACTTTAAAAATCTGGTAAAATGCATCTGTGAATCTATCTGGTTCTTGGCTTATCTTTTTATTTTTATTTTTTTAAAGCTCTTAAAATTTAGGCAAGGTTTTATCAGCTATTAAAATTATAATATTACATGCTTTATCTTACCATTTTTTCTTCTACTTTTCATGTTCCTTCCTACCCCATTTTTCCTTTCTTTTTTATTTATTTATTTTTAAAAATCTTTAAATTGATTTTTAAAAAATAAATGACAGTGGAATGCCTTACAATTCTTATTACACATACAGAGCACAGGTTTTCATATCTCTGGTTGTAAATAAAGTATGTTCACACCAATTTATGTCTTCATACATGTACTCTGGATAATGATGTCCACCACATTCCACCATCCTTGCTAACCCCCTGCCCCCTCCCTTCCCCTCCTACCCCTCTGCCCTATCTAGATTTCGGCTATTCCTCCCATGCTCCCCCTCCCTACCCCACTATGAATCAGCCTCCTTATGTTTCATTATTATTGATTTGTTTAGGTTTTCTATATTCTCTTTGTTTAGTGTCAGTAGATCATATGTCTAGAAATTTACCCATTTCATCTACATTTTTCAATTTGTTGGAATTTAAGTTTTCAGAATAGTCCCTAATGATCCTCTAGATTTCAGTTGTATCTTTTTAATAAACCCATTTCATCTTTAATTTTTTACATTTGGATCTTCTTTCTTTTGGTTAGTTTGGCTAGGGGCTTATCAATCTTGTTTATTTTTGCAAAGAACCAACTCTGGTTCATTGATCTTTTGTATTATTCTTTTAGTTTCCATTTCACTAATTTTATCTCTAATCTTCATTATTTCTTTCCTTCTATTTTAGGATGGCTTGTTCTTGTTTTTCTAAAATCCTAAGATATATCATTGTTTACTTGAGATCTTTTTAATGTAGGCACTCAAAGCTATAAAATTCCCTCTTCTCAGATACTGCCTATGCTATATCCCAGAGATTCTGGTATAGTGTCTCTATTTTTTTTTATTCTAAGAACTTTTAAATTTCTCCTTCAATGACACACTCGTCAAAAAAGTATATTGTTCAATCTCTATGTATAGTTTCTGTAGTCTTTCTTGTTGGTTCTAGTTTCATGAATGCAATATGAAGAAATGAAGGTTATTATTTCAATTTTTTTTTGTATTTGCTAAGAGTTACTTTATGGCCTAAGATATGACCAATTTTAACGAAAGTTCCATGAGCAGCCAAAAAGGAAGTGTATTCAGCTGTTGCTGAATAAAATATTCTATAGATGTCTCTTAACTTCTACTGATCTATATGAAAGTTTAAAATTCAATGTGTCTTTGTTGACTTTCTGCCTGGAATGACCTGTGAGTGAGTATGGTGTGGTCTACTGAAGTCCCCCACTATCATTGTACTAGGGTCCTTTTGTATTGAGTAATTTTTTAGTAATATTTGTTTTACATAATTAGGTGCACTGACTTTCACAGCATAAATATGCACAACTGTTACATCTTCTTTTTGGATTGTTCCCTTTACCATTATCAATTTTTGTTTGAAATTTGCTTTGTCTAATATGAGAGTAGCTATTCCTGCTTGATTTCAGGTTCCATTTGCATGAAATACCATTTTCCATTCTTTCATTTTCAGTCTGAATGCCTTTGCTTGTGTGGTATGTTCCTTATTCTAATCTAATCTGCCAGTCTGTGTCAAAATTGGAGAATTAAGAACATTCGTAGTCAATGTTATTATAGAGAGGCTATGTATTTCTTCCTGTCATTTTATTTTATTGCTGACGTTTGATTTGTTATTAATCCTCATTTGTTTATTTACTATTCTAATGAGATTTATTTACTATTTTATGAGATTCCTTTTTTTACTATTTTTTAACTATTTTTTCTTATTTACTAATCTAATGAGATTCCTTTGTATATCTTCTGCAATGCTGGCTTAGTGGTCACGAATTTCTTTGTTTATCTTTGAATGTTTTTCTTTTCTTTTTATTTATTTTTTTTTTATTCTGAAGGATAGCTCTGCTGAATATAACAATCTTGACTGGTTGTTATTTTCTTTGGGGGCTTGAATCACATCATTCCAAGTTCTACCAGCTTTTAGAATTTCTGCTGAGAAATCTACTATTTTCTTATTGGTGTGCCTTTATAAATGGCTTAGCATTTCTTTCTTGCAACTTTTAAAATTCTTTCTTTGTTCTGAATTTTTGGTATTTTAATCATAATGTATTATGGAAAGGTTCTTTTCTGATCCTGTCTATTCAGGGTTCTAAATGCCTCCAGTGTCCATTTCCTTCCCAAGGTTTGGGAAATTTTCTACTATTTTACTGATTAGGTTCTGTATGCCATTAGCCTGTATCTCTTCTCCTTTCTCAAGATCTATGATTTTTAAACTAGATCTCTTAATATTGTCCCCCAATTTTTGTATATTCTGTTTATAGTTTCTTATGTATATATATGCATACAAAGTTTCTTAGATACATACATACTTATGAACCAATCAGCAAAAACAAAGTCTTACTTAAAAAATTAAAAGGACTGTCTCCACTCAGGTGGTTGAAACTGTGGACAAGAATGGATATTCACTCCCTATGCCAGTCTTCATTTCTTTCTGTTTCCTCTTGAGCTATGCACTCCTTAAGGAGAGTAATGGCTAGAGGTTACTAATCCCTTCCTCTTTTTGTATTACTCACCAGGCTACCATGTGCAGTGACCTGGGATCAAAGCTGGTTCAAATGGCTCTTGGCAAGTACAAGGCAGGATGGAATGGAAAGTACCAGCTACTGCTGTTTACTCTGGACAGATAGATAGCTGCATTCCCAGGGCAGGGCAGACATGGAGTTGTAAATGGGATGTTCTGGTGGCTGCCATTTAGTTCTGATTGGAACTTAGTTGGGTGATATCTGTTCCAGAAAGATTAGATCAACACATCCTGGGATGGGCCAATGTGATCTCTGTTGTGTACCTGGTTCTCCAGCACATCCCGAGAACTCTAGTCACAGGGCAGGGCCACCATGGAGGAACATGGCACACAGATTTGGCCCCAATGTCCTCTTTCTTGCCCTCTCTTCAACACACCAGAATTTCTAGGTCTTTCTGACTCTCTGACTGTCCAATACTGAATTTCAGTAAATCCTCTCAGTTATCCACCTCCCGTCGCTGAGAAGCAGTCTTCCCACTGCTTTAATTCTGAGCCACAGAGAAACTGGAAAATGCAGCTTCCCTCCACCCCACCATCTTGGCTTCTCTATGAACAGGACATTTGAAAATAAAGTACTATGCACCCTGGTAAACTGCTACACATACACTCATGGATATGGGGAGCAAGGGTGAACAAACATTACTATATAACTGGTTAAGTCTTAACTGATTTCATGCCACTTGACATGACTCCATTTTCACCCCAAAGCTCACATGGTTAAAAGATTTAAATATCACCTCGTTACCTAGATTCTAAATGCTATTTCATTTTTTAACAAGCCAGTGTAAATCACATTGTGTTAGGATATGAATGTAGTAGTGTTTACTTGGTGACTATTCCAAGTGCTCTTACGTATGTCAACACCTCACAAATACCATAGGAGATAAATACTATTAATACCAGCTCAGGTTTACAGGTGAGGAAACTGAGGCACCAAGAGGGTAAGTAGCCTGCTCACTGTCACACAGCTAGTAAAATGCAGAGCTGGGATTTGAGCCCAGGCCATTTGGCCCAAGTGTTGTGCATGCTCTTAACCATCATCCCAGTGGTCCTCCAAGATAGCCTGGTCAGACTCCCCTGAGTAACTAGTTAATACAGAGTTCTGTCTCTCACCTTGGAGCTTCTGGTTCAGGGGGCCTGGGCTGGGGCCTGAGAACTTGCATTGATGCCAATTCTGCTGGTCTGGAAAGCACTCTTTATGAGCTGGGGATTCAAAGCACACCACCTCTTCATTAGATGTGATAGTACCACCTCTCCCTGTGTTTTAGACTTACGGCTGAAAGCCATCTGCTCTCAAGATGTCTTGCTTCTCTCCCTAAAACAGTGCAAACCAGCTGGAAGCTGCTCCACAGGGACATGTGTGACATGTGTGACTGGCTTAACCCTCGGGGAGTTATCAGGTTAGGCTAATAAGCAGAATCGCAGGAAAGAGAAATCCAAAGTAGCAGTGTTTCTGAAGACATATTTCTATGTGTCCAAGATGGAAAGAGGGGCAAAGCGGATAGTTGCTTTACACATATTCATGGCAACTACCCTAGTGACCAGCTCAGGCTGGGGGAAGATTGCTACCCGGTTTTCAACATGTTACATCCAAATCTTACCTCTGTCATTTCTCCAATCCCACATTTCCACATCCTCGACCAATGAAACAAAAACACTGCTAATTTGTGATTTTTAAGAGAGAGAGAGAGAGTGGTCTCTCAAAATAATCTTAACCATGAACATGGGCTGCCTCCCACCAAGCTAGAAAGTCTTGCACAGAGGTGTGGCAGTCAAAGCAAACTGTTTTCTAGGAATGAATAACACATGGGACACAGTATCCAAAAACCAAAACTTGCTTTTCTGTCATCATAGTTTACCAAGCGGATAAGCGGTTCCCAAAGAATCCTGTCCTCAGTGACCGGCCCACCGGATTCCCCTCCACCATAAAACATTTTAGCGTTCTTCTGAGTAGTTACATTTTTGGATAACTGGACCTTAGAAATAACAGAACACTGATAAGTGGAAGAACAAAGTTTGGAAGCCTCTTGAGATTTTGTGGATTCTTTCATTTCCAGGCACATCATTCTGGATATGGAATATGAAACAAGTTACAAAACCTGAGCTGTGGCTCAGTTGTATCATCCCCTTTTGGGGGGCAAAGGGACAAATACTGAAATGTTCATTGTTTGTATGAGCCCCACACTGAGGGAGCCAAAGGCTATCATTCCAGCAGTTAGATTTCAGGAGTCCAGGAGGATCATAGCTGTGAAAGCCAGGCACAAGAGAAACAGGTGTGGCCGGGCACAGTGATAAAAGCTTTGGTTTTCCTCTCACACCTTGGCTTTCTCAAATTTGCCCTTCCCTTGAAAAAGGAAACCCGTCTGAGCCGTCTAAAAAGGTTAAATTTTTATCTCCTCTCCAACAGGTAGCACTGAAAATCCAACTAAATTCAAAGAACAGTCTGTGAACGCTTTTCTAAAGAAACTACTCTCCTAGATCCTGGAACTGGATCAACTACTGGGTCCAGGTCTTACAGAACTACAACATTTGGCTAATGATGCAAACACCAATATTCATAGGAATTTGTTAAAAAGATTCGTAAATGAAAAAAAAAACACAAAAAAAATTTACTGTCTTTCAGAGACTTATGCTTCTGATCTGATGCAGCAAACTAACACTCCCACCAAGAACAACTAAAAATAATGGTTCAGCTGAAAAACAACAACAAAATAAAAACCTGATTGAAATCGTCTTAGAGCAACTGGTAAGGCGACCCTTCATGGGTCAAGACCAAGACCTCTGAGACAAGGGAATGCACTGAGCCCTGCATTTGTGGTTGTCTTTTCATTCCAGAGCATTTGCTAATTCCCAGCCTGAGGCATGCACCAAAGAGAAAGAAGCAGGGGCCTGGAGTCTGGAGCAGTATCCCTGGCTAGGGATAAAAATTAGAGTTCAAGGCAGGTAGGACACGAAGGGAGAAGGTCCCAGAGGAAAGAGGCTCCACAGAAGGGGATGTGTGAAGGTGACCTCATACGAGTTGGACTCACTCCTTGTGTGTATCCAAGTTGGGCAGTCCTTTTTCTGCTTCGAGATCTGGTGGCCTTGAACACCAAGATTTTCATTTGAGAGATTTGCCAAACATTAGCTACGTATACATGGGATGAGAAGTCGAGAAAACAAGCAGAAAGAAAATGTTGAGAGGCTTAATAGCAGAGTTTTTGGCAGTCCCATAAATCTGTGGAGTGAAAAAGTAGAGTTCAGAGCCCACCAAGGCAGAGGGCCTCTGGTAAGTGTCCTAGACATTCAGCAGAAAACCCTGAAGGGCTAGACTAGGGGAGAAATGGAAGACCAGAAACAGATGAGCCCATAGCAGATCCCGAAACCTCCACTGGAACAAAAAGAGCAGGGTGACTTGCCTGCCATGTATCTGACTTCCAGAAGAAGCATAAATCCAGTCTAGAGAGAGGTAATGATATCTAGAAATGTTTTATTAAATAATGTCCAAGGTGTAATAAGCACAAAATTATCAGGCATGCCAAGGAATAAGATCAAGGGGACAAAAAGATAATGGAAATAGACCTATAGGGGACCTAAGGAGGAGAGTTATCAGACACAATCTTTGAATGAGTCTTATATAAAACTAATACTAAATCACAAACTGAATTTCTCTCAGGGTTGTGAAATTGGCTCAGCACTTGATAGTCTTTTAATATGGTAGTCATATTAACACTATAAAGGAAAAAAATCAAATGATCATCCTGAAAGGTTCAGAATAGATATTTGATTAACATTTCAACTCAGGGCTAGGGACACAGCTCAGGGGCAGAGCACTTGCCTAGCAAGCATAAGGAACTGGGTTCAATGTCTAATACCACCAACATTTTTCCCACATTATTTCCTAATTTAAATTAAAACTATTATATAACTAGGAATAGAGAAAAATTTCCTTAATCTAAAAAAGTATCTATAAAGACATTTACAACAATTCATCATCCTTCATAGTAATAATAAATCTACACCCCTCCCCTGACATTAGAAATCTGACAGATATTTTAGTGGATTTCAACACTGTACTAGACATCCTATCCAGGACAATAAAAGAAGAAAGAGAAACAAACAAAAAAAGGAATTGAAAAGGAAAAAATAAAACTGATATTTATAGGTAGTATAATAATACTTTTAGAAATTCCAAAAGACTTTACAGAAAAAAAAATTAGAATTAACATGAAATTGTTCAAGGTTACTAGATACAAGACCAATATACAAAAATCAGTTGTATTTATATATGTAAGGAGACACAACTCTGAAATTTTTAAAAATACCATTTCCAATAAAATTATAAAACTTTACTACCTAAATTAATCTAATAAGAAGGTTTGACACACAAAAAACAACTAGACATTATTGAAAGTTATTAGAGAAAGCCTAATAAATGCTATATGCTTGAATGGAACACTCAATATTGGTGAGATGTAAATTATTTCCAAGTTGAGCTCTACATTTAATGTAATTCCAATCAGAATCCCAGCAAGTTTTTTTTTGTTTTGTTTCACTTTTTATGGACACTGACCAACTAATTTTAAAGTTTATGTGGTAATATGAATGGTCATTAGTATCCAAAAGAGTCTCAAGAACAAATTTGGAAAACTTACACACCAGATATCAATCCTCATTGTAAATCTAAAAGAATTAAGACAGTGTAGTATTGGTGCAAGAGGAAAAAAAAAAACAATGGAACAAAATAAAGATCCCAGAAATAGACCCACACCTGGGCAATCACCTAATATAAGATAATGTGCCCCTGAGGTACATGGGAAAAGGCCAGTATTTCCAATAAATGGTACTGAGTCAATTAAGTTTTCAATTCTTGTACAGCTGGCCTATCTAATAATCTACTTCATTATCTCACTTGTGGTCTCAAAACCCTACCGTAGCTTTGCTCATTCTGCTGAAATCAAAGTGTCTACATCTTGCTGCCTCTTGGGTGTTCCCACCATGACTCAAATATATCCAAACCTGAACTCATCTTTACTCCCCTTTCTTAACTTATTTATTATGAATGGCTCAGAGTTTCAAACTAAAAATTCTGTTAAAAAATGTGTCTTTGACCTTCCATGGTTATTTTCTCTGCTGGGAAAATTATGTTCTATCCATAAAATGAGTCTAAATTTGTTAATTTTGTCCAAAAAAATTAAGGCAATAAGTTAGTCTAGGATTAATCCTGGGGGATTCAGCAGTCCAGAATTGGCTTGGTTGACCTAAGAAAATCTTTCTACAAGTTTTGAAAATCAACTCTAAAGCAACACTCTGCCTAACATGTTGATTCTAACATGTGTTTGTTCAGATCCTGAGGATTCTGAAGTTAGGATGAAACATGAAACTTAAAAAAACCCAAAACAACAACAAAAAAATGAACACCAGTCTGTCTAGCCATCCATCCATCCATCTTTGTTTCAAACAGAGGAGTTTGTTTTGCTTATGCCAGGCTGATATACATTTTAAATCTGTAATTAGTTATAATTTTAAATGTCTTTCAAAAAACTGTGCCTTGATAGAACATGGAATAGTTTATCACAGACACAGAAGACACCACAAGACCATCACTGCCAAACAACACAACTGCCGAAATACAGAACACAGAATGTCAAAACTAACAGAGGCCAGTGTGGCCGACTGATGAACCAAAGAGGACCATGACTCAGAAACTAAACATGCTCTCTGTTAAAACTTCTGGTTGACTTCCAAGAGATTCTCTTTGACTTCTAAGTATACAAAGTTCAGTTAAGAACATTAAAGACCTGCCTTTAAGCAAACAAGAAATGTAGATGGAAATGATAGTCTTTCTAGGCCTCAGGATTGCACCATTCATCTAAAGATGCTGTAGAAAGAAAGGTCATAAGAACATTCGAAGAGCCACATGGCGCCATCATGCTACTTCACAGGAGGATGAAAAGTCAAAAGGTAATTCGGAGCAGTCTGTCCTCCAACTGTGAAGACAGCATAGTGTGGGAGCCACACAGAAAACTATAGGAAAGAAGTAAGTGGACAGTAGTGTCAGAATTGAGACAAGAACTCAGACTTTGGGGAAAATTTAGTCTTTCTTCCTGTCCACACCCCTCCTCTAGAAAAGTTGTTACTAGATCAATGGTTGACCAAGGGAACAAAGAATTGCAAAGGTTTCCAGCAGGAAGGCCTCAACTGTCAAAGTCCCAGGACCTGAATTCTCACAAACACATTTTAGCTGCCAATGGAATGTTCTCTTGGCCCTTCAGACAGAGACCCCTTCGGAGACGTGGAAACGGAGTGGGAGGACCTGCCATAGGGAGACTGCTCACCTCTCTGGAACCTCACCTTTATCTTGAGATGGTCCCCATGTCACAGTAAAATCCTAATTTGAGAATTTCAGAGAAGGCTTTCCCCAAACTGTTAGTTCTATGTAAATGCAAATCTTTATCAGCATCATCATGAGGGCATAATGATTTATAATTATCGAAAGTGACATCAAACTTTTTTTGTGGGGGTGGGGTGTTCTGGAGATCAAATCCAGGCCTCATGTATGCCAGGCAAATGCTCTACCACTGAGCCACATCCCTAGCCCACCAAACTCATCTTAAAATGAAATTATCACCCAATACTATGGAGTTAAATTTTTTTAAAAAATAAATAAATAAAATGCAAGGGGCAACTTGGAGTTGAACTTAGTGCCGACCGTGGAGTTGATGATCTCACTCTAATCTATGGGTTGTTTCAGATCTTTCCATGATTTAAGATTCTGTCTAAGAGCTGATTCTCAAATTTTGAGTAAGATATCAAATGCTTCCCTGATATTTCTAAAAGCACCATCTATTTAAAATACTCACTTAAAAAAAAAAAAAAAAAACTTACCTGGTCCAGTTGTCTCTTATCAGTTAAAACACACGTTTCTGCACAGCGCAAAGTGGAGACCTACCTTCCGAGAATCTTCCCCAACCCTCCCTGGGCCAGGTTTTCTGACTGCCTCCCATGTCAGAAACCCCGGGTCGTCCCCTCTTCTGCCCTCAGTCGAATGTAGGACTCAGCATTGGAAAACTTGACTCCCCGACCCCCCTTGTCAAGGATGCCAACTATTTTGCAACCCAAACACTTCTTACATGAAGTGAACCCATCAAGGGTTACAAATGTCACTCAAACACAGATTTGGACACACAAGTTTCCTCACAAGCCTGGAAAGGGATTTTGAGCCAAGACACCCCAAGACAGTACAGATGGGGAGATCAAACCAGCCCCCACCAGGAGTCCTCTGGAAGAACACGAGAGGCAGCGGGAGGCCTGGGCTCCCCGCCCACAGATAAGGAAATCTGGCCAACCTGGAACCCTTCAAAAGCAGGAGCTTCTCCCATTCTCCCAGGATCCCCCCTCTCCTGTGCTCCAAAATCAAACAATCCAAACGCCAAATGCTCCCATCCTAGAAGACCAAGAAATGACAGCCCTCTGCTTTGATAGGGAGCCATCCAAGGTTGGGACCTTCTGGGACCTTTGTTTTCCAAACTCACTGCTGGCCTTGAGAAGTATGTCGCCGCCATTTGAAGCACAAGGCAGCTGTTGTTTTTTGGCTCGAGTTCAGTGTAAACCTTACAAAGTTTCTGTTAGCTCCTTTTAAAATAATAATAATAATAATAATAATAATAATTATTATTATTATTATTATTATTATTATTATTATGAAAAATCCCATAGTCACTAAACTCCCAGCTTAGTGTTTTTACTCTAATGCTTTTCTCCCAGGACAGAGAAAACCATGTTTCCCAAACAAACTCCTGAACCAAAAAAATGTACCAGTACAAAAGTTATTCCCACCAGAGAAATGTAATGGAATAATTAGATTGAAAAATCTATATGTAAAGCCATTCCAGAGAACTGCTGAGTGCCAATTCTCTCCAAAGTCTCAAAAGATGAATATCTAGCGATGAATAATTTGCTTCCCAAAAGAACCCTCCCCCCAACAGCGAAGCCATCAAATATGCTTTTATTTAGGAGTGACAATCAGGCTTTGGAAACCTTCCCTTTCATTCTGATTTTTGATCCATCATAAAGATACCACAATGGCTGTGTTTAGTCATTATTTAGCTGTCCCAGCTTGGAACTCATCTACAACCCTCAGTGGATACTCCACACCATGATGAATTCCCAGCACCGGCCATCACTCCGTCTTGCTCCATTCACCCCGTTAGAGACTTGAACACGTACAAGGGTTCAATGCGGGTGGTGCTTTCGAAACGAAAGTGAACCCTTCATAGATCAAGTTCATGATTCCAAGGATTTCAGCATGCATATTTGTGACAGACCCACACACAGATCAATAAGTTCAGAAGAAACCAAAGTCATTCCTAAATCTCTGGAAATTCTTGGGAAGTCAATAGTCTTCCAAGACCAAAAGCAAGAATCTGGATGCATGTTATACAACCAAAGGTGACAAATTCTTTAGAAAGCCTGTAAGTACAGGGTTCCTACCCTCCAATACACTGTTTTTCTTTCTTACCTTTTTATCTACCATACAATTGCAAGAATATTATGTCACTGGCTTAATTTCGACCTTGTGCACACTGAGAACTACACAGTGATGCTAACCTATGCATTATGTGCTTGATTCTCCCTGGACTGAACCCTTAAGTACCAAGCAAAATCCAAAGTCATTGGCTGCTTTTCCATGCACTACAGATTTGAACTACCTGCTGCGACACTTTATCCTTCTGCCCAGTTCTCCAACCATCACTCCATGGAAGCTATTATTATTATTATTATTAGGCAGCTCCATGAACATATGTCATTGCAGCTTTTTTTTTAAATGGTCTAGACTCATTTTAGGAAACAAGAATAATACAGACACATTGGGGAAAAAAAAACTATCATTCCCTTATATCCAAATGGTAAAAAATATATTAAACCCACTTACTCAAAGGTGAAATCATGTGTGTTTATTAAATGCACAAATAACCTTGTTGTCATCTGAATTAGTATCATTTATAAGCATCATTATATAAATTTAATGTGTGCATTTATTTTAGCCACCCCTGCCCGTCATTCAGCGTGGGGACCAAACAATAATGGAAAACATTTTATCCCCAATTCTCTCAAAAGGTGCTTAGTAAGTCCTCCTAGCTGGCTTGCTCAGGAAAAGATAAGTACTTGGGAAATCAGCTTATTGGGGAAAAAAAATCTTTTCGGCTGAACAGCTCCCTGGAGAACACCCACCTCCTCAAGTTCACGGGCTGTCCCTCCACTGCTAAGCACCTTCCACAGACACACTTGGGGCCATGTGACGACGGAGGGTGAGAAATGGGGCCGGGCCCACCTTGGGGGCTTCCTTGAGCCTTCATACCTGTGCTGATGCTCCTGTAAGACTTGATAAATGCTGATAAGAAAAGTTTGGTTTTTAAAACTGCCCACAACACAGTCCTTGTAGATGCGGAATTCTGCAGCCGTCACAGCCTCACCCTCAGGAATCTGGGATAAGTTGAACTTGAACTCTTTGTGGTGTCGCTGGCGAGGGGAGAACTCCTTGTCGTACTCCACTATAGGATTAAACAAGAGAGAGTGACAGCTATTGTTATTGACTAAGGGCCACAGGCTCGCCTCCTGACAGGGGTCGGGGGAAGGACGCTGGCTACAGGGTCAGACAGCCCAGTTCACCATCACCGCAGCCCCTCAGGACCACATGAACTTCTTGGGCCGTTTGCAGTTTAAACACTTTGGTTTGAGTATTGGGTACAATGAATTGCATGACAGCTAGTTCTTTGGACCCTTGGCTTCAGGGTCTAAATAACTGTCATGCAATGACTCTCCCCGAAAGTAGGGAGAGTCTGACTTTGTGGGGAAAGGTGGAGAATGAACGAACTCCCATCCTGACCACCACGCCCTCCCAGCCCACGTCCCTCCCAGGGCTTTTCTCTCCTCAGTTCTGTTCACAGGTCACCATCTGCCGCTGGCATGACCCAGGTGGCCCTGCATTGAACTTGAGTGGGGTGGCGTGAGAGCACTGGGTGGGGGGAGAGGACAGCATATTCTCCCCTGGGCCTGAAGTTCTACCTCTGACTGAGGGTACAGCTTTGGAGAATATGGCTCCCTGCTGTCCACCTGCTGGGGGAAGCTGGGGGTTGAATGATGGTGGGGGGGACCCTCTGCCCTGGTAAACTGTCGGAACCCCATTTAATCTGTGAGTAGATCCCAAGCAGAACTAGTACGTGTGAGGGAATCACCAGTGGTATCGTTCACTATTTTCTAATGGTTTACACTGAAAGAAATCCTTTGGAAAAGGATTAGGTCTAAAATAATTAAATTAATTATATTAAATTATTAGTAATTTAAATTATTTGAAATGATGCTAGTTTTCCAACCGTGGATGAATGGATATGTGGTGTAGGCACAATGGAATACTACCAAGCCATTAAAAAGGAAGGATATTGTGCTGTCTGTGACAATGTGGAGGACATTATGCAGAGAGAAATAAGCCAGGCTCGGAAAGACAAACCCCATAGGCTCTCACTGATGCATGGAATTGAGGAAAGTCAAGCTCAAAGAAAGAAGCAGAGGTGGAAGGGTGGTTGCCAGGGGTTAGGGCATAAGGGGAGGGTGGGGATTTGGGGAAAGTGGGTTGGTCCAAGGGTCCAAAGATCAGTTTTGCATTAATTTCACAGATCTATTTTATAGCCTGGTGACTAATAATACCATAATGCATACTTGAAATTTATTAAAAGAGTACATTTTCAGTGTTCTCATCACACACACA
The DNA here is from genome assembly GCF_964194105.1 of Spermophilus citellus. Taxonomy (NCBI): domain Eukaryota; kingdom Metazoa; phylum Chordata; class Mammalia; order Rodentia; family Sciuridae; genus Spermophilus; species Spermophilus citellus. The sequence goes on from NC_138186.1 coordinate 16,884,057, forward strand.
CAAAAATGAAAACATCTTATCTCTGTGAGGGGATGGAGACCTTACTTAGCTTGGCAGTGGTGATCATTTTACAATGTATGTGTGTATCAAAACACATACATTTATATCCCTTAAATACATACATTTTTTGTCAATTACACTTTGATAAAACTAGAAAAATAAGTTTTTTAAATGAAATCTTTTTCCTGCATGAAAAAATCAATACAGAAATTTGCAATTACTGATTATCATTTTTTGAAGTCAGCTTCAGCTCTCAAATGTATACATAAAGTCCCGTGTGAGAGAGACGACATGAAACCTCAGGGTTTAATTCAGAGTCATTATGAAGGAAAAAAAAAAGGTGGGTTCTGTGGCCACTAGCCCTGACTCTGTCCCCTGAGTCGAGAAACACTCCTACCCCTCAGTGCCTGTTAGTTTTTTCTCAGTGGCAACCGGGAGGAAACCTCATGAGCAGATCCACCCTGGATGGCAGAGCCTTCCTAGGGCTCATGGGCAGAAAACAAAACTAAAATCATTTGCCACCTTGAACTTTTGACTTCCTCCCCACGTGTTGTTTCTTATCATGATCAAAGAAAAGTTGTGAAGATTCAGAATATTTTTTTTAAAAAATCAAAACACCTAAGAGCTCTCAAGAGGACCCAACACCCTTGATGGCATTTACAGAAGCTAAGGAGAGAGGAGCCTTCTATGGGGACAAGATTTTAAACAGAGAACTTCTGGAATGGACATGTCATTATGCAATGATTCTTTAATGTTGGGATTTCCTTTTTTTCCTTTTTTTTTTTAAAATTTTGGGGGTCAAAAAAGAACAAGCTTTGGCTTCTGCAAGCACTTGAATGTAAAGTAAAAAGAGGTCCAACCAGAAAGTACACACCCCAGTTCAGCCCCAACAGGACAGCAGGGTTTCTAATTAGTGGCCGAGCATGAAAAGCAATATTGTTAAAGAGTTCACCCAAGGACGTGCACACGGGACACTGTATCACTTTCCCCCAAACTGATCTGCCTTTTAAGTCTGATATGTTATCACTGTTGGTTAAAAAAAAATTGAATCAAATCTGATTTCCCAAAGAGTCTTTCTTAAACAACAACAAAAAAACCCAAACCCAGAGCTTTTCTATAGAGTCTTTTGGATGCTTAATTTCAACATTGCTACATGAAAATACAGAGAGCATGTATAAGAAGTCTTTCAATCTCTCTTACTATGAATCAAGAGTTGGAGGAAAAAAATACAGATGTGAAGTGAGACAGAGGATAGTAACTAAGACTTTTCAGTTACAAAGATTCAAGATACAAAAATTTCCATATATGAGGAATGTGGTAGCTAGTTTTTGACAGGTGCACCTCCAAGAATAAATCACCCTTCCCTGTATTCATACACTCGAGTGGTCCCGTAATCTGCTCCGTAATCTGCTTTGGACCATGGAATGCAGCAACAGTGGAACTCAGCCATTTTTTAGGTCAGGTTGTAAGTACTGAACTTTCTTCCGCACTTGTGTGAGAAAAGATGGCAGCCGTGTAAGAAGCTGGACTACCCAGAGACCTCCATATTGTGAGGAAGCCCAAGCTAGCCATGTAGAGAAGTGCATGGGAGGAGAGTGAGAAGGATTGAAGGAAGAGAAGAGAAGAGAGAGAGAGAGAGAGAGAGAGAGAGAGAGAGAGAGAGAGAGAGAATATGAACGAACACACCACAAATTGGCCAAACACTCAGCAGAGGCATCAGACATGTTATAAAAGGTCATCTGGGCCATCAAGTCCAGTGGCCATCTGTTCTCACCATCTGGTTGCAACTACAGGAGCAACCTTTCTCAAGAATGGCCCAGGTAAACCCATCATCTCAGAGGACTGTGAGGGGTGACGATGCATCGCTGGTTTTAGCCACTTTGTTTTGGGGGGATTTGTTTTGCAGTCCCAACAGGATAACACAAAAAGAGAAAAGACGACAGGAGAGGCTAAGAAAGGGAGCAGGAGAGCGCAGGCGCATCCGACCATGCTAGGAAGGGGAAGAGTGTGTGCAATTCTTGAGGATAAGGATTATGCAATGCTGGAAGGCAGTGCGGATGACTAAGGAGGAATCCTGGCAAATTCTCACAGATGCAAAGAGATAAAGATCCTAAAAATGCGAAAAAGAGAAGCCCAGTTCAAAGCATTCATTTAATCACAATGTGAACTAGAACCCGCTGCCTTTTAAGGGCATTTTCCCATTTCTCCTCTACCAAGACATTCTCAAGGCATTCTGCACATTCTTTTCTTTGATCCTTCTTGGGGGACACTTATGATCTCTTTTGCCCCTCGAGTCTCTGATTTCAACCTTTCCCTTACTATGGGTCTTCTGAATGCCCCATTGGTGTCTCTCAGCTCCCAGCTGAAGGTCTTCCCCACTCTGCCAGACAACTCAGCCACCATCCCTGAAGTCTCTCCGGAACTTCTCCTTTCTCCCCTACTCTTTTGCCTGTGGTAGGATTTGCACAATGCATTTGCGAATGTCTCACGGGGGTTAACACAATGTGGTTAATGGAAATAAACACAATGTGGTTACTACTTCCATATGCATCTGAAGGCCACAGTGGTAGAATTGTAATATTTCCAATGAACTTAGCAATTCCAGTTATAGGACTATGGATTGATTCCCTAAATGTCAAATAGTTCAGTAAATAGGAAAACAAGGGAAAGAACAAGGGCTAAGTTTTGAATTCGGTCTTAGTACCTAGCTGTAATCCTAATATTCGTCTTATCAATGGTGGTGCTAATGTGGTATACAAGGAAGTAGGGACCAAGATGGTAAGGAAATGTCAAATTGTGACACTTGTTTGGAATTCCAGCTCCCCCCTCCACTTATGTATATGATATTAGTCAAAAGTTTCAGGGTTAGTTAAGTGGGAAGAATTCTGAAGAATAAGTGAAACATTCTACATCAATAGCCCGTGGCACGGCATAAGTGCCCCATAAATGACAGTTGTGATAACCACTGGCTGTTATTTGAGAATCTAGCTCCTCTGGACTTAGAGTGCGCCTTTGATGAGCAATTCAAAATCACTCCTCAGTCCACACATCAAGCCAATTAACACTTTCCCTAAACTGGCTTTGGAACAATGCATTCTGCAAAACGGGTAGTGAAATCTCAACATCCTTGGTGTTCAGTTAGTGAACGGTGCTGCGTTCTCTTGGGCAAGAGTTCCTAGAATTTAATTTCAAGGACAAGTTAAAACACTTTCAAAGAATGGTGATGACCTCATACAAGGTCATTGACATCTTCTGTCTGCTCTTTGTAAGGACAATAAAACAACAAATGGCATTCCTTTAACTATGATTTCATTTCTAGAAATCCTTTTAATACCAAATAAAACAGAAAGGACCTAATTGAAGAATACACTACCACCCTCTAAATTGAAAAAACACTTGGCTTTATAAATCTCCCTTTCTCTTTTTGGCTTCAGACCCTCTCTACCAGTTGAAGTTTTAGGTCAGTCCTAGATCTTTGGCCAATATGTAGGAACTGTAGGCCCAAGGAATCAAAGCTACTGGTTTAAGATGGAAAAGGTAAATTATGTAACATTATACATACAACAGTCTTGCCCGGGTCCCACGCAGGTGGTGGAAATGGGGTTCCTCCTGGTGGAGTGGGCTGGCTGAGAAATAAAAATTAAGAAAAATAGAACAACGAAAAAAACCCCACACGACACAGAAAGTAGTTTCAAAAGTGGGGGCAGGACGGACAAGCCCATCTGACAGATGGAGCTTCTAGACTCTGGCAAAATGGAGCCCGGGCCTGCTTTATTTATATTGGGAAATATCAATGACCTTCCATAGAATGTTCTTCACCAAAAAAAGTTAAAGGTGAGCTATTCAGTTCCCAATGGGTTGCACCCATCTCCAGATCAATATCTTCCTAGCAGAGTAGAGGTATAGGTCACGTGCATTGGGCAATCTATTGCCACGGGAGAACCCCGGACAGTGCACAATGCCAAACCTAAATCTCCCTGGCTACCATACCGAGAGAAGACCCTCATGTAATTCACAGATGGCTTCCCACACAAAAGGTACTGAGGATTAATAACTCATCTATACAGGGTAGTGAGCTTTGCTGCAGCATGTTCACAGGTACATAAAAACATAATTTGACCAATTTTACTCCCAAATACTGCAGATGACTATAGTTAACCGGCACTGAGCTTCAACACCAGAACATCACCTTCCCTCTCCATCCCCTCCCGCCTCTGCACCAAAGCTACCTTGTGTCAAACAGTGTTTATCATTACCTTGCTTTAAAAAAATGAACAGTTCTACTACACGCGTGTGAATCACTAAATTACAGTGTGTAGTTTTTCTGTTTTCCTTAAAGCCTCTCCTGTGCAGGCGCGATGGGAATTTTCAGGTCCATTAGAAACACAGGTGTGGTCACAGAGCAAAGAGGGAGCCCTCAAGGCCAGCCAGGCTGCCCATCAGGCTCAAGTTTCATGGTGAGCGTGGCTGCTCTGCAAATGGGGGTGACCTCTCAGTCCTCGCCCATCTTGAATATTAAAAATATGGGCACTTCCTCACAAGCGTTGGGGAGGAGGTGGAGAAACTGGAACACGTGTGCATTACTGGTGGGTTTGTAAGATGGTGCAGCCACTGCGGAAAAGAGTAAGGAGGCTCTCAAAATACTAAGCATGGAATTACCTTATCTTTCTCAATGTATTTGCAAAAGAACTGAAAGCAGGTCTTTGAACAACCTCTATAAACACATTCATAGCAATATTCATAAAAGCCAAAAGCTGGAAGCAACTCAACTATCCACCAATAAAAGGAAGGATAAGCACAATGCGATATATACACCATATTTACAACAATGGAATATTATTCGGCCTTCAAAAGGAAGCAAATGATGACATGCTACATCACAGATGGACCCTGATGACATCATGCTCAGTGAAATGAGCCAGTCACAAATGGACAAGTATGGTATAATATAATGAGGCACCTAGAGTAATCAAGTTCACATAGACAGAAAACAGAATGGAGTTGCCAGAGACTGGAGAAAGGAAACAGGGAGTTATTGAATGGCTACAGAGTTTCTATGTGTGAAGATCAAGTTCTGGAGGTAGATGGTGGTGCTGCTGCAGAGCAGTACGGATGGATTTAATACCGCTGAACTGCACACTTAACGTTGTTAAAATGATAAGTTATATGTTATGCATATGGACCATAATTTAAGAACCTGTTAAAAATGAACAGTTTTTTAATATGATTGTATCTAAGTTAAAAACAATTCTTCACCATCCCCTAATATCCAATCCATCCTCAAATTTCCTGAAATATCTCAAATATAAACTTTCTATGTTTGGTTTAGTTGGATCAGGATCCTGATCCTAATAGGGTTGACCCATTATATTTGGTTGTTTTTGTCTTTTAAGTTCATTTTTATTAGTGCTTGTTGTTTATACAGAACAGTGGGTTTTGTTGTGGCAAATTCATAGGTACCTAACAATATAACTTGATCGATCTCCTCCAAATACTTCTGTCCTCCCTTCCTGTGACCTTTCCCTCATCCCTAACCATCACCCTTATACTTTCATGGTCCCTTTTTTCCTTCATTTCCCCTCTAGCTTCAACATATGAGAGAAAACACACGATACTCTTCTGAGTCTGACTTATTTCCTTCAAAATTATGTCTCTAGCCAGGCACAGTGGTGCGTGTCTGTAATCCCAACAACTCGGGAGGCTGCGGCTAGAGGACTGCAAGTTCTCAGCCAGCCTCAGCAACTTAGTGAGGCTGTAAGCAACTCAGTGAGACCCTGTTTCAAAATAAAATATAAAAAGGGCTGGGAATGTGGCTTAGAGGTAAAGCACCCCTAGGTTCAATCCCCAATACCCACCCCCGCCAAAAAAATTACATCTCTAGTTCTATCCATTTTCCCTGAAGTCTCTTTAAACTTACCCAATCAGAATTTTTTTTAAAAGAGCTCCATTAGCTCCAAAATAATAAAGAACCATACAACTAACAACATTTTTAATGATGACCCATTCAAACTACTTCAAGCTGCCTTTAAAACCTGGAGACTAGTTCAGTACTCCAAGAATGACGGACAGGAAGGGGCAGGTTCCACAGCTGTGGGCCCAGGAAGGAAGCTCAGTGGCAGCTCCCTTGACTGAAGGTTCCCTTGCCTGTTCTGCCACCTTTCATCTGTATGTACTCTTGGGACTTACTGCCAGGGACACAACCCACGAGGTGTCGTGAGGCTTCGAGTTAGACTTGCTTCAGGAATCTGTTGGGGACTGTCCTCTCACATGCTTTTTTTATTATAATTAAATGCAATAGTGGGATCTGTTGTTGCAACCCCTCTCTTTTTTTTTCTCTTTTTTTTATTGGTTGTTCAAAACATTACATAGTTCTTGATATATCATATTTCACACTTTGATTCAAGTGGGTTATGAACTCCCATTTTTACCCCGTATACAGATTGCAGAGTCACATCAGTTACACTTCCACTGATTTACATATTGACATACTCATGTCTGTTGTATTCTGCTGCCTTTCCTATCCTCTACTATCCCCCCTTCCCTCCCCTCCCCTCTTCTCTCTCTACCCTCTCTACTGTAATTCATTTTCCCCCCTTGTATTATTTTTCCCTTTCCCCTCACTTCCTCTTGTATGTAATTTTGTATAACCCTAAGGGTCTCCTTCCATTTCCAAGCAATTTCCCTTCTCTCTCCCTGTCCCTCCCACCTCTCATCCCTGTTTAATATTAGTCATCTTCTCATGCTCTTCTTCCCTACTCTGTTCTTAGTTACTCTCCTTATATCAAAGAAGACATTTGGCATTTGTTTTTTAGGGCTTGGCTAGCTTCACTTAGCATAATCTGCTCTAATGCCATCCATTTCCCTCCAAATTCTATAATTTTGTCATTTTTTAATGCAGAGTAATACTCCATTGTGTATAAATGCCACATTTTTTTTATCCATTCGTCTATTGAAGGGCATCTAGGTTGCTTCCACAGTCTTGCTATTGTGAATTGTACTGCTATGAACATCAATGTAGCAGTGTCCCTGTAGCATGCTCTTTTTAGGTCTTTAGGGAATAGACCCAGAAGGGGAATAGCTGGATCAAATGGTGGTTCCATTCCCAGCTTTCCAAGAAATCTCCATACTGCTTTCCAAATTGGTTGCACCAATTTGCAGTCCCACCAACAATGTACAAGTGTACCCTTTTCTCCACATCCTCGCTAGCACTTGTTGTTGTTTGACTTCATAATGGCTGCCAATCTTACTGGAGTGAGATGGTATCTTAGGGTGGTTTTGATTTGCATTTCTCTGACTGCCAGCGATGGTGAGCATTTTTTCATGTACTTGTTGATTGATTGTATGTCCTCCTCTGAGAAGTGTCTGTTTAGGTCCTTGGCCCATTTGTTGATTGGGTTATTTGTTATCTTATTGTCTAATTTTTTGAGTTCTTTATATACTCTGGATATTAGGGCTCTATCTGAAGTGTGAGGAGTAAAGATTTGTTCCCAGGATGTAGGCTCCCTATTTACCTCTCTTATTGTTTCTTTTGCTGAGAAAAAACTTTTTAGTTTGAGCAAGTCCCATTTGTTAATTCTAGATATTAATTCTTGTGCTATGGGTGTCCTATTGAGGAATTTGGAGCCCGACCCCACAGTGTGTAGGTCGTAGCCAACTTTTTCTTCTATCAGATGCCTTGTCTCTGGTTTGATATCAAGCTCCTTGATCCATTTTGAGTTAACTTTTGTGCATGGCGAGAGAAAGGGATTCAGTTTCATTTTGTTGCATATGGATTTCCAGTTTTCCCAGCACCATTTGTTGAAGATGCTATCCTTCCTCCATTGCATGCTTTTAGCCCCTTTATCAAATATAAGAAAGTTGTAGTTTTGTGGGTTGGTTTCTGTGTCCTCTATTCTGTACCATTGGTCCACCTGCCTGTTTTGGTACCAGTACCATGCTGTTTTTGTTACTATTGCTCTGTAGTATAGTTTGAAGTCTGGTATCGCTATACCACCTGATTCACACTTCCTGCTTAGCATTGTTTTTGCTATTCTGGGTCTTTTATTTTTCCATATGAATTTCATGATTGCTTTCTCTATTTCTACAAGAAATGCCATTGGGATTTTGATTGGCATTGCATTAGACCTATAGAGAACTTTTGGTAATATCGCCATTTTGATGATGTTAGTTCTGCCTATCCATGAACAGGGTATATTTTTCCATCTTCTAAGATCTTCTTCAATTTCTCTCTTTAGGGTTCTGTAGTTTTCATTGTATAAGTCTTTTACCTCTTTTGTTAGGTTGATTCCCAAGTATTTTATTATTTTTGAGGATATTGTGAATGGAGTGGTTGTCCTCATTTCCATTTCAGAGGGTTTGTCGCTGATATACAGGAATGCCTTTGATTTATGTGTGTTGATTTTATATCCTGCCACTTTGCTGAATTCATTTATTAGCTCTAATAGTTTCTTTGTAGACCCTTTTGGGTCTGCTAAGTATAGAATCATGTCATCTGCAAATAGTGATAATTTAAGTTCTTCTTTTCCTATTTCTATGCCTTTAATTTCTTTTGTCTGTCTAATTGCTCTGGCCAGTGTTTCGAGAACTATGTTGAACAGAAGTGGTGATAGAGGGCATCCCTGTCTTGTTCCAGATTTTAGAGGGAATGCCTTCAATTTTTCTCCATTCAGAATGATGCTAGCCTGGGGCTTAGCGTAGATTGCTTTTACAATGTTGAGGTATGTTCCTGTTATCCCTATTTTTTCGAGAGTTTTGAACAAAAAGGGATGCTGTACTTTGTCGAATGCTTTTTCCCCATCTATCGAGATGATCATATGGTTCTTATTTTTAAGTCTATTGATGTGGTGAATAACATTTATTGATTTCTGTATATTGAACCAGCCTTGCATCCCAGGGATGAATCCTACTTGATCATGGTGTACAATTTTTTTGATATGATTTTGTATCCGATTCGCCAGAATTTTATTGAGGATTTTTGCATCTAGGTTCATTAGAGATATAGGTCTGTAGTTTTCTTTCTTTGAAGTATCTTTGTCTGGTTTAGGAATCAGTGTGATGTTGGCCTCGTAGAATGAATTTGGAAGTTCTCCCTCTTTTTCTATTTCCTGAAATAGCTTGAAAAGTATTGGTATTAGTTCCTCTTTAAAGGTTTTGTAAAACTCTGCTGTATACCCATCCGGTCCTGGGCTTTTCTTAGTTGGTAATCTTTTGATGGTTTCTTCTATTTCCTCAATTGATATTGGTCTGTTTAGGTTGTCTATATCCTCCTGACTCAATCTGGGCAGATCATATGACTTAAGAAATTTATCGATGCCTTCACTATCTGCAACCCCTCTCTTTTGAAGAAGTGATCTCTGTCTTCAAAGTCTGGCCAACTTATCTGTTGAATCATCTGATTCTGGTGTTTGGGGGAAGATTTTTAACGATTCATTTATTTTCCTTTTTAAAATTTTTTTTTGTTTTAATTAGTTACACATGACAGTACAATGATCTTGACACATCATACATTTGAATCAAATGGGGTATAATTTCTCATTTTTCTGAGTGTACAGGTTGCAGAATCACATTGGTCATGCAGTCACGTATACACATACAGCAATACTAGTGTCTATTTTACAGAAATAGTCAAGCTATTTTTTTAACTCAGTGTGCATTATCTAAAGGTTTCTCAATATTGGTTTAATTTTTCAAATTTGTTGCTATGATTTTTTTCCATAGTATTATGTAATCTCTGCTCTGTCAATGGCTATTTATATTTTCCATTCCTAATAGTTTACTTGCGCATTTCCTTTTTCTTGACTGAACTTCTTGGGGGGTCATTTTTCCCCCACTATTGGTTGACTGTAATAAAGGTATTATAATAGTGGTATCTTACTAATAGCATTCCACTAAATCTGAATTATTTCAACTAACGTTGTCTAGAGGAAAATAAAGACACCAACTTTTTTTTGTGTGTGTGTGGTGCTGGGGATTGAACCCAGGGTCTTGTGCATGCTAGGCAAGCACTCTACCAACTGAGCTATATCCCCAGCCCAACACCAACTGTTTAAATTGCAAACACAAAAGAGAAAATTAAAAAGGAAATGAGAAAGGAGAAAAAGAAGCCAAAAATCTACTTAAAACATTTATTTTATTTATTCCTCATTTACTAGACTACACTCTGGGTAACTTGGTCTAATTAGCTAAGGCAATTTTATTAATTCCCAGTAAATTCTACATGTTACAAATACTTTGTTTTACTGATGGTTACAAGCCAAACTCGAAACTCTTTCTTTTTTAAAGTTCACTCCATTGACCAATGTGAGCAGTTTTTCACATGATGGCACAATTCATTTAATTTTAGGCAACAGGACAATTCAGGTCATTCTTCCAAGGGTTGTAACAACAGCTGCCTTTGGACTTTTAAACTGTACATGCACACGACCTTGAATAGCAAGACAGACACTAAGTGGAACTCTCCAACTCACTTTTCAACCACAGTGAGATAAGACTTCACTTTCTGGGGTTCACCAACTGCTTACAAATGTTCATATTTCATGAGAATCAAAGATGTCAGGAATCTGTTTCCCTGGATGATGCACTCCAAATGACTTTTTTAATGCTTTACTTATTACTTTTTAAAATTTTTAATTTGTTCTTAGATATACATGGCAGTAGAGTGTATTTTAACATATTGTGTATACATAAGTATAACTTTCCATTCTCATAGTATGCTTTATTTTTTATTTTATGTAATTATGGACCCCCAAATAGGTACAAAAAGAGTCAAGCGATCCCTTCAGGCCAGCTTCCCCAGATGGTGACATCTTACATAATTGAAGTGCAACATCAGCATCAGGGAGAGAACATTGGCATGACACCTTCACCTGGCGACACGTGCTTTGATTTCACCAGGTTTCCCGTGTGCGTGCCCTGGTCTGTGTGTGTTCTATGACATCACATGACCGGTTCATGTAACCACACTGACATCCAGATCCAGGACCCTTCTGTCACCACAAAGGAATCTTTTGGGCTCTACTTTTATTCCAATGAATTCCTCAGACTAGATGCAGTGGATATATGATAAAGAGTCTCAGGACTGACATTAAGCATTTGCATATCGCCATTAGTAATGGGAGTAAACCAAGTCATTTATTGTTTTAAAAAAATTTTTTTAAATCATTTTCATACCCAAATATAGTTACTAACATCATTTCATGTTGGAAGATGCTCAAGAGCTAAAACTATATGTGTCCTTCTGGGGAAGTGAGTAGTGGATCTCAGTGATCATCAAAGAAGGCATTCCACATTTAATCAATAAACATATGTTAGGAAGAAAGACTTACTAATCACAGTCGTGACAGAATGCAATTAATGTCCAATAACCACATTTTTTGCCCACTTACAAAGACTGAGATAAAGAAGCAATAGGACCACGCCTGATAAAAATCAATATAGTTGGGCTGGGGATGTGGCTCAAGCGGTAGCGTGCTCGCCTGGCATGCGTGCGGCCCAGGTTCGATCCTCAGCACCACATACCAACAAAGATGTTGTGTCCGCCGAGAACTAAAAAATAAATATTAAAAATTCTCTCTCTCTCTCTCTCCTCTCTCACTCTCTCTTTAAAAAAAAAATCAATATAGTTAACGTGAATTTTTTTTCATAACTGAGAAAAAGTTATGAAACATCTTTGGTCAAAACACAGATGGAACAGCCCAAAAGCAAAGCACAGACTCTCTCGCCACAACTCCCATTTCCACAGCAGACCATAATGGGCAGAACGTCCTCCCTGTGAGGGAGAGAAGAAACTAAACCCTGCTCACACCATGAGACTGGCATTTCTTTTATACAAAATATCCGGATTCTCCGAGTGATCTGATAAGGTGGCTGTCTTTGATATGCTGCAGCGTGACAACAACACACCCTGTTGTGTTCTTTTCATTCACCCCACTTGAATTATGCTATAGTTTTGTTTGTGGATTCCTACCTTCTATCAATTCTGGAAAATTCTATCAGCTCAGTCACTATGGCCTCTTCCCCCATTCTCTTCAATGTCCCCTTTAAACATGACAGTGACATGCGTATTAGACTTTCTAACGTCCACATCTCTTCTCGGCTTGTTGGCATCATTTATCTCCTGGTCGCGGGGTTGCAAAATTTCTTCAGGTGTGTTTACAAGTTCACCGATTCTCTCTTTTACTGTGTTTCATGTGTAGTTCAAGCATCTATGAGTTGTTGTTGTTTTTTTTTTTTATTTTAAAGATTTAAATTCTTTTTTAATAGTTCTACTTCTTATTGTTAGGTCTTCTTGATAATTTTTAATCCTGTACTATTTGTTATACTATTATCCCTTTCTGTATTTGTACATAATTGTCTCACTTTTTCGATCTAACTTGGTGTCTGTTCTCGAATATGTGAAATCCTTGGGGTGCTTCAGCCGTGTGGCTTTACTGTCCCTCTGATGATGCTCATTTGGGTGGTGTGTTTTCTTAAGTGTTTGGGGATTTTTGTTTGTTTGTTTTTAGGTAATTTCTGATTGAAATCCACCCTTAATATTTAAATCAGTGTTTCTTTGGTTAAAAAAAGAAAGAAGAAGAGGAGGAGGAGGAGGGGAGGAGGAGGAGGAGAGGAGGAAGGGGGAAAGGAGGAGGAGGGGGAGGAGGGGGGAGGAGGAGGAGGAGAAAAAAGAGAAAGGGATGGGGAAGAGGAAGGGAAGGGGAAGAGGAAAAAGGAGGAGGTGAAGGAGGAGAGGAGAAGAAAGAGAACTTTTGCCTTCGCAAGGAACACTGCCAACTTGGAATCTCTTGATCCTCTTGCAGAGTCTCAGCTTAATGCATGAGCCCCAGGGCAGTTCCCCCACTCATCCCAGGCCCTGAGCTGGACTCAGGATCCACAGCGTTGGTCTCTGCACCCAGAAACGCAGCCTTTGTGTTTGTTCGCTCCTGGAAACCCACTCAGGGGTGTCTCAGAGACTCTGGTGCCCGAGGCCTGTTGATCCTGGATCCTGCTGTATTCTAGCGGGAGGCCTCCTAGATTATCTGCTCTGCAGTGCTTCCAGAATTCAGTTTTTATCTCTTATGTTTGGGAAACAACATTTGGGACACATTCCTCTCAACTCCTAAAGATACTGGAAAGCTGGCTTAATGTCTGAAGAGTTTACAAAGCAGTTTCACACACGTTATTATCTCATCTGTTTCTCAGAATAGTCCCAGAAGGTGGGCAGGGCAAGCAGCGCCACATCAAGTCAACGGGAACCTGGCCAGTGGCAGTGGTGTGGCTTCCCCACGCCACTTACCTTTATGATTCCAACTGTTCTCTCTGTACTGATACCTCCCCAACACCCCGCTCCAGCCCACTGCTCTTTCTGAAGATACCCTTCCTCCTCCAGGCCCCCTACATTTGAGGACAAAATCCACAAAATTAAACGTGCTTTCTCCCCATCAGCCTGTCCTGTAACTCTACCTCTGTCCACCTGCTACTCCAAATTGTCCAAATCATCACCAATGCCTGTTGACTTTACCTTCTAGAACCTCACTCTCCAATACAGTAGCCAAAGCCTCATGCTATTACTTAAATTGAAAACTCAGTTCCTCACAATAGCCACATTGAACTTTTTTTTTGTTTTCAGATGTCCTAAAAACTGAACACAATAGTGTCATAAGTATTATGAGAAATCAATGTGAACAGTCAAGTTTTTATTGTGCACTTAAATTCCTTTGCATTTCTTTTTATTTTTATCTAGTTATTCTTTTATTCATTTATTGGTGCTGAGGATCGGACCCAGGGGTGCTTCATCACTGAGCTGCATTCCCAGCCCCTTTATATATCTTATTTTGAGACAAGGTCTCACTAAGTTGCTTAGGGTCTTGTTGAGTTGCTGAGGCTGGACTCAGACTTGTAATCCTCCTACCTCAGCCTCCCAAGTCACTGGGATTACAGGCATGTGCCACTATACCTGGCTTAATTTTATATTTTGGAGAAGTTTTAGGTTTCTAGAAAAACTATTCTGAACGCACAAAGAGTTCCCATATCTCCCTTCCTGATTCCCCGTTATTAACACTTTGCATTCCTGCAGGAGTACATTTTTTACAATTGAGGAGTCTACACTGATACATTCATTAACTAAAGTTAATAGTTTACACGAGGGTTCCCCTTTAGTGCGCATGCCATGAATTTGGACAAATGTATGACAAGTGTCCAGGATGACGGCATCATACAGGGTACACTGGTCACATCTGAAGTGCTTTATAGCCCCACGTGGCTGGTGGATACAGTTCTGAAGAGCAAGTTCTACTGGATGGCGCTCCTCTAGAAGGGTCTCAAGCTCACCTGTTGGGCTCTCTCCACTACCACTGTCCTTGGGCAGAGCCTTGGTCCCACTGCCTTCAGAGAAGCCCTCAGGGTCCACGCTCCACACCTCACCAGCACCACAACCACACACCTGACTTGAATTGTGGTGACGGAGCCCTTTAGTCTGTCCTCTGAGCATCTCCAGCGTCATCACATCTTCCCTGTCTTAAACTCTATTTTGGGGGGACATTAAACTGCTCTATTTTTCTGGCCGTACTCCCCAGGACCTCATGCCTCTGTATTTTTTAAACAATCCAATCTACTTGCTCTTTAGATTATTATTATTATTATTATTATTATTATTATTATTATTTGTGTGTGTGTGTGTGTGTGTGAGAACCAGGGATCTACACATGCTAAACATGAGCTCCTGTACAGAGCTATGCTCTCAGCCCTGTGGGTTCTCTTCTGAAAGGCACTAACCTTTGGCCAGGTGCAGTGGTGCACACCTGTAATCCCAGTGGCTTGGGAGGCTGAGGCAGTTCAAAGCCAGCCTCAGCAAAAGTGAGGGGCTAAGCAACTTGGTGAGGCCCTGTCTCTAAATACAATGCAAAATAGGGCTGGGGATGTGGCTCAGAGGTCAAGTGCTCCTGAGTCCAATCCCTGGTATCTAAATAAAAAAATAAATGGCACTAACCCTCTTCATCAGGGTTCTGCTCTGATGTCCTGTTAACCTTCTAACATCACCGCACTGGGGATCAGGTTTCGACATGTGAATTTGGGTGGGAGGGCACCAACATTCAGTCTCTTTCAGTAATACAGTAATATTTTAAATCTTCCCTTAAGACTGAATTCCAGGAAGTCTTCAGATATAATTTGAATCCTAAGTATCCCCCAAAGGCCCATGTTTTGAAGGCTTGTTCCTCAGTACGGTGCCACTGGGAGGTAGTGGGCACTTTAAGAGGTGGGGCCTAATGAGAAGTCTTTAGGTCACTGAGGGCGTGGCCTTCAAGGGGATTGTGGGACTCCAGCCCCTTGGCCTCTTTCACTTCTCAGCCCTGAGGTGAGGGATTGTGTCCTGCCATGGCCTGCTGCCCCACCATAGGCCCTTTCTACCAGTGACTCTTGTGAATAGTGTTTTTATGGACACGCATTTACATGTAATTCAGTTCTTTGGGGCACTGATCTCTTTCATTTTCTCTTACTCTATGTCTCTCCTCAGCTACTCAGTCCCCAGTGTCAACCTAAAGTAGCTCAGAGTCTATGCATGGTCTCCAGTAAACACAAGGGTGATGAGCTGCACCCTCTTCCCAGGGGAACTGCCAAGACACCTGAGAGGATGAGGCTGGGAGTTGATGTCACCCAAGAACAGGCCGAGCATCGAGCCCCGTGGCCCACACACAGTAGGCTCCTAGTGAGAGTCAGCCGGACCTGCTTGGAAATGAGGTTAATCCAGGGGAGTCACAGAGGAGACTCAGAGAAGGAGAAATGGGTGTTGCAGACTGATAGTGGAGAGGAGAAAAGGATAACCCAGATCAACACCGTGGGAAGGGTGACAAGGGAGACCAGAGATAAGCAGGGACAAGAGAGGGCACGTCCTGCCAAAAGAAATCCTGGCACAGGTGAAAAGCAAGGAACTCTAATCAAGTAGCTACTGTCTTTTTCTTTTTTCAGGAGCCTAGCATGCAGGAAAGACTCAGGACCAGCAGACTGAAGATGGAGATCAAGAGGCAGCACTAACTCTTCTTAGCCATGTCCAGTGACATTTTCAGTCTCTTGAGGTGGCTACAGAATGGCCATGAAATCTGGGAATGAAGTTAGTAACAGTTTAATCATGTTTTGGGATATGGCACCACCAACCCACTAATCATAGATTTGCCTGTGTTTACTGATGCCGTATCTTCACCTGGGTCAAGAATATCCACCTGCAAGGTATCAGAAGCAAGAAGATTCATGCTTCCTTTTAGTGAGAGCCTTACTGTGGCCGGGCGTGGTGGTGCACACCCATAATCCCAATGGCGTGGGAGGCTGAAGCAGGAAGATCACAAGTTCAAGGCCAGCCTCAGAAACTTAGAGAGACCGTAAGCAACTTAGTGAGACCCTGTCTCAAAACAAAAAATAAAAAGGGCTGAGGATGTGGTTCAGGAGTTGAGCACCCTGAGTTCAATCTCTGGCACCAAAAAAAGGGGGCGGGGCTTACTTATCAGGCTACCTGTCATCAAGGTTTTCCTTCATATACCCTCTGACCTGGCTGATAAATTTCACTGCTTTCATGAAACCTCCGGGGACAGAGGAGGGAGGAAAAAAAGAATCCTCAAGATAGAAAATCATCCCTTGAATAATTGAGAGTTGAACTATGTTGGGCAACAGTTTTTCTCATTGGGTGGCAGCTTAAATAAACACTAAATCCTGCCTTTCTTCACAGTGGACCTCTGACCATCACAATGGAACTATTTGGTTTAACGAAACATTCAAGTTTTGAAAGTTTAAAAAAAAAAAAAAAAAGGAACCGAGAGGCCAATTCCTTGCTTTGGTTCCCAGGGTTACCAGGGGTTCATATTCCTATCAAATTACACCGAATCAGATGACCTATTATTATTATTCATGGCACAGCACCGTGTGTGCCAAACACGGGATGTGGGGAGAGCCGATTCTCATGATCCCTTCCAACCTCTCCGGGTAATGGTTGGAGGCCGGCCGGAGCTCCAGGGAGCAGGCCAGCACGACACCCCCAATCAGAGGCATCTGTACGTGGCGCCCCCAACCTCACCTCCACACACTCGCATGAGTGCCTAGTGACAAACGACACCCAGTCATGCTCCCACTGGGGGCTGGAGCTCCCCTCCAAGACCTGACCCACAAGAGCAGGGAACCTTGTTTCATGCCCTCATGTGGCCCAAGTGCCCCCCACAGGACCTGGCACAGAGCAGGTGGCTAGCGTGCATTTGTTGAATGAAGGGACAGCAACCCCTGGAGCCACACAGCTGCACTTATCAAGTACTAGCCTGCGTGGCAGCAGCAGGGGACAGACACTGGAACCTTTCCTGGTCAAACTAAGACCCACATTTCTAATCCAAGATAGGACCAGGGATGTGGAGGGCCGTGCGTGTGTGTTCATGCCCCGGGGGGCTAAACAAGAGGCTAGAAAAACACCATGGGGGGGTGCAGATGTCTCCCCAGGAAAGCCGTGGGATCTGAACACACAAGCAGAACAGGCCCATTCCTTTCCTTTAATAGAAAAAGCTTGGATCCCCAGATCCTTGCAAAAACACAACAAAATGCTTCTCCCAGCACAGCTCTCAGAGCACATCCGGCCTTCTCCAGGGCAATAAGGCCTCCTGGTCCCTCTGAGCAAGAGCTGTGCTAGTGCTAGTTGAGCTTTATTTGATTCTAAGTGTTTATCTGAATGGTGATGCTTCCTAAATTACAAAAACCAAGCCAAGAAACTCACCAGGCCTGAGCACTTGAATGTACGATTTGAAACAAAACAAAATACAAAACACCTACAAAGAGCTTAAAAGGAGTGGGGGAAATCATGTCCATTGCTTCCATATTTCTGTTCTTTAAAAAAAAAAATGGAAAAAAAATCATGACTACTGAGTTAACCAGATCATCCTTACCCGAACCAGGTCATTCCTTAAACAGTCTTAATTTATATGGCCCCAAGTGACTTTGCTCTATAGGGTGCTTTCTGGTGTTTGAACTCATCGATGGCAACACGGACGGATCGCACAATGCCAGAAAGACAGAAACGAGCTGGGAAACTTTCAAGTGTGACAGATTTGTGGTATGCACTTATTTATATTTTTCATTTGGTTTTGATTTACTAATTAACAAGTGGGGCAAGGAAAACATATTTGGGTTGAGTTGGAGGCGTATGCTCTCAGAGGTTCCTGGTCTCCATTTCCTGGGGCCTTCGGTGAAATAATAGTCTTGGATTTGCTGCTCGGCAGTAATTTCCATGTCTAACGTGGCCTTGTCATTTCAACTGCAGGACTGAGTTTAGGGAAAAGCAGGCTGCAGCAGAAAAGCCTTATCCAAGCATGTATCTTAGAAAAGGGCGGGGGGCAGCCAAAGCCATAACAACCAAGTGACCAGCGAAGGCTTCCCAGTTGTCCTCTCTCCCTCCTCTAATTCAAAACACGATGCAGTCTTCTTGGTGCAGCACCAAACAGCACATTCCTTGCTCTGGTGATTCACTTGGTTTTCCTGAGAACACAATGGTAGGGATATCTCCATGTGAAGGGACTGATCTGCCTTCAGATGAAGACCAAGCTAAACTGCCCACTGAACGTTCCCTTGTCCCCCATCCCCGCCACCCTCTGAAGCTTGCCAGGTCCACAGAGGGCTCAGGGGGTTCCACTTGGTGGGTGGCTCTCCAAGTCACAAGATATTGCATCTTGCGGGCTCTCAGATCCCAGCTGGGTGACATCAGCAAGCAGGCGTTTCCGCAGGTTGGGGAAAGGAGGGGAGAGAGGCTACAGACTGGGGGAAGGCGTTGGCAGCATCTGCCTCTGTTTTTCAGGTTGTGATGAATCAGGGTCTAGGTTCCAGCCTCACAAGAGCACCAAGTGTTAAAAAGTCATGACTCTGAGGGCAAAAATAAAATAGGCACCGGAATCAAAGGGAGATCAAAGGGAAAGGGGGCTGCTCACGATGCCAAGGAGCATCCAGGTAGGTCAGAAGCATGGTATTAAGAAAGACATCCACTATGCAGCTGTGCACAGACCAGCAGGCAGAGGCTGGAGCCTACTCCCCACTTAATGAGCAACTGCTGTAACTTCACAGGTGACAGGGTGGCCTGTGTATGGTTGGTACTGCATCTTTGCCCGCAGTCTTGGTCTTGCCTTTCTCTTCCCGTCTTGTATAAGCAATGAGCCGTCAAGACAGTAGGAATGAGAATCAATTACAGATCATCCTTCAAACTACCTTTGGCCATTAGTCTCACCCACAGGATTTTCCAGCAAAGCAATTGGTAATCAGTGCAACTGACTGTCTGAGTTTTCATTTTTCTCTTTTCAAATGGCCAGAAGTTGGCAGGAATGAGCCCTAAGCAAAATAAACCATGAACAGCAGAACGAGCCCTCAGGTCATTCAGAGGTCGACAGAAAGGGTTTTCAAGCCCCCTCCCCAAGGTGTGTGATCAGACTGCCCCTCTGCTCAGCTGTATCCTGACAAGGAGAAAGGCCCCTGGGAGACCCACTCAGCAAAGGGGTAGACACACGGAGCAGTCGGAACAAGAAAAAGGGAGGACGAGACCTGAGGAAAGGACTGGACTTGGCTAGAAGTGACCTGGTAGAAAAGAGAAATCTGATTCGGACAGCCTTTCTGAACCAAGGAAGAAGCCCCTCAACCTAGGCTTGGACACAGTGACAGGTGGCGGAGCATCACCACCACCAGCCAACCCAGGTGTAGCTGCAGGTTACAGGAGGACTGTGGTCTCAACGTCCAGGATAAGTGGGGACCACTTCATCCCTACAGATCATGCCCAATCCTGCTTTTGGCTAGAGACCTTATGTGAATGATCAGGCTGGGCCCAGGATACATGGACCAGAGGTATGCAACAGAGGAATTACCTTAAGAGAGTCTGGAGTTACTTTGCCTTTGTGTGTGTGTGTGTGTGTGTGTGTGTGTGTGTGTGTGTGTGTGGTCTCAAACAAAATGCTGACAGGGCAAAATAAGCAGCCTGGGGAATATTCTCTCTGACGGGCTGCCATTTGATCACAGTAGAGCCTCTGATCCGTGGGTGGAAGAAACAGCATGTCCTTCAAATAACAACTTGGAAAACACTTGGTCTCTTTAGACCACTACAGTTTCTGTAAGTTACCAGAGAGAGCCAGATTTTATCCTGCCATAATACTGTCACCAAAGGCCAGCCAAAGAGAGACCTAGAAGGCAAGTGTGGATTAAAGTCTGCCCACTGACAGTTCTGCGGGCTCTGAATCCAGACATGAACGCCTGTCACCCCGTCAGAGGACCTTCCTATGTGATGGGCCCAAATGGCTTGGTGAGGGGTCTCCCTTCTTCATGTTTTCAGAAAAATACTGCAAACTGATTCCACCTGGAAGCGAGCTGTGACCCTCATCACAATATAAAAAGGAGAACTGTAAATGCCAAGGAGAGGATCCAAGATGGTGGCTAGAGGGAGGCTATATTCCTTGTCGCTCTGTGACCTAGGATTTAAGCATCAGAGTACAGATTTCTCTTGAGAGTTAGTAGAGGTCTCCTGACAGCTGCTTCTGCACAAGACACCCAACTGCTGCTCCTGTATGGACCCCATCTACCAACATGGGGCTCTCCCAGGGGCCTCCATCTTGGGACACTTCAACTGCTGCCATAGTCCCCTCCACGTGGTAGCCTGCACCTGGGGACACCTGACAGGGTTTGGAGATAGCTGCCCGCCACAGCATTGCACACCACTGAGCTGCATCTCCAAGCATGCCACACAATGCCACCACCTGGCCCACCCTGATGCCCCATCTCTGAAAGCAGCTGCCTCCATCTTGGGACAACTTTGTCCCCATCTTGGGTTATCCTCTCTACCACCATCACCATTTTTAGTTGGTGCAACTCCCAGCTTGGGACACCAGCTGGGGCCTAGAAGCAATATCAAGGTACCTATAGTCCCCCAACTCTCCCGTCTCCCTCACAGCCACTAACCCAGCACAGTGCTTGAAGCTACATGCCAGTCCATAGCTCACAAAGCCTGGTCCTGACCTGCTGGATGCAAAACAGCTCTCTGTGACAGGTACACAGGACACAGAGTGCAGCCCACAAGACCTTCAGAGAGAGAGAGGTCCCTGACTGGGAAGTAGAAAGGGGGTGAGTGAGACACAGTTTAGAGACCAGGAATTGTGAGGTCTACAGGTGATATACAGAGATAAAGCCAGGTGCCCACATCACAATCTTCCACCAGAGACCAGCAAGTGCTATAGCCCACCTCTAGGAGTTCCACCTCCAAGAGCAACCCTCCCATCCTATAACCTTCACCATCCTGAGGGTGACAGACAACCCCACCTACTGGATGAGAAGGGAAGCAGGAAAGATGCTGAACTCCAAGAGAAATAGTCTTTTAAGATTTTTTTCTTTTTCTCTCTCCCACTGTGCCCGCCATTACATCCCCAACATTGGTAAAACCAAGTACTTTTCATGCATTAGGCTACTGAGGGCTGGGATGTCTGGATAGTATATTACAGTTGTGTTGTATATTCTTTTTTATTTTTAAACTTTTTCTTTTTATTAATTTTTATGTTTGTTTTTGTACGCTCTCTGTTATCTTCCCATTTACTGGTCTCCCCAAAATCTCTTTCTCTATTTTCTCCTACTACTAGCCAACTTCTTTTGATTTCTCTTTAATGCTTCCTAAGATCTAATAAATATATATCTGCACCTCCTACCTTCTTAACATCTCATCCTACAACCCACCCCAACCCATTCTCTCTTTGTCCACTATTAGAAACTGTAGGCCTTTTTGCAAACCTACTATGTATATTGTAGATAAAAACTGAACTCACTATTTCTGTCTATTGTGACAAAACTGTGAACAACTTAATAGGAGCTATCTGGTTTAAGGCTGCATACTGTTTGTATTGGGATCTGTTAATATTGATTTCCCTCTTAAAGGAGAGGTATTGGAACCCAGCACTGTAAGTCTACAGGGTAAAAACTGTAACACCTCGGATCCTCAGTGCTAGAAGGGAAGACACACAAACAACATGGAAAAACAAGGCAAGAAAGTGCCCCAAACAAACCAAGATACTACATTATTAGAATCCATGGCTAGCATAGCAGAAGAAATTTCAGAGAAGGAGTTCAGGATGTACCTAATTAAAATGCTCTGTGAATTAAAGGATGATATAAGAGAGCAAACACAGGCAGCAAAAGATTATTTTGATAAAGAGCTATATAAGCAAACATAGGAAGAAAAAGTTTACTTCAATAAGGAAATGGAGATTCTGAAAAAAAATCAAACAGAAATCCTTGAAATAAAGGAAACAATAAACCAAATTAAAAACTCAGTAGAAAGCATAATCAAGAGATTAGATCACTTAGAAGATAGAACCTCAGATAATGAAGACAAAATATGTAATCTTGAAAATACCGTTGACCACTCAGTGAAGATGATAAGAACACAAGAGCAGAACATCCAAGAATTATGGAATAACATGAAGAGACCAAATTTAAGAATTATTGGGATAGAGGAAGGCATACAATTATAAGCCAAAGGAATGAACAATCTATTCAATGAAATAATATCAGAAAATTTTCCAAACCTGAAGAATGAATTGGAAAATCAAATACAAGAGGCCTACAGGACACCAAATGTACAAAATCACAACAGATCTACACCAAGGCACATTATAATAAAAATGCCTAGCATACAGAATAAGGAGAGAATTTTAAAAGCCATAAGAGAAAGAAATCAGATTACATTTAGGGGAAACCAATTAGGATCTCTGCAGATTTCTCAACCCAGACCCTCAAAGCTAGAAGAAACTGGAATAATATATACCAAGTTCTGAAAGAAAATGGATGCCAACCAAGAATCATAGGCAACAAAATTAAGCTTTCAATTTGATGATGAAATAAAAATGTTCCACAATAAACAAAAGTTAAAAGAATTTACAACTAGAAAGCCCGCACTACAGAACATCCTCGGCAAAATACTCCATGAGGTGGAAATGAAAAAATGACAATGAAAATAAGCAAAGGGAAGTATTACACAAAAGGAAAAGCCAATCAAATAAGAAACCAAGTCAAGTTAAAAACCAAAAATAAACAAAAATGACTGGGAATACAAACCATGTCTCAATAATAACCCAGACTGTTAATGGCCTAAACTCATCAATCAAAACACATAGACTGGCATATTGGATTTTAAAAAAAAAGATGCAACAATATGCTGCCTTCAAGAGACTCATCTCATAGGAAAAGATGTCCCCAGAGTAAAGGTGAAAGGTTGGGAAAAACCTACCCCTCACATGGACTGCGTAAGCAAGCAGGGGTTTCCATCCTCATATCAAATAAAGCAGACTGAAAGCCAAAGTTAATCAAGAGGGATAAAGAAGGTCATTTCATACTGCTTAAGGGAAATATACATCAATAAGACACAACGATTATAAATATATATACCCCAAACAATGGAGAATCTCTGGTCACCAAACAAGCTCTTCTCAATTCCAAGAGTCAAATAGACCACAATACAATAATACTGGATAATTTTAACACACCTCTTTAAACCCTGGACAGATCTTCCAAACAAAATCTAAAAACAAAACTATAGAAATCAATAATACAATAAATAATTTAGACTTAACCGACACAGAATATTTCATCCATCAACAAGTGAATACACTTTCTTCTCAGCAGCACATGGATCCTTCTCCAAAATAGACCATACATTATGCCACAAAGCCACTCTTAGCAAATACAAAAAGAGTAGAGATACTACCCTACATTCTATTAGATCATAATGGAATGAAATTAGAAAACAATGATAAAATAAAATATAGAAGCTACTCCAACACCTGGAGACTAAATAATATGCTACTGAATGAACAATGGATTGCAGAAGACCTCAGAGAGGAGATCAAAGAATTCTTAAAGGTGAATGAGAACACTGATACAACATATCAAAATCTCTAGGACCCTTAGAAGGCAGTACTAAGAGGAAAGTTCATTGCATGGAGTTTATTTCTTAAAAGAAGAAAAAGTCAACAAATAAATTTACCTAACATTACATCTCAAAGCCCTAGAAAAAGAAGAACAAATCAACACCAAAAGTAGTGGAAGACAGGAAATAATTAAAATCGGAGCTGAAATCAATGAAACTGAAACAATTAAAAAAATTGACAAAACAAAAGGTTGGTTCTTTGAAAGAAATAAATAAAATTGATAAACCCTCAGCCACAATAATGAAGAGAAGGAGAAAGAAAACTCAAATTAGTAATATCCAGGATAAAAAGGGAAATATCACAACAGAAACTACAGAAAAACAGAAGATAATTAGAAACTATTTTGAAAATTTGTACCCCAATAAAATAGAAAATCTTGATGATATCAACAAATGTCTAGAGACATATGACTCACTCAAACTGAATCAGGATGATATGCATAAGTTAAACAGATCAATTTCAAGCAATAAAATAGAAGACACCATCAAAGTCTACCCACCAACAAAAGCCGAGGACCAGAGGGATTCACAGCTGAGTTCTACAAGACCTACAAAGAACTAACACCAACACTCCCCAAATCATTCTATGTAATAGAAAAGGAGGCAACACTTCCAAAATTATTCTATGAGGTCAATATCACCCTGAATCCAAAACCAGACAAACACACATCAAGGAAAGAAAACTTCAGAACAATATCACTAATGAACATAAATGTAAAAATTCTCAATAATATTCAGGCAAATTGAGCATTCAACAAAATACAGCATCCCTTCATATTCAAAACGTTTAAAAAACTAGGGATAATAGGAATATATCTCACCATTGTAAAAGCTATCTACGCTAAGCCCAAGGTCAACATCATTCTAAATGGAGAAAAATTGAAAGCATTCCCTCTAAAAACTGGAACAAGACAGGAATGCCCTCTTTTATCATTTCTATTTAATAGAGTCCTTGAAACTCTAGCCAGAGCAATTAGAAAGATGAAAGAAATTAAAGGGTTGCAAATAGGAAAAGAAGAACTCACACTATCATTATTTGCCAACAATATGATTCTATACTTAGAGGATATGAAAAGTTCCACCAGAAAAATGTCTAGAACTAATAAATGAATTCAGCAAAGTATAAAATCAGTATCCATAAATCAAATGCATTTCTGTACATCAGTGATGAATCCTTTGAAAGGGAAATTAGGAAAATTACCCCATTCATAATAGTCTCACAAAAAAAAAAAAACCTTGTGAATCAACTAAAAAGGTGAAAGACCTCTACAATGAAAACTACAGAATGCTAAAGAAAGAAATTAAAGAAGACCTTAGAAGGTGGAAGGATCTCCCCTGTTCTTGGATTGGAAGAATTAATATTGTTAAAATGACCATACTACCAAAAGCGCTATTCAGATTTAATGCAATTCCAATCAAAATCCCAATGACATTCCTCATAGAAATAGAAAAGGCAATTATGAAATTCATTTGGAAAAATAAGAGACCCAGAATGGCCAAAGCAATCCTTTGCAAGAAGAGTGAAGCAGGTGGCATCACAATACCAGACCTTAAACTATACTACAGCAATAGTAACAATAGTAACAAAAACAGCATGGTATTGACCCCAAAATAGACTCACAGACCAATGGTACAGAATAGAGGGCACAGAGAGCAACCCACAAATCCCATACTAAGCAAAGGTGCCAAAAGCATACATTAGAGAAAAGATAGCCTCTTTAACAAATGGTGCTAGGAGAACTGGAAATCCATATGTAGCAAAATGAAATTAATCCCCCATCTCTCACCATGGACAAAACTCAAAGTGGATCAAGGACCTAGGAATTAAAACCAGAGTCCCTGTGCTAATAGAAGAAAAAGTAGGCCCAAATCTTCATCATGTCGGATAAAGCCCCTCCTTCCTTAATAAGACTCCTAAAACACAAGAAATAGAGAAATGGGTAAAGAGACAGCCTACAGAATGGGAGCAAATTTTTACCACATGCACATCAGTTAGAGCACTAATCTCCAGGTTTTATAAAGAACTCAAAAGTTAACACCAAAAACCAAATAACCCAATCAATAAATGGGCTAAAGAACTGAATGGACACTTCTCAGAAAAGATATACAACAGATCAACAAATATATGAAAAAAATGTTCGACATCTCTATCAACTAGAGAAATGCAAATCAAAACTACTCTAAGATTTCATCTCATGCCAGTCAGAATGGCAGTTACTAAGATTACAAGCAACAATAAGTGTTAGCAAGGATGTGGGAGGAAGGGGCACACTCATACATTGCTGGTAGGACTGATTGCTGGTGCAATCAATCTAGAAAGCAGTTTGGAGATACCTTAGAAAACTTGGAATGGAACTACCATTTGACCCAGCAATCCCACTCCTTGGTTTATACCGAAAGGACTTTAAAAAGGCATACTGTAGTGACACAGCCACATCAATGTTTATAGCAGCACAATTCACAATAGGTAAACTGTGAAACCAACCTAGCTGCCCTTCAATAGATGAGTGGATAAAGAAACTGTGGTAAATATACACAATGGAATATTACTCAGCATTAAAAGAGAATAAAATCATGACATTTGCAGGTAAATGGAAGGAGTTAGAGAATATCATGCCAAGTGAAATAAGCCAATCCCCCCCCAAAAAAACAATTGTTTTCTCTGATAAGTGGATGCTGATCCATAATGGGGGTGGTGGGGAGAGCGTGGAGGAATGAAGGAACTTTGGATAGGGCAAAGGGGAGGGAGGGAAAGGAAGGGAGCATGGGGGTAGGAAAGACAGTGGAATGAGACGGACATCGTTACCCTAAGTACATGTATGAAGACACAAATGGTTGTGACTCTACTTTGTGTACAACCAGAGACATGAGAATTTGTGCTCCATTTGTGTACTACGAATCAAAATGTATTCTGCTGTCATGTACAACAAACCAGAACTAATTAATTAATTAAAAAGAAAGAAAATGCCAACGCTCAGTATTCAACCCCAAATCACCAAATTTGACAAATTTTACTGAATATCCTTCTCTACCTACAAACTATACTAGCCAGCTTTTAGGATTACCATATCAACCTCCAGATGATGCACATTTGCACATGAAATAATTTTAGAGGCCCCTGGTGGACCCTTAAAGACACCCCAAATCGAATGGAATCAGGCTACTTGGATATTCTAAGGCTTCCCCCAGGTCCTTGAAATAAAGTAAACAATAAAACAATAACTTACCAACTTCCTCCCACTATTGTCAACCAGTCAGAAAGGATCAATAAATGTCTGTGGTCAATAGGGGATTTGAGCCCTATGAGGTGACACACCCGTGTAATCCCAGTGACTCAGAAGGCTGAGGCAGGAGGAGCACAAGTTCAAGGCCATCCTGGGCAATTTAGTGAGATCCTGTCTCAAAATAAAATTTTTTTTTAAAAAAAATATTTTTAGTTGTAGATGGACAGAATGCCTTTATTTTATTTATGTTTTTTATGGGGTACTGAGATCAAATCCAGTATCTCACCTTTGCTAAGCAAGTGCTCTACCACAGAGCCACAAACCCAGCCCAAAATTTTTTTTTAAAAAAAATTTTTTTTAAAGGGCTGAGGATGTAGCTCAGAGGTAGAGAACTACTGGGGTTCAACCCCTAGCCCCACAAAAGAAAAAAGACTGGGTTAGATAGAGGGACAACAGGAGACACTCAGTTGTAGACTCACCATGGCCACAGGGAGGAGCCGTGAAGCCAGGTGAAGACCCTGCTCCTCACTCACCCCTGCACAAAGTGTTCTGGAAAGGTCTCTAGGGGACCTAGGTCAATTGGAAGGTCCAGCCAACTCAAACATGATTCTATTACTTCTTAAATCTTTCTGAGCTTAAAGTCTTCCTGGATTCCTCTCTCCTCTCGCAGATGCCCCTGTGACACCTGTAAATCCTGTTTGCTGTATCATCCAACCTGTAGACTCCATTTGCCCACCACCTCCTCTGCACACTGTGCACGAAACCATTGCCATCTGTTGTCTGATCTGTTGCAGTAGCCGCCTAAGTTGTGTTATTGAGTCTGCCCCATAGCCTATTCTCCACACAGCAGCCAGAATGAGTCTTCTAATATATAATTAGATGATATTCTTAGCAAGCAACCTTCAAATGCCCTCCCTTCTCAAAGCAAAACAACATCAACAACAAAACCCTTTTCGGAATACACTTTACAATCCTTAGGATGGCATTCAAAGCCCAATGGGATAGGCCCCAGCTTGCCCTCTGACCTCACTTCCTATTCCTGAAGCACCTATTCAGTGGGGCAATTCTGTGAAGACCCCACACAGGCTCTTATCAGGGGATCTTTGCACCTACCTGTTCCTTCCTCGCAGAGATGTTCTTAACTCAGACAAACAGATGGCTAACTCTCTGGCTTCTCACAACTCTCTACTCAAGTGTTATCTCCGTAGACGTCCCTGAAAGCTGAATGTTACATCTGATCACACCCCATCCCTTAAAATGTCTGCTTTCCGGATCTTCCTATCATCTGTCACCACCTGGAATCACAGTGGCTTATTAACTTTCTCCTCCACTAGACTATGTGCTTCACTAATGCTAATAATCTGTTTGATGCATCTTTATATCCCATGTGCCTAGAATTGTGCATGGCCCAATGGTTTATAGGTTATTGTTCTTTTGAAAGAACGAGAAACTTCAATTTTATTTTCTTCATTGGCAAAAGGGGCGTAATAATCAATCATGGGCTGCAGAGATGCTTAATGCTTAAATGAGATAAAATATGTGGAAGCTGGGCCTGGGGGTATAGCTCAGTTGGGAGAGGGCTTGTCTCCCATGCACAAGGCCCTGGGTTCAATCCCCAGCACAATCAATCAATCAATAAAATAAAATAAAATATGTGGAAGCTTTTAGAAAGTATAAAGTACAATATGATAAAAGTGAAAAGCAGGATTCATCCCCTTTCCCCCACCTGCCTGGGATCAAAGCAGATTTCACAATTGCCATCAGCCTCACCCTGTACAAGATCCCTGAATGGTTGTTCAGGAAAACACGGGTTGAGCCGCATCATGGTGGTAGCTGTGGTCCCTAACTGAGAACATTTTCCATGGGCAAAGAAAATCGGGATGTGAGAGAATCTAGGATGAAACAGGCTGTTACGGAGAATGTGAGCAGCCTGCCGCGGTATGTAATTCCATATTCAGAAACTGCCTAGTGGATCCACACCACAAACAAGGGGGAGGCGGAGTCCCTGGAACCAACACACACAGAACCCATCCCGCTGCAGTGCTGAGGTGCCCTTGTGGCTTTCAGAACCCGATGGCCTGGAGGAACTCGTTGCTATGGCTTAAGATTCCTTCAAATCAGCAGCGTTCTGAAGGCGGGCCCAAGGACTCCTGGAACTGGGGCTTTTGAAAGTCACACCACTCCTTGGGTAATTTGTACCATTTTGTTTCCCTTTGTACTTCTGTTCCCAGGGGAGTGGGAACAATGAGGAGGGGGAGTCTGAGAGGTGGTGGGAAAAAGAGGCTTGGGGGTTGTATGACACAGTGAGAAGGGGGGATCTTAGCATCGGGTGGGCCAGGAGGGAAGGGAGGGGGACATTTCCATGCAGCACCCCCCCGGGGGGGGGGGTATAAATAAAGCCCCTGGAAATCAGTCAGCAGAGCAGCACTGAGGCAAGCCGGGAGGAGGCAGGCAGGACCTAGGCTCCCAGGTGGCAAAAGTTTCCACAGTCAGAACAACACGAAGTCAGTTCCCAGCTTCTCAGGGTGGATGGAGCATGGATGGCGGAAATGCATGACCTCACATCTTATTTCAAGTTCAATCTCATTCCCAGCAACTTCCCTCCCCAAATTCCAAACAGCCAAAGTCCCTTCGAGAGCAGAGAATGTCTTGCTTCGGGTGCGCTGAGTGTAAGAGCGTGGCCGAGTCTGCAAAGTGACATGCATGCATTTCCATCACAGTCGCGGGTGGTAGGGACTACTGCTGTGCCCACCGCCCAGTCGGGGAAACTGACTCTTGAGGAGGGAAGAACTTGCTCAAGGTCTTCTGATTGATGGGAGCAGAACCAGGACCCAATCCTCAGACCTATACAGTGATTATTACACACAGTGTCCCCAGGAGGTCACAGGAATCATGCCCAGAGCACCCAGGACAGAAGATGGCTCCTGGCTCAGCATTCTTGATGTGCACAGCTCAATAGCCCTAGAAGAAAACTTCATGTCTCCTCCTCAGACCAAGAGATGCCATCCCTTAGATGGAGACAGGAAAGAAAGCACAGGGTCCCACCTCTCAGTTGTTGGCTCAAATGTGAAAGCTGAGTGGAAATGGAGGGCAGAGAGCTCCCTAGGGCATGTGTCTTGCTCTGCTGAAGGAGGCTGAAGTTACAAGGGAAAACAGGAAGGAACCGGTGGAGAAATGGCCCACAGACAGGTGGGGTCGTGTTCAACAGGGCAGATGCACCAGAGGAAACACAAAAGACAAGATGGAGCAACTCCGAGACCAGGGGAGTGAGCTCAGCCTCCTCAGGATGGTTTCCCTGCCTGAGGGATGGACAGATGGCAGATGCAGGGATGCTCAGGGTTCCCGGGTTAAAGCTACCAGAGAGCTATAAAAGGTCCAGCTACGGTCCTCTTGGTGCAGAGAGGAGGCCATGTGAAGGAAAAAGAGAGGGTGTGTGGTCATCAGCAAGTCCCACGACCCAGTAAAGCACGCTTCTGAAAGCTTTTGACTTGTGTTTTAATCACAGCATGTCCAACCACTTCCCAACTCGCCACACACCCACCTGGGATGGAATCTACCACCTCTAGGCAAAAGGCTGCACTGGACCTTCTGCCACACCCAGAGCCATCCTACATCACAGCAAAGCAACAGCCTTTAAAGGCTGTCTACAGCTGTCCCTTGGTATCACAGTGGATTATTGAGGATGTCCTCTTAGATGCCCAAATCTACACATACTCAAGTCCCTTATGTAAGATGGCTAGAATTTGCACACCCTCTCATGCTCTTTCAATCACCTCTAGATGACTTTAACACCTAATTCGATGTTAAGTGCTGCCAGTAGTTGTCAGACCATGTCGTCTGGGGAATAATGACAAGATAAAGAGAGTCTGCACGTGGAGAACACAGACTCAAAATTTTCCCCCAATATTTTTGACCTACAGTTAAATTCCTGGGTGCAGAAGCCACAGATATTGGGGCTGGGGCAACTGTATTCACAAAATTGTGTTTAGGGCAATACTACTTATATGCACATGGGATTATTAAAAAGTACATATAGTTATGTTCTTAAAACCTGAAAAGATATACAACAAGAAAAGATCTGGTTAGCTGGGATGATAGAAGAATGACGGATAATTTTTCTATTGTACCATGTTTTGTAATCTCTACAAATCACCCACAATGCGCTGTTTATAATTAAAATAAACACATTTGCATTGTTTAAAATGAAAAAAAATTAAAAAGCATATTACTTAAATGGGCCACTAATGGCCCCAACCACACCAACTCAACTTTGCCTCTCAAAGGAGCTGTTAAATACTGTCAGATGACCAGGAGCATAGTTGGAATGCCTCTTTCCATCTGATTAAAAGATTACTCACTGTAGCCCAATTTATGGTAACTTTGCTACAAACAACAAAAGCTGAGGCTTCTGTTTGTGCCTGCAAATCACAGTATTACCTCAACTCCAGCTGGAAGGCAGAAAAACAGCACTGGGGATCGGGAGACCATCTTCATTTACATTCCGAGTTTGGGAAGCATATCGTTATTGGGGGAGAAAATATTAAATACCACCGACAAGGTTGTCCAGATCACCTTCTTGGTGCCCACGGCTGAGCTCATGCTGGCCTGGTACCGTTTCGGGGACCTTCCTGATAGGGCCCAGGGGACTTCCCCAGCCCTTCCCTGTCTCCCTGTCTCTCCCCTTCACATCTCCTTTTTCATTTCTCTCTTTCTCCCTGTGTTTGTTTATTTCAGCTTGCCAAATTCAAATTTAAACAACTTTTTTTTTTCTTTCTGGATCTGATAGTCCAAAGTACCGTTGCCAGGCACGCAATCCCTAAAACATTAGCACATAAACCGACCTGGATGGACTCCAGCCGCTCACTGTGAGTAATGAGACAATGACATACGCATGTAATTATACTCTGTACACTCAGGTTTGAATTTCCCCTGGATCCCGTGCTCCAGCTGGATCTTAAGCGTGACCCTAAATAAGATGCAGGGTGGCCAGTCATCCTGTTTTGCCCAGGACTGAGGGGTTTCCCAGGATGCTGGCCCCTCAGTACTAAAACCAGGGTAGTCCTGGGAAAAACGGGGACAACTTGGTCACCCTACTGCCACACAACTACTACTGTAACAAAACCCCACTGGTGCTAGCAGATACCCAGATTACAGGACAGGCAAGGGACACACCTGCCCACACACAGTCACAGACTCTCACGTGTACTCCACACACTCAAATACCTCCTTAGCATCACATGTGACATCTCCTCCTCTAATGATTGATGTCCTTGAGTCTTGGTGTGCTAGGCTGTGGCACACGGAAGTCTGAAAATATCACCTTGCCAATTTCTTGCAAACACCGGCTCTAGTTCCCCAGATCCTGATGAACTTTTCCTTTGTTTGACAGTGCTACACTTTGGGTAAGTGTTTCCCAGGTGTTAAAAGGTAGGTGTAACTCACGTGTTAAAGGCTTGGTCCCTAGCCCATGGTGCTACTGGAAGTTGGTGACATCTTTAAGAGGTGAGGTGTCGTGGGAGTAAGTTAGGTCCCTGGACTATGCCCTTGAAAAGGATATGGGAACCCCGGCCCCTTTCTATCTCTCTTTTCTTCCTGGTCTCCACGAGGTGAACAGACCACCTCTGTTTCATGCTTCCACCATGATATTCTGTGCCGTCACAGGCCCAAAGCAACTGGGCCAACTGATCATGGATGAAACCTCTGAAATTGTGAGCTAAAATAAACCTTTACTCTTTTTGAGATGATTATCTCAGGTATCTTGTCTCAGTGACAGAAAACCGACTAGTGTAGATATTATGAATGTACCTGATCATGTGAACCTCTGATCTGGAGAGGGGAGACCCTGATAGTTGAATGGGATTTGAGCCTGATAATTATAAGCTCCATTTGCTTTGATAAAAGGGCTGTGGAATGGGGTTCTGGGACCCCAGTCTCTCCATGAGGGCCCCTGGTTTGAGCCAACACTCTGGCTCTGTCTGAGACCAAGACAGTTAGAAGCACCTCCCTTTAGTTTGTGATTAAACTACTAGAACAAAAATCTTTAAAAGTACCAGACCACAAAAAAGAACTTGTTCCACTTGTGTGTTGGACAATGTGGGACTTTAGACAGAAAGTCCCACATTGTCAAATACACAACTAGGGGTCTTTGGGATAATCTAATGCCAGTCATGGCCTACAGTTGCTACCAAGGGGGGGATGCAGGACAGGGGTGAGGGAGGCCGAGAAACTCTTCAAATCAGAATTAGAAGTGCTGAAATAGTCCTCGGGCTGCTACAGCATTAAATAACATTAAATAACATGATTCTCCTGTGAGTGTTAAAGACTTCAAAATCTTTTCTCCCTAAGTCCACTTCAGCAGGGTGAGACAGAACATGTCCCAGGACTGTGAACCAAACACGTGTTGCCACCTGTTTTACAAGAAAGGGAGAAATGTTTAGGAATGCTTCTAGAGCGGTGAGATTAGGAAATCTGGAAAGCTTTCCTGGCCCTAATTTGTACGTATCTGCTTATTTTTTAATCCACTGCAATTCTCTGGATTATGTAAATTCTGAGAAAATTCAGCAGAACCAAACAGTCTAAGCCATGGATATGGTCTATTTTATGCTTTTGAAACATTTTCAAGGAAATGATCCAATTAAAAATGTGTTTAAAAAAAAAAAAAAAACAATGTGTGCACACAGAGATGGCCGTCCACCTGCTGGACCCACAACAGGATCACCCAGACCAGGTGGGACTGGCTGGCTGGGCCACGCTGGGCAAATGGCTCACCATTACTATCCAGGCCTCAGTTCCTTCAATGTGTGATGTGAGGTGGTTGTGAAAGAAGATCCCCAAAGCCCATCCCCACACTGCATTTCTAGAATCACAAGAGGTCTTTGGGATAATCTGATATTCTGGCTAGATGAAGGTTAAATTAAAAAACACAATGCACCAGCAATAGTGCTCTTACTTCAGCTTTAAAACATGACACAACTCTCTGTCTCCATATTTGTATCATTACATCACTCTTTACCGGTTGAGTATTCCATGGAACTTCAACGTCAGCACCTATTGACAAAGGAGCTGAGAGGTGATCAAAGGTGATTGATCGCTAGAGGCCTGGGAATGCTAGCCCCCTCTCAAAAACTGAA
This sequence comes from Spermophilus citellus, assembly GCF_964194105.1. Lineage (NCBI taxonomy): Eukaryota > Metazoa > Chordata > Mammalia > Rodentia > Sciuridae > Spermophilus > Spermophilus citellus. The sequence goes on from NC_138186.1 coordinate 16,918,352, forward strand.
AAAAATCAAATGAGCTCACTGACACATGTCAGAACACTTTGCACACTGTGAAGTTTGAAGATAAGGCTTTATTCCTGAACTAGAATAAGTGCTTGCCTCAAGGATCTACCTAAAAGTTGGTTTCTCCAAAGTGAATATGGTGATGAAGAGACAGGGCTGGGTCCTTGTTTACCTTTGTTTCTGAGCTAATTTATCTCCTTCTTCTCAAAGTTGAGTTCAGAATAGTAAATAATCCTGGTTAACTGAAGGATCTTCTCTTACTAATTGAACTATTACCCTAATAAAAAAGATCCATCAGCTAAAACCCATATCAGAAACAGTAGAATATATAGTTTTTGCTTATATAGCACTCTATAGTTCTTTCCCCTAGTGTCATCATAGTTTTTTAACCTGTGAGTCAGCTTTCCATTACTACAACAAAATGCCTGGGAGAATCAATTTATGAAGAGAAAAGTCCATAATCAGTTGGCTCTGCTGTTTGGGGGCCTGTGGCAAGGCAGTAAATCATGGTAGGAGCACGTGGTGGAGCAAAACTGTTCATCTAATGGCCAAGAAGTAAAGGAGAAAGAGACTGGGGGTCTCAATACCCCCTTAAGGGCACACTCCTAATTACCTACAGCCTTCCTAGACCTCACCTCTTAAAGGTACTACCACCTCATACTAGTGCCACCCTGAGGACCAAGCCTTTAATAAATGGATCTCTGGGGAACACTCAATACCCAGAGTACACCATGAGCTGATAGGTACTGGAGGCTTGGTAGCCAACTGGTGGTGCCCTTAAGAGGTGTGGAGTATTAATGGTTGGGCCTATGGGGAGCAAATTAGGTCATTAAGGAGGACAACAGTGGGACTCCAGTCCCTTCTCTATTTTTCTCCCAGATGCCATGAGGTGAGTAGCTCTGCTCTACCATCTGCTTCCCACCATGATGTTCTGCCTCAATACTGGCCCAGAGCATTGGGGCCAACTGACCATGGACGGAAACCACGAACCGAAATAAAACTTTCCCCCTTATAAGTTGATTTCCTCAGGTGTTTGGTCACAGTGACAGGAAGCTGACTAACACAGAAATAAAGGCCAACCCAGGCAGAAATCCATTATGGATGGGTGTTGAATGAGAGGCTTTCCCCTGGAAGAGGGTCTCTAGAATTTTTTTTCACTTCATCTGCCCCACCAGTGTCCCTGGCTGAAGTATGGATTTACTTTCCATATTATGATTTACTTTTGATCAGAATTCAAAATCATCTCGGTGGAAAATGCGTGGGCTTTGTGATCATACAGACCAGGGTTTAGATTCCAGCTCCACCACCTATCAATTAGTATGACCTTTTAGAGTTATTTGTTTCTGAGCTGTTAAAATAGAGACGGGCTTCTGTTCTGTGGACTGCTGAGGGGATTCAACGTCAAAGAACCCCCGTGTTGCACCCATGTGAAGGCCTCCTCTTCACCCACTTGGAATTATTTCTCTCCTTTTCCCACTACTTACCCCTCTTCCAATCTATTTGTTGGGAACGACATTCTTAAAGCTGCATGGTGGTGTAGATGGGCACACAGCCTCTCTAGACATTTCCCTCCTATGAATTGATGGCTTTGCAACCCAGAGGGTAGGACTTCCTCAAGTCCTTGCCCGTGTGAAATATTCGAACAGAAGCACCATCACAGGGTCAGATCCTAACAATTTTGCCCGCGAGCACTGATTAGGCCCTATCAATACGCACATGATCAGCAAAACGCCGCCAACACCTCCTTGATTTCCAGCCAGAAATACTAACTGCAGTGCTCACACACTCTGTTTCCTCTTGCTCTATTTTTGGATGAATGGGTTGAGTTAGGAAGTCCAGCAACTGGACACAGGAAAATGTTACCACTAAGCCCAGCTTTACTGTTGGACCCTCATTGTTAATTATGAGAGGAAAGAATGAAGCCGTTTTCTTCCCTCCCTAGAGGGCCTCTCCTCCGTGTTCTCTATGGTTCAAAAGTCAGCATGATGATTCCACTGTGTGACCCTCCTCTGATCGTCTGAACCTTTGAGATTTTCTCATTTATAAAGTGATTTCAGCCCCGGCTAAGGCTTTGCCATGAATCCTAGTAGCTGCTATTAATTAAACACTCACCCGATACCAAACACAGGGATGATCTCTGTGCAAACATCTGATTCCTTCCTCACAACTCCCACTATTATCCTGATTTCCAGATGAGAAACTTGCCCCAATTCCTGAAGTTTATCAATGGCACAGCCAGGATTTGAGGCCAGATTTCTTTCTTTTTTTTTTTTTTAATCATAAAGTTCATGCTAATAACCACCTTGATATCCTGCAATCAGAGTAGTTGCCACACATTTAAAAAAATACTTGGAGAGTGGGGCTGGGGTTGGGACTCAGTGGTAGAGCGCTCCCCTAGCACGTGCGAGGCACTGGATTCTATCCTCAGCACCACATAAAAAATAAATAAATAAAATCAAGGTATTGTGTCCACCTACAACTAAATAAATAAAAACAAATAAATAAACACTTGGAGAAGTTCATCAGTTTATCGGAACTTAGGTACTGCAGGTACCCATGGAGATCTGCAGTTCATAGACTCCTGGAGGCATTCTGAGTAAAGGTTCTTACAGTTTGGTACAACAGACCAAAACTGATCCCTCGAGTCACCTTGCAAAGATGTAGCAGCTTGGCACGACATAATCTCAGTGTTTTCAAAGACATTTAAATCAACTCGTTTTATAGTTCAAACAGGTTGAGCAGGAGACACGTTAGTTAGTACAGACGAGGAAACCACGGGCCAAAAGATGGAGCTACAGACTCACTTTAGGGACAGAACTGGAGCTGGTGTGTGGGTCTCCAGGCTCTTGGACCGTTATGCATCCTCCCACCGCCCAGGGGCCTGAAGAACACCAGATACAGTGAGGGGGAAAGAGGAAGGGAGAGAGAGCGAGCTTTATGGTAACTAGCAAAGAGTTCAGAGATGGCAGAAAAGGGTAACAGAGGATATGAGCTCTTCATGTGAAAGACGAAAGTCAATCCTGAACTGAAACTAAAAACCTGCAGAAGCTAGTGACCAAATACAAAGACCAAAATGGAGAACACAATAAATACAACCTTAACAATGAAGAAAAGCTAAGAGTTATCAGCCTCCAATGATGAAGGCAAATTTCCCAAATGGACATCGAAGAGTTCTTACCCAGAGCACTGTATTACACCCTGATTATGTCATATTACATAGCAAAAGTGATTTAAGTTTGTAACCAGTTGACTTTGAGTTAATCAAAGGGAGATCATCCATGTGGACCTAACCAATTCCCAGGGGGCTTTTAAGAGTTTTTGCCAACTGTGCCACAGTTTGAATTTTAAATGTCCCCCAAAGAACCATGTGTTAAAGGCTTGGTTCCCAGCCTGTGGCACTACTGGGAGGTGGCAGGACCATAACAGGTGGGGGCCTAGTGGAAGGAAGTGTGGAAGGGGCCTAGTGGAAGTCTTGGAAGTGTGCCCCAGAAGGGCTGGACTCCAGCCCTTTCTCTTCCCCTCCTGGGTGCCTGAGGTGAACTGTTTCCTGTGCCATGTACTCCTCACCACAGGCCCAAGGCAATGGAACCCACCCACTATGGACTGAAGCCTCCAAAACTGTGAACCAAAATAAAGCTTTCTTCCTGATGAGTTGTTTATCTCAGGTGTTTTGTCACAGTGACTGAAAGCTGACTAACAAACTGGTCCCAAAAGAATGTGGCAGAGACATTGCAAGGATGATGAACTACTTATTGGCTCTGAAGAAAGAGGGGGACACTTGGTAAGGAATATGGATAGCTCTAGAATCTGAGAGCAGCCCTGGCTGACAGCCGCAAGAAAGTGGAACTTCAGTCCTACAACCACAAGGAACCGAATGATTTCAACCTGAAAGGAATTGGGCTAGCTGCATTCCCCCAAACTCACCACCAGGGGGTGACACCATCCAGGAACAGATGAGTTTTCATTCTGAATCTCTGGGTAAAGTAGAAGAAAAGGAGTCAGGGAAGGGGTATGGGGTATGAGGATCCGTCTAGGGCTACATGTACATGTGGTATTCAGAATCAAGGGCATTCCCAAGATAAACTGAAGACAGACACTAGGGCACACACCTGTAGAGGGTTTCAACACAGACATGCAGACTTACCCTTGACTTCATGACAGTACAAAGGTGGTACGCCTTCAGTAGAAACTGTGAATTTTGAATCTCAATCTTTTCCTGGGCCAAGTGATTCCCTGCTGGTCTCTTGATGCTGGATAGCAGCAGTGGGCCGCAGGTCATAGTCTGCCCAGAGATCCTGATCACCAGGGGCAGCCACAGAGGCTCGGCCCTGTGCTGTGCTGCCAGGCGAGGTCAGTGGATTCAGTAGGCTGGGAGGGTCCCCTGCCATCTAGACCTCATGGTTTCAACTTCTGAAGAGTCTAATGGTCAGCACTCCACTGTGAGTGGGGGAGCGTCTCTGTATGATTTATAGAGTGATTCACTTCAACCCCTTCCAGAGAGGCTGGAGGTGTTTTCCAAAGTCAAACCAGGCATCGAGGTAGAAATTAGTAAGTGAGGAAACTGGAGAAGAGGAAAGAAAATGGAACCAGGAGGAACAGACCCTGTATAATTAAGACCCTCTACCCACGCCCAGGATGGTTTTCAACCTTCCCAAGCAATCCCTGAAAACCAGGGTCCGTGGCCAGCCACCCAATTCAGAGAAGGTGCCCAGGAAAAAAGCCTAGACTTGGGAGAAAGTCCTTGTTGGGGTTCCTTACAAAAGGGACACCACACTTTTGTGAATGAGATCTTGACAACAGTGATGATCCTCATAGTGAAATTCACAGAGTACGGAAAATGTACCAGACATGTACTTTTCTTCTCAATTTTTTTATGTGTTTTGTCTATTTTTAATTCAATCTTCATATTTTTCTTCTCAACTTGCATAGGCTCTGGACATAAGAATAGCTTTTTGCCATGTTGATTGTCTATCACATTTTTATCTATGTATGTGTGTTGCTGGGGAACCTAGGGCCTCTTGCATGTTAGGTAAGTGCTTCACCATTGAGCTCTACCCAGTCCTATTGTCTGCCATAGTTCAATAAATACGCCAAAGGGTTAGTTAATGTCACCAATGTATTTAGTGTGACTTTTTTTTTTTTTTTTTTGCAGTGCCAGGGATTGAACCCAGGACTTCCTACTTACTAGCAAGCACTCTACAACTGAGCTACATCCCCAGCCTAATTTTGTTCATATTTAGACATGATTAGATTTTAGTTATTCATCCAATCTAACTTATGTGTCTATATATTCCTGACACTACATAATACAGTCTATGACTGTACACCCAAAATATATTTTTCAATCTGAGGCCAGTTAAATAATCACCTTTATTTTCTTCCAGTTTGCAATGGTTTAATTTTGTAAATCTCTCAGTTGCATTAACTATAGAATTTCAAAATGCATCTGAGATTCAAGCCAACATTTATAAAAATCAAAATGGAGTTGTTTTGTTTTGTTTTGTTGTGTTTTGTTTTGTTTTGTTTGTACCAGGGATTGAACCCAGGAGCATGTAAACACTGAGCCACATCCCCAGCCTGTTTTTTATTTTTTATTTTGAGACAGGGTCTCACCAAGTTTTGCTCAGGGCCTCGCTAAGTTGCTGAGGCCAGCTTTGAAATTGCGATCCTCCTGCCTCAGCTTCCTGAGCTGCAGAAATGACAGGCGTGTGCCACCACACCCAGCAAATGGAGTGCTCTGTATGCACACAAAAGGAATCTTCTTCTAAGATTGAAATTTTAAAGAATTATATGAAATGAATTCTCCCCCAGTTTGGAGAACAGACAAATTCCCTCTCTCCAAGTCCTTCTGTTTTCTCAACCCAATTATAACACAACTCTATCAAAGTACATAAAATGTCCAAGCCTTGATTTAACTCAACCCTTAATGAAAACAACTACCCCAATGTTGAATTTGGAAATTTGGTGCTGGGATTGCCACCCCTCGGGTTATCTCCATTTCAACACCTGCCTGTGTTGACACAAAGTGCTGAACGGAGGCCCTACTCTGTCCTCTCACCACCATTCGCAGAGCACTTTCCATTGTGTTAAGAATACCGGTTTAAAAACCATATATATTTTCATCACCGGGGCGGGGGCGGGGGGCTCTGATTGCCCAAAAAGAAAATAAAGTGCTTCCACCACAAAAGTGATCACACCCTCACCTCTCCAAGAGTTTAACTGGAAAAGTTGAGAGGGTAGGTCGGGAGCTCCCCCTGCCAGCTCTTCCCTCTGGGGAACATACATTTGCCCTAACAGGGGTTTACTCCCGTGGCAACTAGAGAAAAGTCACTTGTTACCATGGCAACGTTTATCCCTCCAAATCAGACCTTCCTCCCAACTATATTCTGCCCCATTTCCTCTTCCACCACAGGAGTCTTCCTCCGGCCATTTTGTCCCCTGAGCGTGCGTTTCTGTCTTCATGATCCGCTGCTCTGAGTCTTTCCCCCAAGGGTCTCCATTTTCAGCTGACTTTTGCTCCTGGAACCCAATCCTTGGGACCCCCAACTTCACACCCCTGACAGGAACCCGAGATGCCCCCACAGGGTGTCCTGGGTTCCTGGAACCAGGAGTTACTGGGCATGGAGAACGCATCTCAGGCATCATTGCTACAGAGACGGAGGACATGTCACAGTCCTGTTGACCAACTGAGCTTTGGCACATGTAGCAGGCGCTTCCTAATTTACCAAACGGAATTATTATTAAGGCCCATGATGTGAGCTGTCCTGAAGTCACCACATACATATAAGGTCTTCCACGTGGCATCTTTTCCAACAAGGGGAAGAGAGTTCAAAGCGGACTCTGTTTCAGTCCCAGAGTTTCCAAGTATGGCCATGGCAGGGTCTGAATGACAGCCCCGGCAGTCTGACTCCAAACTGCTTTCCCATAGGAACGCACGGTTTAAGGATGTTTCTTTTCACACATCCTATCACCAGGAATCAGCACTTGCCACGATAGCAAAACGAGAGAGAGAGAAGAGAGAGAGAGAGAGAGAGAGAGAGAGAGAGAGAGAGAGAGGGAGGGAGTTGAGCCTCTCATTCTCTGAGATTTCCCTTCTCTGTAGAATAAGTGCATTTTAATGCTTTATAAACCCCGAGTAAGATACAATGGATGCAATCGTTAAGAACGAATCCCCCAGAAAACAGTCTGAAGGATTCTAACAGATCTTTTGCTTAACTTTCATGTGCCAGAAGCTCCCAGTTTGTAACACAAGGGAGACAAAGAGCTAAGACACACAAATATGAAGAGCTACTCAAGAAGCTGGGCGCAGTAGTGCACATCTGTAATCCCAGCAGCTCGGGAGGCTGAGGCACGAGGATCTCAAGTTCAAAGCCAGCCTCAGCAGCTTAGTGAGGCTCTAAGCAACTTAGTGAGACCCTGTCCCTAAATAAAATATAAAAAAAAGGTCTGCAGATGTGGCTCCGTGGTTCAGCACCCCTGGATTCAATCCCTGGTACAAAATAAAAAAAGAGCTACTCAAAGACGTGGATTCTCTTTTTTATTTATTGTTTTAGTCCTCAAATGCTAAGTGCTAGGAACCCAGTGAGTTGCCATAAGAATTTGGTGCATGCAGAGTGTTCTTTGGGAAGGATGGAACTAGAAAAAAAAGGACCTACACTCCCTCATTTTGACTGTGCCACCAGCTGCCTCTGTGACCTTGTGAAGGCCACTTAGGCTAATCTTCCGGGGCCTCAGAATGCTCTGTAAGTCTGAAATACTGAAATGGATATTCTCTAATGTCCCTGGAGCTTGAAGAATTCTGTGATTTTCATGTAGCTGTTTTCTTAAACTTTGGGGATCATACAATTTGTGTGGCAGCACTTTGCTATTTATGGCCTGGAGAAAATGTTCAATTCTTACCCTTCAGAGAATCAAATAGAATTGAATATATAACATTTACAAAAAAAAAAAAAATCCCCATCAATATATACAACAAACTAAGAAAATAAAATTCAACTATAGGAGTTTGTAAGAGTATGGACACACATTTCTTTATTTTTAAAAGTAGCTTCAAGACTTTGGGCTAATCATCTCTCACTTTGCATAGAGAAGGTAGACAAACGCATGCATAAGAGGCTCTCGGTGGAAGAGATTTCAGTCCATTTTTATGATCAAATCCAGTTTCCCTTAAATCTGCTCTTTGATAATGTTTTATTCTGCTAGGAGATTTCCTAAGCCTTCAAACCTCGGAGGGACTCTGGACATACATAGCAAGTCTTTTTCTCAAGCTGAATGTAGCACGGATTCAAACACAGTCACACAGTGTTCACCCACGGGGATGCCAACCCTAAAAAACTGACAAATAGTATTTGCAGTAATAACCATGTCTGTCTGTTTCACAGAGTCAGAAGATTTCTACTGAATGGTGGTGGGTGGAATGCGGTCAATGGTCAGGAGTATCCCCTGGATTAAATGTTTTCTGGCATTCCTCAGAGGAGGAGAGCAGTTAGTCTGCATTCAATTTTTAAACCGCATTTCATCTTTTTCCATCTCTACATAGCCACACACAGGGGGGAAAATCCTGTTGCTCATGCTACGCATTCTTTTTCCAATTCTTCTGGGCTGTTCTTCCATTTCTGTTTAGAACAGCTAATCTTCCACAAACCTGGACTGAGAGCAAGAGGCACATTTTGCACATCCCTAATCACCATTAACCCTTGCATGGCAGCTCTTCCCTGGCCATGGGTCCAAGGAAGGAGCTCGGGAGACAAATGATATCTATTTCCCACTCATTCCAGTGAGTTGACTACAGGTTGCAGGAAGCTACCAGAAAGTTCCCTGCAAATCAACGCAAGCCAAAACTTCTTAAAGGACAAATGTTTAAGCCACTGCTTCTAAATTTCTACCAATCTAGACAGTATAGAGGGGTATATATCTGTACCACATGCCCACTGGAAGAAATGAGGCCCTGGCCAAACAAAGCTCTATGGTTTAAAAAATTAACCCTAAACTTTCCTGACAGTCACAAGTTTTCAGGAATCTCTAGGCACCAAAGTGCCAACGGGAAGTGGATGCCGCTGATCAGAGTGTTTGAGCATTTGTTATTGTTGTGTTATTTCTTTCAGGGTCAATAAAATCTGACAAATCTGGTGTCTGTTGGAAAGGAAGAGGGAAGAGGGTTACAGAGACCATCCAAATCTACTTTAGGCCAGGTGCAGTGGCACACGCCTGTAATCCCAGCAGCTTAGGAGGCTGAGGCAGGAGGATGGTGAGTTAAAAGCCAGCCTCAGCAAGAGCAAGGCACTAAGCAACTCAGTGAGACTCTGTCTCTAAATAAGATACAAAACAGGGCTGGGGATGTGGCTCAGTGGTCAAGTGCTCCTGAGTTCAATCCCCCCCGGTACAAAAAACAAAAACAAAACAGTATGCTAAATCTACTTTAGATCTTCCTAATAATAAATGCAAATTTTAAAATTCTCAACTCGGCTTGTGGTCTTGATAAGTCACCCACAGCACAGCAACTCCAGGCAACTGATTTGGTAAGTGTGCAGTGGTTTTCCCAGCAGCCTTTGAGCAGATTCTGGTAAATGAAACATGAATGTTGGTTAACAGGTAGATTTCAGACGTCCTTCCCTATTTGTCGGTTAGCATTCAATATTCCGAAAGTTCTTCTACCAGCCAAAAGCACAAGCAAAGTGTAATCTCTTTGTATGCACATCTATTTTCTTCTCTTTCAATTTTTAAAGACTTTTGGTTAGTAACCCAGAAAGAACTGGGATCATTCACAGGCGCGCGGTGTAGGACAGCTACATTCCACAGCCGTCTTCCCAGGGCACTTGAAGTGCATGAGGAGGGAGAAGCCTAACTGTGGTGGTTTGATCTGCTCTCTCTTCTTGGTAACTGATCTCTTCAACTTCGGATATAGAAAGGTTCTCAGTCTCAGCACACATCAGAATTCCCCTGGAGAGCTGGTAAAAACACATATTGCTGGGCCCCATCTCCAGAGCTTCTGATTCAGTGGATCTGGGGTAGGACCCCAAACTCACACACTTACCAAGTTCCCAGGAGATGCAGGTGCTGCCTTGTTGTGAATGGCACTTTGAGAACTGCTGCCCTATGTGTATCAACATGATGGAGATGGGAGTATAAGGTTATGGGATTCTCCTCCAGTGACAATCCTAAGTAGAGTATTATGTAGGACAATACCTACTGCTTAATATTTCTAAGATTCATGGAAGAATCGACAAACTGAAGCACGAGATGTTCAGATGTTTGTAGAGTTGTTCAGCATTGACTTGGGTGGTAGGGTCAGCAGAACCCTCTTTCGGAAAGTTATTAAAATAAGGAAACATTTAATTCAATGGTGTGACTTAAACTGGACAGGGAATGTTAACCAGTTCACTTATACCCTATGAGAGCTGAATTTTTTTTTTCCATTCCTACCTACCTTCTAGATTTTTCCATTCCTACTAGATTAATTGGCTTCTTGATAAAGCATGGAACTTCAATCCACAATGACATTTTCTTTTAAAAATTACTTAATAATCCAATGCCAGCTCGAGAAAGTGAACTATTTTAAATTTGAGTGGAAATATGAATTTCACGAGGATGCAAAACATTCAAAGTCACCTAACCTAAGAAAAGAAAAAGGATAACAAGAAAATGTAGACTACCCTGATGGGCTCAATTTATTCAAATTACTTTGTTAGCCAGGCATGGTGACACATGCCTATAGTCCCAGTGAGTCCAGAGGCTAAGGCAGTAGGATCACAAGTTCAAGGCCAACCTCAGCAATTTAGTGAGGTCCTAAGCAATTTAGCAAGACCCTGGCTCAAAATAAAAATCTAAAAAGGGCAGGGGATGTGACTCAGTAATAAAGCACTCTTGGTTTCGATCCCCAGTATCAAAAATAAATGATTTGTTTTCTCATTGTCTGGACCAACAGAAGTATGGGTTCCTCAGAAGCAGAGAAAATACCAAGAACCCAAAGAATATATTCTTACACCATAACAGCCATATATTTGCTTGTAAAATTTTTTCCTATGAGAAAGAAGTCACAACTTACACTTAGAGCTACATAAACCTTCATGAGCATAATGTAAGGGAGTGTAAAGATGTCTTTATATAGGATAATACCCTGGTTATCAAACCTAGAAATGGGACACAGGGAATTTAACTTAATTTAACTTCCATTTGCTATGGGAAGTGATCAGTAGCAAGAGAAACCGATTTCACCAAGTTGCATTGGGTGACAATGTATGTGTTCCCTTCATTTGAAGACCTGGCTCTCTCCCTCATGTGTGAGGTCCATGGGAAAGTCGTGCTGGGAATCCCAAGAGCAGTGCTTGCCACATGTCCCCTGGGATGCTGACACCAAGTGGTTCACTGGATGTGTTGAGCAGGTTTTGTGGAAACAAGTTCCATGCTAATCTTTCAGGAAGCATCCACCCACACCACCCACCCCCACATCTCAGAAGGCAGCCATGCTCACGTGGGAGAGAACGACACCTTCTTTCCAAGTGGACACTTCACGCTCCTGTAACATAACTGGATGTGACTAGGGTCACATGTTATTCCAACTGAACAGATTCAAATGCGGTCTCCACAAAGATCTAAGATTTTAAAGGCGTTCTGACTTCTGTGCTAGAATATTTTATGATCTCTACTGACCCTCGATGTGCTCTTTGTGGAGTTTTATTTCAACTTACATGGTCCCACCAGGGCTCTTTGAAAACTGCAAAGCTCTTGAACCCAGTATTGACAGTGTTTGCTTTCCCCAGTCGTGGTGAAAGATGTGCTCCCTGATTTCCATTCATTCCTGTCACCTGAAACCTCTCCAAAACTCTAATGGGGCCAGATCTGGTTTCCTTCCTGAGTAGCTGATACGTCTATACAATTAAAATTCCATCCATCCCCAACCATTAAAACAGATAGCAGGACAGACTCGGATCTTTAATCAAACACAACAGAAGACCACAGATTGTACGAGCATCTCAGCAACTCAAATTAAAACGATACAAGTTCATTCTACTTTTTAAAAGGACTGCAACCAAGATCCTAACCCTGTGTGTGTGTGTGTGTGTGTGTGTGTGTGTGTGTGTGGTATAGATACAGATCACTTCATATACCTGTATGTCAGTGTGTTGCTTCATCACCCAGAATACAGCATGTATGAACGCCACATTGCTCAAGGAATCGACAGTGAGCTTCATGGTTATCTTTGGCTCTGGGAGAACGGCAGATGGGAGGCCAACAAAGTTGGTCCTTTCATCTGGGAAAGGCCCTCGACGGGATTCATAATTCTTTCTGTTGCTATTTATCTACTAGACAGACTAATGGAATCTTTATATTTGGGGCAAAAAAAAATGAAATGGGCAAATAAAATGTACGTCAGCTTGACAATAATATTGTATAAACAAGATTGAACTTCAAACAACACAAGTGCTTAGAATGTAGTAGTATTCTTTCTTTGAAAGATTTTATCACTCTGGCATGAACTGGGAGTAAGATTTTAAGCATGAGGTTGAGGGGAAGGGGCAGGCAGTATTTCAGGTAAACCTCTCTGTGGAGAGGTAATGACTTGGGTAATGGCATGGTTTGTGTTTTTGTACCCACATATAAAACACACGCACAGAGATATAGACACATATATGTATGAATGTGGCTACATATACAAAAAGCATAGAGAAGGAAAATAGCTTTTGGACCATCCAGTTTAGCCATGGAAATCACATAATTTAAATCCATCTGGTCCAGAAGGTGGTCTACATGTTTAACAGCAGTCCTAGGTTAGCTTTTCCTCTCCCTGACTTTGCATATACACCCATGAACTCCTGATGTAGAGAACAGGAATTAATGGAAGGGGGGGACCATGTCTTTGTGGGTTCCCTGAACCACCACAGCAATCAATGCACGGAAAGCACTAGATGCTTGTTGGGTGAAGATTCTCCAACTGTAGGGAAAAGGAGGTTTCCGCATCACCCGTGTGTCTTGGTTTATTGTAAAGTTTGTCCCAGAATTTTGGAAATGGTTCCCAGTGGTCACAGAGCTGTCACAAAACTGATCTGACAGTCACCAGGAATAAACCCAGGACCGCTGCAGAATAATAAGGAAAAAAAGCCAAGGGCAATGGAGTATTGAAGCCAGTTTACACAAGAAGACAGCTAGTGGGAAAAAGGAGGTAAGTTTTTACACAATCTGTTTAAAGTGGAGGGAACCAAGGAGAAATTATCTAGAGTGAGCACTGAAAAATACAAGAAAGCTACATGAAGCTCTGCTTTCATTTCCTACCTTGGTGGCTTTGCCTCTAATTTGTAGGCCAGGATAATCCCTAAGAGGAGATCAGCATTCCTTAGCTTGGCATTTGGGTCACCCCCCACCACCACCACTCTGGACATTTCCATCTCTTCTAAAGCTCCAATTGAGTCCCTCGGGTCCAGGTGGAAAAAAAGTCCTCCTTGTCTCCTGCACTAGTTTTCTCCCCTCTATCACTTTAGATGCATTGTGTCAGCAACTGTGCTGAGCTTGGGATCCAGAAAAGAGTAACAAGTGGTCCCTGAGCTCAGCTTTCTCATTTTAGGAGAGAAAAATGCAACTGTACTGATTACCACATAATGCCTAGTGGAAATTGATAATACTGGACAATAGGAAAATGTGTTAATAAAAAGTAAACCTCTCAGTGGAGGTCAGACTCGGGTCTCCTCTCCAGAGTAATCCCTCTTATCTATGTGTCTTGTATATCCTTTCCGGGCCATCCTATGCATTGATAAGTTTAAATTATGTATATATATATATATATATATATATATATATATATATATATATATATTTAATTTTAAAAAGTAGCATTCTAAAAAAACCATGCATCTTGAAATCAATGAAATAGAAGGCTATTTGTTAGTTACAAAGGGGTGGTAGAGAAGTAGGTCACTGAGAGAGACCACAGAAGAAAGCGAAACTTAAAGAAAACTATGGGGGGCTGGGGATGTGGCTGGGGCTGGGGATGTGGCTCAAGTGGTAGCGCGCTCGCCTGGCATGTGTGCGGCCCGGGTTCGATCCTCAGCACCACATACCAACAAAGATGTTGTGTCCGCCGAGAACTAAAAAATAATAAATATTAAAAAATTCTCTCTCTCTCTCTCTCACTCTCTCTCGCTCTCCTCTTTCACTCTCTCTTAAAAAAAAAAAAAAGAAAACTATGGAAGAAAGGCCTAGGGAAGGGTTGCCATGGGAACGGAGCCTGGAGGGATGGGGAGCTTCCTATAACAGGTGGACAGAATGGCCTACACTGGAGGAGACCAAGTATCAGGAGTAGAAGTTGACTTTAGACTGGAGCTTCATTTGCATGATGGGAAAAAAAATGAAAGATAAGACAAGTAGGGGGGTCCTCAAGATTTTCACGTAGTATCATGACCCATAAAGACCGTGAACCTGGTGATGGTGTCTAGGGTTATGTCACTGTTCAAACCCTTCTTTGCAATTCAAGTGGCACCAAATCCAAACTCTTTTCCAACAAAGGCAAAGCCTGTGAGGGTCTGGCTGCCCCCTCCCTCTCAGCCTATTCCACCTCTTCTCCTGCATGACCTTGGACATCCAGCTGCACCTGAGCTGGCCCAGGTCCCTCTTGCATCAGAAAGCATGTTGCTCTCTCTTGTATTCTCCTCAATATTCACACAGCTGGCCCTTCCACCCTGCCTAGATCCGGGCAGCTCCTCAGAAGGAGGGACCTGCCCTGGCCACCACCACCAAAGCCCATTATTCTCCTTTTTAGCCCATGATCTACTTCTTTCCAAGCACCCTTCACGGCTCTGAGTGACGTTTTCAGTTTGTCTTCCTCCTTTGAAGAAAGTCCTTCCACATACCAACCACATCTCTTGCAGCTTCTGGTGTGTCCCAGCCCCTTGACACATCTGGCACAAAGCAGGCCCTCAGTGAGCATTTTGGTGAGTGTCCCCACTCTTCCCCTACAGCAGATGCAGTCTATGTCAGTGTGCCAGGCAGACTCGGTGTCACCCTCTGGAAGGAAGACACGGCCTAAGAATGTCCCTCTGGGTTGAAGAGAGCATGAGGACTCTTTGTCATCAGGTGACAATCCAAGAAGTCCTATCAGTTCATCTGAGGACACGGCTGCCTCCCTCTCCTTTCAGCAGCCTTGCTCAGGAGGACCAGGTGGCAGTGGTGGCCGGGGCAAGTGCCAGTCAAGTGAATGCCTTGTCCTTCCCTGTCCCTGATGGAGTCTAATGGGAGCTGATCAAAAGTCTTCTCCTACCTCAGCCAGGCACGTGAGGTGGTGTCACAATGAATCCTGACTGCCTTATGAAAAATCCCTTGTGACTGTCACAACATTTGAACACCAGAGTCCAGAAGAAGAAAAAAAATGACCCTTGAGGCTATCCTCAGCCTCTGCATGAGGCTACGTCAAAGGATGCCACAGGTTGTGGGAGGATAAGGACACACCTGTTCGATTCAGCACGGGATAGCCTGTGCTGAGAACACAGAAACATTCAATTAATACTGACTGATGGGTTGAATGCAAACTTTGAATAAGGTACTTTTCCCCTTAGGCTCAGTAATAGGATCAATCACAGCTTCCTTTTAAATCTAAAACATTGTCGAACATTGGAGTTGATTCTTTAATATCTGATACAAAGGGATGGATTAACTGGCTTACCCCAGGTTCTTCTCCAAACTGCAAATCTCTTGAGCATTTCACCTCCTAAATGGCCTCTTCACAGGTCCTCTGTGTCTGGGAAGCTGATTTAGAATGTATCCTCTGGGTCTCCATCCAGTAAAGGGCACTCCATATCATCCTGAAAGGGCCTTCTATAGACCTGGGTGCAGGAAATGTCTCCCTGACCTAGATCAAACCATCTTGATTCATCAGCTTTGGTAGAGAACCATCTGCACCCCACACTGCCCAATACTGGTCAGGCAGGCCATTGGCCATTGCTATTGCTGTCAGCAAGGACCTGCTTAGGAGCCCACTGAATCATGACAGGCACCTCCATGTCAAAGCTCTCCAGAGACCCCACTGAGAGAGAGAGAGAGAGAAAGTTCTCTGAGCACTATGCATTCTGCAGGCCACCCAAGCTTCTCACCGACTCTGGTTTGCTATGCACTTCCCAAGTTGGGAGGGGAAGCTTTACTCTGACTCTATGCTATTACCTGGACAGACCCCTTCAGTCCCTGAGCTGTTCTGAAACCCCCTGAGGTCACAGAAGGTGGCAAGGCTGTGGGGAATACGTGACGTGGCCACACATAACTGTCCTGGACCTTGGCATTTGATCACTATAGATCTCAGAGGCCCGTGTTAAGCAGAAGGAAATGATTTCCTGTTCACCTGGGTTTGTTCTTAGGGACTGATTCAGATCCAGCCTGGCAGAGCCCACCCAGGGCCTCGCTCTCTGCAGGTGCTTCTCTATCACATTTCTCAGTGCGTCACCGCTCGGTGATGAAGAGCTGGGTTGAAGTCCAATGCTATCAGGCAATGCCAAAAATAAGAGGACTGGTCTTCAAGAAAACAATCAACAGAGCAGTTTGGAAATTTTGCAAGAAAGTTTTCAAATGCTCTAGTAAGAGGTTGATGCTAAGCAACCCAAATGAAGGAACACTGTTTGTGTGTGCAGGAGAGGTTGTCAATTTAGAAATATTTTGCTTCATCATCTTTGCCTTGATTACTGCATTCCAGAACTGTGAAACATTTCTTCTTCCAAATTAAGTGGTCAGATGAGAACTGTCTCCATTCTGAAAAGCTGACATACAGCTCCCTCCAACCCGAGGCAAGTGCTTCTTTTCTATGAAACTGAAGGAAATTCAGTCGAGGCTGACTAACCCAACGGACTGTGGCCAAGGTGACTTGTAGTCACCTCTGCTTTGCTTTGTTTTACAGCCATGACTAGAATACCTAACCCTGACCAGTTTGGAGAAAAGAGTCACTGACACCAGAAAATGTGAGTAGAATATTTTTAATGAAGTTTTGTCAAATCAATTTGATCAACTGGTTTGTAAAACAAAGTCAATACAATAAGAGCTTCTATGTGCCTGGGTAATGGGAATAAAATAATCCCATAATAACTAAAAGTGTGTGTGTGCGTGTGTGTGTGTGTGTGTGTGTGTACGTGCACGCACATATATATGCATATATATATGTGTGTGTGTGTTATGTATACATAATAACTAAAAGTACACATACACACACACACACACACGAGGAAAAAAATATTTCCTTAGGACTTGAGGGCAAGCTACCATCAACCCTCTGGAGCTTAATAAGAACAGAATAAAGAGATCCTGCCACACAGACATGGTTTAGACCTGGCTTCCAAGACTCTGCAGGCAAGGCAGAGGGCAGGAAAGAGCTTGTTCAGAGAATGAATGTTACAGATTTTATGGGACATTTGGGATATGGAGACAAGGGTCAACATGGGAGAGAAATGTGAGATCAAATGTAACATTTTACAAACATAACTGATCATCTACAAAGTCTTCCACTGGAATTACTGGACTCTACGCTTTTTAAAATCTGTATTTTTTTTGTTCTCTCTTTAAGATTTCAAAGAATGTTAATATTTATTATCTCATTTTTCTCCACCACTTACTGCAAAGTAGGACAGATAAAGATTATCCCATTTTATAGTCTAGGCATCTAAGATAAATAATTGCAGTAAACCTGACATGTTCAGAGGAGATTATGTGGGGATAAGAAGAGATTAGTAACCACATCCCTCAGTGAGACTTTTAGGTAAAACAATATCTACTCACAGCACCCCCCTCCCTTTATTGTAATAACATTCATCTCTTGGTAAGACATAGAGAGAAGATCAAAACAGAGTAACTGAAAAACCATCATGTACCATCAGTCATTTCCATCATTACAACAAAATACCTGAGAGAATTAACTTACAAAGAGAAAGGTTTATTTTTCACTCCCAATTTTGTTGGTATCAGTCCAAGATTTGGTGGATCCATTACTTCTGGCCTCTAGTGGGCCCTCTGGTTGTAATGGCAGGGAGTAGGTGATGGAGCAGACTAGTACCTCAAGATCAGGAAGCAAAAGGCAGGAAGAGGCCAAGTCCCACAGTGACCTAAGGACCTCCCAGTAGGATCCACCTCCCAGGAGTACCAGCCTGGGGGGAGGGGGGCAAGCCTATAACACATGGTCTCTGGGGGAAGTTCAGCATCCAAACTGTAGCCTGCAAAGGACCTTGACAATTCAGGGCTTCATGAATTTGAAATGGGTATTTAGTAACATCTGACCCTTCAGAATTTGTACTGACTGATAAACAATCAGTTCCTTAAATAAGTGGAGACGAAACCTACATACAAGAAGTAGCATAACTCTTAGTAAGGGTGGAGACTAAAACCAAACATCTTCCAAGTGTTAAAGATTCTACAGTTGCAGGCTTTCAAGCACTGTGGACTTAAAAAAAAAATAGTGTAACTACATAGAAGTCAGAATACACTTGGGTTGGTGGTTTTCTGAACCATGAACCATGACTATTTATTAAACTAAGCTGACTGGTGGGGATTACTTGACTTGCTCATTACAAGTTGCCCTTGGTATTTTCAAATAATAGTTCTGTGCTTTTATAGCACGTTGGTATTAGACAAGAACTTAAAATTTCACTGTAGTCTATCCTCCTTATTTACAGGGAAAAGCTGAGACCTAGAAGACACAGGCAACCCTATAATAACAATGAACTAGAATCAAACGGCTCTTCTTTGGGAGAAAAAAAAAAATCTTAACTTTAATGTCCTCAATAGTTTCAACAGGGCCTTCTCTGAAGTAATCCAAGCCATTAGTGTTTCTGTGAGTCCTACTTTATATACAATTACTGATTTAGCATCTGACCTTGTCCCCTGCTTTGATTGGCTGGGACATGGTGACTATTGAAAAATCCACCACATAAATAATCCTTGAAATGGATAATTGAGAACTAAGTGTGGTAATTTTAACCAATTAGCTTGGCACTCGGGCCTCCAAATGAGGTTATTCTGTTGAGAAAGCTGCCCTCTCCTCCCGCCTACTTTGGAGTCCTGGCCAGATTTTGCCATCCAAAAACCTTGGAATCCGCAGTAGCCCAAGTTTTTTATGCTCTATGTTGGAAAGTTCGAGTAAGCTTGTTACTCTTCGGCTACTGACCAATTAAAAACAGTACATGCTGTGGTGAGAGAAAGTGAGTGAATGAGGTCAAGAGGTAATAATTAAAAGTGATGTAATGAGATGATCCCATCTCCCCAGGCCTGCCAGCAGGCCCAACAGTGACCACGTTCCGAGCTTCCCTGTATCACTCTGGCGTCTCCCCATGGAATCTGCGAAATAAAAATCACTTCTAACCCTGGCAGGGATTTCCTTGGTTTCTGAGCTGGTTATTACAAAGTCTGAATCCAAGGGAACTTGTTTATAGGTCATCTCCTTATGCCACATACAGTATGGAGGCCAAGGGCTATTTTGAAGTATTGCTGATGAACAGGGTGACTATCTGTCCTTATCCCCTGACCCTCACCAAACTATGTGGCCCACAATGGTGCTCAGGGCAGAGGTTTGGGATGTCCGAATATCAACCACCCTTGTAATGAGTGGGGCTGACAAAATGCCAGTGGTCTTGGGAGTGGGGAAATACTGACTTTTGGGAACATATAAAACTTGAACCCTTAGTTGGTGCGTGTTTGCTTGTTCACAACGATGGGGGGTGTTTGCTGAGAGCTCTGGGGACATGGTACCAGGAGGATTTCCAGGCTGGAGAGGTGGTCAGCCAGCACCAACTTGAAGAGGCCCGGTGACACTCAGGGACCTCAACCTTGGCCCTGAGTTTATTTTCTTTAGGGTGAGGGAAGTGACCCAGATCAGCCCTGAGGTTCCTGCTCCCAGTCCTCACCCTCTGGTCTTGCATCTGGTCCAGTCAACCCCATGACTCATAAGAAGGACTGGGCCAACTTAGCCTAAGGGCCAAGTAGTACCTGGGCTATAGGCCATGTAGCCAATGGCCTTCACATGGAAGATGGATGGACTCTACAGTGACATACACTTCGGTAAAAGGTAGGGTGAGGGCTGGGGTTGTGGCTCAGTGGTAGAGCACTTGCCTAGCATGTGTGAGGCACTGGGTTCGATTCTCAGCACCATGTATAAGTAAATAAATGAAACAAAGGTCCATCAACAACTAAAAAATATATTTAAAAAAAAAAGAAGAGTGAATTTTGTCATTAAATTCTTCAATTTTTTGGAACTTCATGCAGTAAAACAAGTCAACTAGTTAACATACCAAAATTAGACTGTCAGAGGGTTCCAGAAGCATATCAGCTGAAGAGAAAGAATAAATGAGAAGCACAAGATCCACAGTACAACAGCAAGCCAAAGTCACCCTTTCCCAAGAGAAAGATGGACCAATGGATACATTGGATCTTTTCAACTGCCAGTCTCTGTGTTTCTCAACCTATCATGGTGGAACAAGTGATCATAGAGAAGATGATTTAGTACCAAAGAAATATATATATATTTAAAAAGTAGAATCTAAAATACATTTTTTCATGTTGAGGTTCTCTAACAGTCAGGTTCATCCACTTGTTGTTGTTGTTGTATTTAATAGTCAAAGTCTAAGAGATGAACCAAGCCATCTCCTGCCCATGGAACCTACTACTCATGCAATTTTCACTCCAAGAAAGAGATTTACGAACCCAGGGAGAAAAATAAATCAAAGGTACACTTGTGAATAATGTCCAGTGAGAACACTGGTGTGATGAAATGTCACCATTTGCAGTTTGATGGTTTATTAATCCCTCTCAACACCCACTCTCGTTTCTTACCTAAAACACGATTTTTACATTGATATAATTTATAAGCATCAGTTTGCCAAGGTCAATGGCTAACCTTAACTTTTCACTCGATGAATTCTTAGGTGCTTATTAAGATTAAAATACATCACCTGTTAGAAGACTAGCTTCTTAGCTTGAAAAACCAGAAGAAAGCTGAAATGACTATACACTTCATGGCTTGGGATTTGTAACAGACCATGTTTTTTATATGGTGGATGGAAGAGGGGGTTACTGCCCTCGCTAGATTTATTTTGGAGACTGAGAACTTAGGGACACATTAAATAGAGCATACATTTAAAAATAAGCACCACCTGAAATTTCCAGCGTGTCATCTCCACAAAGAGCCGGATGATGTATATTTGTTGTAGTTACTGCAGTTTCCTGTTGCTTTACCAAGTGCTCTGTGTTTTTGGATTGGTTGGTCTACATTAAAACATATTATGAATAGTCAGCACTTAAAGTATTCTTTAAAGGAGACACATAGATCCAGGATATAAATTTGTATTGACAAATAATAAAAATAATCCCCAACCCACGACAAAAAAAAAAATACACTTGGAGTACTGTTTATGAGCCTCAGACTGTGCTGAGAGACTTGTAAAACAGAACCAATTATCCAAAAAAGACTTGGATAGTCACGAATGATTATTTTCTGCATTATATCACATGTGTACCAATGTAAAGCTTTCATTCCATTGTGAATCCAGCAACCTTCTTTTGTTTAAAAGAAAAAAAGAAAGTCGGCTTCAATTTGCTTGCAGAATAAATACTGGCTGAAATGCAATGAAAATTCCATTATGTAGTGATGATACTAAAGCAGTAGAGAGATTGAGTCTACGAAAACAACAAGAGAGAAAATGTTATTTGGAAACCACTATTTTTTCTGGCAAAATAAAATCTTCTTCACTATGAATTCTAGGCCCTGTAAAAATTAAGACATTCAAGACACACAGATGATAGTTTTCTCTAAATAGACTCTGTTCACTATATGCCAAATAACAATTTGGGCGAAAAAAATTAGTCAAGAAACCCCAGCATCAAGACAAAAGCCATAACTAATATCCCCACGTATGAGAAAGGAAAACACTGCTCAGCCTGCCTTAGTGCCACATTGTGGGGACTGGACGGAAGAAGTATCGTCTCCACCAAGCACAGATGGGACTTCCCTACAACAGATCGAACCTTCTTGGCCATGAGGGCTGCATTCTGGCTTTATTGTCACTAAGTCTGCCCAAAGGAACCTCCTATCCCAGAAACAGTTACATTGTCCAGCCCAGATACCACCCCCATACATACACACACACACATACACACACACACACACACACACCCACACACACCCTAAGAAACCTCTCCCACTTTTATGGTCTGAACCACCCCTTCAGGCTGTAGATTCCAAATCCTACACCTCCAGTCTTGACCTTTCTTACCAATTACAGACCTCATTCCAGTCGCAACTTGATATTTCCCAAGGGTAGTCAAACCTGACATGTGTCAAACAGACCACATCATCTCACCCCAAACCCGACTCTCCTCCTCATTCTCTAATTCATTCGGAGGCACTGCCATCCACCCCGACACTGAAGACAGGTGCCTGGGAGTCTTCTGTATTACCTCACTCGCTGTCATCATCATCCTCTTCCACTTAGCAGTGGGCTGCCCTGGCATTTTTAAACCATCTCTAGCTCTCCACCTGCACTGTCATTATCTTATGCCATGTCCTCGTCTCTCTGCAGGGCAACAGGATGGCTTCCTAGCCCCAAGTACTCTCCCATCCGCTCTCCTCTCTGTCACCCAGTAGTGTACCACAGAACACAGTCTGATTGAATTCCTTCAGTGGCTTGTCACCACTGGATCCAAATGGCCTCATAACTAACCAGTCCCTACATGTACCTTGCCTCCTGGACCAGACACATCCCTGTATTGAAGATCTGTGAATGTGAGGGCGGCTGTACCTCTCCAAAGCCTTGTTCCTCCATCTCTTCCACCTGGAGCATGCTCGACCACATCCTCTAGGTCATCTGCCCGGGCTAGCTCCCCTCTCCTTAGGACTTGACTCTGACCTTGAGAATCCAGATCAACCATCTCAGATCAAGTCAGGGGCCTTCCTTGGGCTTCTGCTGGCTCTGTGCATGCCTCTTTCCAAATGTCAGATTGTGTATATATTAAAGTCACATGCCCCTCTGCTTGTCCCCATGAAAGTTTTCAGACACAGGGACGATGCCTCATTCCCACTGTGTCCTCAAAACCTAGCCCCCAGAACATGCTTCATCTTCAGCCCTTGACAAAGAGGTTAAAAGTGCTCTGTTCCCCTTTAATAGAGTAGCTATTATGATATTTTTCAGTTAAATAAACACTGAAAAAAAATGTTTCCTGAACAGTACTCTTCTGCCTCCCAGGACAATATTGGGAACCTGAGGTCTAGAAATTTTCCTCTATAGAGTAGGGAGGGCCCTTCCAGAGGTAAGAAATACCACAAAAAGGTTCTCTTCACATTGTGTCAGGTGGCCCTTGGAAAATGGTTTCTTTTTATGACATAGTGATGTCAGACCAACCTGTATCCAAATCCCTGTCCTTGTGCTTGTGACCTTGGCCATGTGTGATGTCTACTGAGACCCCGCATCTCATTTCCTCATCTTCCACCTGGAGGTGAGAGTACCATCTCCTCAGGTTGTAAGAGTGGCAGTTTCACGGTGAGGTCTCAGCTGCGCTATTACTTTCCCATGCCTCTTCACATTATTCTCTTTACCCTCTGACTCTCTTCCATTTGGGCTATGAGACACAAAGCAGCCCCTGATTCCAAAGGGAAATCATTAACAGCAGAACAGGAGAACCCAACAGCCCAACGAGGGTCTTTCAGTCTCCAAAGTCAGGACCCTTCCATAATTAATAGCTTTGATTAAGCATACGCAGAGCCAGGTGCACCTTCCTCTACTCTCTTTCAGACATCTGAAAGGAAATGACTCTCTGTGTCAAGGGACCACCCAGAACAAGAAACAGCCACGCTCACACGGGGCTCCGAGGACGAGTCTCACCCTAGTCTGAGCTTGGGAATGAAAGTAACAGAACATCAAGATAGGTCTGTGGATCCTGTCCTCCGAGCCCCGGGAGATGTCAACACCCACACAGTTGCCACAACACTAAGGGTCAGAGGAGCAGAACAGAAATGGCTCTCTGAGCAACTGGGAAAGTCACAGAGAATGGTATTTTCCCCCATATAGTCAAGAATGAAGTTAGCTGATAAGGCAGCAGATTCTGGCCTGGACTAGTGGCTAGGGTCAGGCAGAAATGCAGGCTGCTATGGTCTGAGTGTGGCTTGTTCCCCAAAGGATCATGTGTGAGAATCTTGATCTTCAGTGTGGCAATGTTGAAAGGTGATGAGACCTGTAAGAAGCAGGGCCCCGTGGAGGTGACTGGGGTGCTGACCTCAGGAAGACGTTCTCCTGGGAGCACACATTGTTACAAAAGAGTGGGATTGAATTTCCCTCTTGCCCTGGCTTTTTTGACCATGTAATCATGCCCCCAGGGGCTCCCACCATTATGATGCCTCCTTGTCATGATGTTACACAGCCCAAGGGGGCCCTCACCAGAGTCGGAATTGATGGAGCCAC
Organism: Spermophilus citellus; assembly: GCF_964194105.1. Lineage (NCBI taxonomy): Eukaryota > Metazoa > Chordata > Mammalia > Rodentia > Sciuridae > Spermophilus > Spermophilus citellus. The sequence goes on from NC_138186.1 coordinate 16,942,753, forward strand.
CTGATCTTAGACTTTTAGCTTCTCAAAACTAAATAAACCTTTTTATAAATCACCAGCCTCAGTATTTTGTTATAATAGCCCAAACTGGATCAATATGCAGAAATATCAGCACATCAAGGAGGGGGATGACAGGGCCTGGGACCAGATGGGAAAGGCAACATCCAGATCTCCCACAAAGATGGCGGCCAAGGACAGACAAATCCTCCACCTGACCTCTCTGAAGTCACGTGAACTTGCCATAAATGAGATGCAACCCCGTGGAGCACGACTAATTTTTTTTTTTAACTAGACTTGATTTGTTAAAGCACTTTCAGACTCATAGTAATATGAAAAGAAGGTACAGAGCTTTCTCATTACTCCCTTCCCCACACAGGTCCAGTCTTCCCCATTAGTGACAGTCCCCACCAGAGTGGCCCATTTGTTGCAGTTGATGAAACCTATATCAATGCATCATTGTCACCTGTATTCCTATTTCATGTGGGCATAGGGTGGATAAGACACAGTCCATTGGGTACACAACCCATTTCAACACTGGAACACATCAATACTATAGGAACATCCAACCAGAAGAATCCCGATGGTCAGTTTGATGTGTTAACTCAGGCCAGCTATTTTGCTAAGAAAATATTCTGCAGATAAAGTTAACATCTACAGTCAGTGGACTCTACAATCAAGGAGATTGCTCTTGATGTGAGTGGGTCCTATCAAGTTGACAGTCTTAAGAGTAAAAACAGAAGTTTCCCAGGGGGAAAAAAATTCTTCCTCAAGATGATAGCATCAGCTCCTGCGTTTGCACCCTGCTGGCTACCCTACAGATTTGGAACTGTCAGCCCCAATCACATGAGGCAATTCCTAAAAATAAATTACTGTGCATCTACCCATCTATTTGGTTCTACCTCTCTGACTGATTCAAGAACTGAACCTGCTGCAAGGCCAAGATGGTATTACAGGTTGTTGACATTTAAGTGGGAGGTGAAAAGGTGAGAGAGGATAAAAATAAGTGTGTAGATGCGAAATATACAAAGGAGGCAGAGTTGATATAATCGGTGATTGAAATGGGTAGGGAAGGAGAAGAGAAAGGAAAGAATCCAAGATGGTGCCATTTTGATTGGCTTGGAGATCTGAGGACTCAGCTTCACTGGACAGAGAATTGAATTTGAGGAGCTCTTAGGATATCCAAGCAGTGATATTCAGAAGGCAGTTAAAGAGGAGGGTCTGGAGAGAGAGAGAGTGAGTCTGTGATAACAGACACAGGTCAATGACTAATTGAAGTCCTGGGAGGAGGTGAGATTACCACGAAGATTGAGCACCAAAAGGCATAGCCCAGAGAATGCCAATGTTTGAGAGTCTGGAAGCATGGCTATGAGAGGTGACGTGGTCAGGGCCAGGAGCAGGAGAGGGCAGAGGAAATGCAAGAGTAGGGAGGCACAGAAACCCAGGAGGGTGATGCTACTACCATGCAGAGCAAATGTCATCATGAGAGCTATCACTGGAGTGGTGGGCTAAACACAGAGGTGATGGACATGACTACTGGAAAATGCTCTGGAACTACCTATGGAAGCCAAAATCAGTAAAGAATATTGTGGAACAAGGCGTGACTCCCTGCTGGGATGATGTAAAAGCTGCAAATTTTTAACAAAAAGAGAAGAGAAAGCTTTGCAACCCCATTCCTCATGCAAATAACCACTGCCCTCCACCCTCTGATGGGGATAGTCAGATGGCAGTGGCAGCTGAGGAAAAGGCGGGAAGAGTGACTGTAGAAGAAGTGTGAGTTTTACCTAAGGGGACATGCTAAGGGCGGGAGGGTCAAGGGAGGTATCTGCGAAAGGCAGAAGTGAGCCTGTTCCAGTTCTCACGGGAGGGGTCTGTAGAAGAGGTGTTTGAACACATAAGGAGAAAAGAGATCAGTCCATTTACAAGTCAGGAGGAAGCAGGAGCAAGAAGTGGCTCACAGAAGGAGTATCAGCTCCTCCACTGACCAGAACAAAGGAGGAAAGACGTTCCTTTAGGGAAGCTTGGGAATGTGGTGGGGGGCAGCACCAGCCGCTGCAGGCACATGGCATGAGGGTGACAGAAGTTAGTAGTTGGTGCTGGATTCTGATTAAGGCCTCAGGACCATGACAGCTGCCAGGCCATCAACACTAATGACACGCACTCTCGCCAGATGCCAGCAAAATCACCAAGTGGAAGAGGCAGGTGGAGGACCCCTGAAAGCAAACCTGCACACACACGCGCACGCACACACACACCACTTCATCAAGCAAGTGGCCTGGTTTTCAGAACCAACTGAAGTAATGGGCAAAATACAAGCAGCTCCTGGGAGGGGCACCAGGCACAGGGCAGGATGTCACTCAGAATGCTGGACACGAGGGACGGCCCGAGCAACAGCTTAACAGGCACCCCAACCAGGATCCGTATCCCTGAGAAAGAGTCACCTAAGGAGGACTTCAGGGCTGGCCCTGCTTCTGGGCAGGTGGAGGGTGTGGAAGGCAGCTAGCCCCCTGAGCTCTAGGACTCCCTGTGGGCTGGCCAGGGTCAGAAGAGCCAAGAACCTTCATCTTGAAAAGATAGGAGGGCCATTTTTATTTTTTTGTACCAATGATTGAACTCAGGGGCACTCAGCCACTGAGCCATATCCCTAACCCTATTTTATATACTATTTAGAGACAGGGTCTCACAGAGTTGCCTAGCACCTCACTAAATTGCTGAGTCTGGTTTTTGAACTCATAATCCTCCTGCCTCAGCCTCCCCAGCCACTGGGATGACAGGAGTGCGCCACCACACCAGGCAGGAGGGCCATTTTTTTACTAGGCCAATCAAAGGAATATCTTTAAGAATGACCACAAGCTGGGCCATGATCAGCATCCAGGTGTACTTCCAGAGGGAGGCTGACAAGACATTCTGGAACTGGGTGTCTAGGAGCAAGTGACCCCTTTCCCCGAGAGACTCAAGGAGCATCTGCTACCCTGTGAGACTCTCTCTCCACATCACCTGGACATCTCCAACTCAACAATCTGTGTGAACCAAGGTCTCATGGGTCTCCTTCTCTCCATTTTTCACTTCCCATCGATACCTTTCATTTTGTAACTAATCAAAAAAAAAAAATTTCCCACTGTCTTTGGGGATGCTCTTCCTTGACATTCCCCTCCCCCACGTGTGTCTGGTAAGAGGCATGTGATCCCAATCAGTCATCTCTGACCTGGCACACGCAAACACCGAGGGGTTCACAAAGACTATCTGGAGTGGATACCACCATGGCTGGTGTTTAAAAGTCCATTTTTCTGGAAACTCGGTGTTGTATGAACCCTTTCCTGTGTTGGAGCCCAGAAAACAAAGACCCCCCCAAAGTGAAGATCTCAGAAGCAAATTTTCTCTCTGACCTTCTCCTGCCTTCCTGGCTTTGGCCCCACATTCTTCCCCAAGTAAAGCATAGAAACCAAAATTTCTTTTCCCCAATGTGGGTCAAAACAACCAGTCTTCCCCGAAGCCAGCCAAAAAGCCTAAAAATATTCCTCTAACTTTCCCCTTGCCTTTCCGTATAACAACTGGCCGTATGGAAATTCTCTATCTCCGTGGTTCTACGCCAGGTCATAAGGGCCCCATTCCAGGCAGGGAAATGCCCCACAAAGAGGAGGAAGAAATGCTACCACTGAAGGACAAAAAAGTAACCAGAGAGGACAGGCTTGATCTCCCTTCTCAGGTCACTGATGTCAGCTCACACCCTTCTGTCCAGGTGTACTTCTACACAGCCATCCAGGCTTCATGGAATCTAACCAGAAAAACGCATAGTTGGCCTTGGGTTCTCAGTCTGAAGGTTCCTGTAGAATTTTGACTCATTAAATCCCAAGTTTTCGGTCTGTAAAATGAAATTGACAGAAGTATGCCAGTCATGGTGGCACACCCCTGTCATCCCAGCTACTTAGGAGGCTGAGGCAACAGAATCTCAAGTCTAAGTCCAGCCCGGGAAACTTAGCAAGACCCTGTCTCAAAATAAAAAAATAAACATGGGCTGGGGATGTAGCTCAGTGGTGGAACACTTGCCTAGCAAGTGCGGCTCCTGGGTTCAATCCCCAGTACCAGGAAGGAAGGAAGGAAGGAAGGAAGGAAGGAAGGAAGGAAATTAATTGATACAGGTGCAATATAAGAACTTGGAAATCAGAATCTAGAGCTTATCATATAATTTATTACCATTAATAATATTAATGAATATTATCACTAGTCATTTACCCATTTTCTCAAAAGAACTCTAAAACCACTAAAAACATTCTTATTTCAAAGTAATGATAGGTGGCGTATTTATTGCTCAATTTCAGTATTTTTAGATGTCTCATGAATGGGACAATGAGGCATAATGGGTTAAAAAGGTTGTTATGCTTTTTTCTTATTATCTTGCCTTCTGTTACAGAGGTGTCAGCCATGACCCTTTTGATGGGAGAGATGTCACCCCTTTTCTCTCCTCCTCCTGAGACAGATGAGCCTGAGATGGTGGTTTCTGCTTTTCCACCTCCCCTAGTCCCCTCCCTAGAGGGCACTGACCAGCATGGAAAAGTCTTGGGAGATGTGGAACAAGGGGTGTGAAGTCTCAGCCATGAAGGTGAATACATTCCGGAGACCCAATGTACAGCCTGGTGACAAAATTAATTATATTGTACTGTGTACTCGAAATTGGCCAAGAAGCTAGATCTCAAGTGTCTCATCACATACACACACCCCAAAGGGTAACTGTGAAGTGATGGACAGGTGGCTCAGCCTGACCACAGTAAATACTGCACAACGTATATACCTACGTCAAATCAATTGAACGCTTAAAACCAATCCAATTAATTGCCAGCTGTGCCTCAATAAAGCTGGGGGGCGGGGAGAATCCTCTTGGTGCCAAACACAAGAAGTAATTGGAGAGCACATTCCTGAGGAGAGCAAAGCTCAGAACATTTCTTCTCAAAACAAATAGAGATGTGCTATCACAAGGGGTGAGGAGGATTCCTCTCTGCCAGGCGACAAATCCAGGGCAGGGCCTTTGCTTTTTCTCTCTATTTTAAAATTTAAATACAGAAGTAAGATGATGGCTGGGGGATATGTGTTAACAAGTTTATTTAAATTAGAAAAAAAAATAACGTAACAACTTCTGGTTTGCCTGATGTGCTTCCTGAGAACTGGCTTTGCCACCAATTGATGGATGTTTTCCCCAATAGGAAGGAGAAAAACCCATAACTTGAACGTTTGGATGAAGCTACCCTTAAGGCATGTCCATGGTGTTACCGTCTATAGGATATCCTGCACACTCTCTAAAACTATCCAAGTTTATTTTAAAAGACCTTTAGTTCTTGACTTAAAAGCACCAATGGGTCCACACTGAGCACACACATCGAGATCATATCTGGAGACTCATTTCCCCCTTCTGTACCAACATAAAATAGCATATGCCCATGTTTCTTCTTTGAGGTTGAAATTGCTCATGGTATTTGTAGAGTATGGTTGGGAAAACTGATATTTGACCCTGCTATAGTTTCTATCTTAAGTGTCCCTCAAAGGCCCTGGTGTTAAAGGCCTGGCCTCCAGCCCATGGCACTAACGGGGGAGGTTGGAGTCTTTAAGAGGTGGGTTCTAGTGGGAGGCTTTGTGGCCACTGGAGGTATGCCTTGAAGGAACTGTCAGAGGCTGGTCTGTCCTCCCCACCCCGACCCACTACCTGACCAGGAGCTTGCTCCTTCATGAACTCCCTACATGATGTGTTGCCTCACCACAGCCCCCAAAACAATAGGGCTAACCAACCCTGGACTGAAGCCTCCAAACTGTAAGCCAAAATAAACCTTTTCTCTTTATTAGTTAATTCATTTCCGGTATTTGTTATAGTGGCAGAAAGCTGACTAACACAGACTCCCATTTCTTTCCCTTTGAGGTACCTAGGAGGACTCTTCTTTGGTTTGAGCTATACTTCTAATTTGAGGTCTATCACTAATGCCCTCAACTGATTACAACCAATACTTTGCCCAAGAATACTAGGGGGATCTAAATTTATTTAATTAAGCCCCTGGCAAGATATGATTAAGGACTACATCTTATTCCAGCGATTCGGGAAGTAAATTCCAGAGTTGTGCAGACTGCCCAATCATGGGGGACTGAACCATTCTGGTAACTAGATGTAATTATCAGTTTGTAGTATCTCCAAGAAGTCACATTTATCAACCGTGAAGCCATAGGTAAAGCGATATCAGATTAGAATGCTTATTACACCAAATGATTTGCTTTAAAAAAAAAAAAAAGCCTACACAGCAATTTAGAAGGAGGATATATTATGCAAAAAAAAAAAATTGTGAAAACCCACCCATCAGCAGAAAGGAAGGTCAGTTCTAGAGGGCAAATGCCAAGATCAAGTGGCTTTGTAGGATTCTAAATAAGAAACCTTGCTATTAGTATAATGAAAGTAATAAACATTCCATAGGAGTTAAGAAATAGGCATTCCAGAAAAGTTATACCAGTGTCTAATATCTACTCCATTGAGAGTCCATTCCAACCTAGCATAAAAATATGCTAGTGCTGAGTGTGACCTTGACCCTCTGGGATGAGGCAAGCCATGGCTGAGAAGTGGCCAAGTGTACACCACACAAAGTGAATGGCACCTGGGTGTGCTAACGGCAAGGCTGCAAGCAGATAGACCCCCGCTCAGAGTGAGGAGTTTAACAGATTCCTCCTAGAGCTTTTTTGCAGCCTGCAACAATTCATCTGTCAAAAAAGTGCATGAATGGGAAAAATCCAGCATCGGAGCCAAAGACTGTGTTGCAACTGTCTAAGATTTTTGAGCGTTGGCCAAACACGCCTTTATGGATTGTTTTCACTCTCAGGGCTTCGAAGCACCTCATCCCTAAATATTTGATAGCTGTATTAGAGGTGTGACTCCATCACAGACGCTGACATGCTGAGGCCCTTCCAGAGAGATTCACACATTTTCCAGCCCAGATGGTGCATTTGCATTGGCAAAAAAAGGGGGGGGGGCACATAAACACATTTTCTTCGACTCAGAGTTGATCAACACTTAGTTATTCAAGGAATGACTGCCCAAACCTTCTCGACCCTCCCAGACGCTGCTCTCTTTGATGGGACTTTTACTTCCCTCCGATATTTTTGTCAAGAGGATTAGTGCAACAGGACTAAAAGGAGACTCAACTCCAACTAGTCAATGTCGGTCCCTATAGCAGGTCTGGGGGAAAGGATCACGGGACAAGGGTGCAGCAATCATCTCCAAGATTTGAGAGTTACTCATGGATCTTAATTCCTCCGCTCCCTGCCTCTCCAAGTTCAAGGTTATCCACATCTGGCTGCTGGTGAAGGCTGAAGGGAAATAGATGGCCAACCCAGGGTGCAGTCAGGCACATCCTCCCCAGGGCACCTAAGTCACCTGCATAAAGCTTTCCTATCTGATGCCCCAAGTGAGCATCTTCTCCCACTGTCTGCATTGTCTCATGAAACACTAGGTAGGGCTCACTGGTCACTGGGGTTGTTTCTTGGGGGCCCCTGGAATCTACAAGTTTTGATACCCACACACAAAATTCTCAGAACAACAACCTGCGAAATCGATGGCCTGCCCCCTTAGTAACAGGTGCTCATCAGGAGCATGTCATGGCTGGAGGTGTTGCCAAGGATGTGAGTTGAAAGGGTTCCGGAGGGATTTTATTGAAAAAAAAAAAAGAAAGAAAGAAAGAAAGAAAGAAAAAACAGACGAAAGAAGGGGAAAACAGCTGTTTGGAAATAAACTGTAAAACATCTGTAGCACACGACCAGAATTCTCTAAGCGTGACCATGAAATTTTACAGGGACCTCATTTTTCAGAAAGAGCACTCCCAGCAGACACCGTGAGTGATAACCCCCTCTCAGGGCTCCCAGTTGGGTACAAAAGAGGTATGCCCAGAAGTGTCATCATGGGGGACTGTCCAGAGCTCCTGGAAGCCACTGAGCACAACTGTCCTCTGTCACCATGGAGAAGGGAAGAAAGTCAGAGAAGCTAGCTACGAGGTGTCCTTTTCTTACTGTGGATGGAGTTTAGAGAACCCAGACCACGTGGACCTGTTCCCCCTCTTCTGGGCTTCTGCCTGAAGCACTTGAGACTCTTTGGGGGTACATTCATTAAAGAAAAAAAAAGAGTGAAGGAACATTCTGCATAGTTTCTTTGGCTTCCTTTGCATCACTGTAATAGAATTCAGAGATATTTTTTTTTTTAAATCAAGGTTCAAGGGTCTAAGTAGCTCAATTTATTTTTCAAGTAACTAAGTTACCAGAAACTTGTAGCGTGGCTGTATTTATTTTCTGAAGGAGGCTCCAAGTTGGCAGAAGAGTCCTCGGAAGGACATATTTCTTCACGTTCTCTTGATCTCAGTGTGTGGAGATTCGCTTAACAGCTGTTTTATGTACAAGTGTTTTCTCAGCCACGTCCTCCCCCTCCACCAACAGACATTTTTTTTTTTAAGGCAAAAAAAAAAGTCGGCAGGACCCAACAAAATATTAAACTGCTCTCCAGCAGACATGGTAACACTTGCAGGGCCTACATGTATGGCTTTAATAGTTTGCGGAGAAACTGGAGTTGAAACACAAAAGAAGGTCCTTCTCCCACGACGTCAGGCCTTCCCTCGCCTGTCATGGCTCAAAAAGACAGCGGTGACATCAAGTCATGTGGCACATGGCAAGTCACTTCTTCCCAGTAGGGACAGTTCTGAATTTCACACAGCAAGGAACTCTCTCTGACTTAACACAAAGGAGCTGACTTGGAGCATTCAAAGTTGTCACACCAGGAAAGAAATGAAGGAAACAAGCAAATTAACCATCCCTCTCTCAGCTCTATGGATTTATCCAATTTGGCAGTAATTCCCATGCACTTTTAACATTCCTTTTTGAAGAACACCTGACTCAGTAAGACCTGTTATCTTCTTTCCCTCCTATAGCTGTGTTTGTGGGTACAAGATACATACTAGTCACCATTTTACTAAATACCAAAAGAAGATCCCCACGAAGAGCTTTCCAGGGTGACTTTGTGGTTAATTTGCTACAGGGGGACTCTTGATGCTTAGGTTGGGTATAGGAAGGGGTTTTCTCCAGAATTCACCCATGCTTTCTTGTCTCCTTGATGGCTCTTCTTGGTTTGCAAGTACATGTTGAGCATTCCTAATCTAAAAATATAAACTCCAACATCCTCCAAAATCTATACCTTTATGAATGTGGGCCACAAGTGGAAAATTCCACACCATGAAACTGTTTTCATGCACAAAATTATTTTTTAAAATGTTGCTTAAAATCACCGTTAGGCTATTTGTATCATGTGTTTATAAAACATAAATTAGAATTTGAACTTGGGTCCTATCCCCAGGATAAATCACTGTTATCAATGCAAATATTACAAAATCTGGAGAGAAAAAATTCAAAATTTGAAACACTCTGGTCCCAAGCATTTCAGATGAGGGATACTCCATTTTATGGTACTTGCTAAGTAGGGAAAGTTCTAGGGGGCTTTCCCTTCCTGAAAAAGTGCGCCTCAGCCTTAATGAGACCCTATCTTGAAATTAAAAAATAAAAAAGACTGGAGATATAGCTCCTGGATTCAATCCCTAGTACAAAAAACAAAACAAAACAAAAAAGCACCCCAGAATGTAAAAAATACAAATCCCTCCTTCTCTTTTGTACCATGCTCAGGGGCCCAGATAAGAAGAGAGTCCTATAAGTCCTGGGTTAGCATCCAACTGAGACAATGACTTCCAAGTACTTGGTCCAAGGTCAACTTACTGCCCTTCCTTTTCTTCGTGCTTCATCTTCTCTGTGCTCATTAAAAAAAACACTATTATTGAAAGTCCAAAGAATTTTGAAAAAAAAAAAGTGAATTTCATCAAATGTGTCAATTTTTTTAAAAAAGCTGAATTTTAACATAAATTTTAAAACTTTATCCCAGCACAAAAAGAATAAAATAAAACCCTGTTTTGTAATAACACCTGTGAAAACAATGCAAACACTTTACTCACTTTACTGTCACATGATGGGAACACACACACTATTCATAGAGACCCATTGAGCTCTATTGAAGGACAGCCAATTCATTCTAAAAGAAACTGAATCTAGCCAGGCACAGTTGTGCACGTCTGTAATCCCAGCAGGTTGGGAGGCTGAGGCAGGAGGATTTAAGTTCAAGGCTCGCCTCAGCAACTTAGGCCTTAAGCAACTTAGGAAACCCTGTTTCAAAATAAAAATTAAAAAGGACTGAGGATGTATCCCTGGATTCAATCCCTAGTACCAAAAAGACAAAAAAAAAAAAAAAAAAAAAGAAAGAAAGAAAGAAAGAAAGAAAAAGAAAAAGAAAGAAATAAAAACTGGCACTAAAAATTCCCTTCATAAGCCTTAGATAAATAGAGAAGATGGATTTAGATAATAAGCAAGAGGTATGAGAAGATAAATCATAAACAATGATGCAATAAAAAAGTCAATAATCACACACAGAAATGGGGAAGACAAAAAGAACCCTTTGGTTTCCACGTGACCTCTAGAATAAGCAGGCTAGAAATATAGCACCTTCTGTTTCCATAGAATATACAAGAGGATATAACCAAATCCCTGAAGAATATTTATACCCACTTAAGCAATAAAAAAAATTGAACTTTTAAAAATTCAGAATGTTATTATAAGAAGTCACTTTTCTATGTAAGAATCAAATAAAAATAGTTAAGCTTTTCAAACCAGAAAGATGGAACTTGGGAAGGGATCCAGGAAAAACATCCATTGTCACAGAAGACAGGGATACTAGCTGTTCTGGGCACTTGATGTGTTATCTCAGTTCTTTTTCTCAATCATCTCATGAGGATGATATTTCCAGTTTTAGGCTCTTGGGCTTCTAGTGGATCTGCTACAGTCAACCCCTCCCTCTCAACTGGATCTCTCCCAGGAACAATCTCAACATGCTAGACACCTCCCTTCCCCTCCAACCAAACTCCCCCTTGCCCTTCCATCCTGGGCAGTACTGACCTTTTCCTCTCTTCACCTTCCAGCCAGATTTTGTGAAAGTTACCTCCACTCTGTCTGCATATCCTCACCCCTCTCGTTCTTACACCAACCCCTGGCAATTGTCCTTTGACTACCTCTCTCCACCAGTGGATCCCAATTATTTATAATCTCATTGTTGCAAAACGTGATAACCAATTTCAAGTCCTTATGCTGATGGTTCATGTCTGAATTGAGCATTCCTAATCTAAAACTCCAAAATGCTCCCAAATGAGCAACTCTCTGAACACTGCCAGACACCCCCAAGTGGAAAATTCCACATCTGATCCCACATGATCGGTCACAGTCAAAACGCACTTCAATGTACAGAAACATTGTTAAGTGCACTAAATTATTTAAAATATTAAATAAATTTATCTTTTTAGTTATAAGTACAAGGTGTACAGGCAACAAATGAATTTCATGTTTAGACTTGGATCCCATTACAATGATATCTCATTATATATATGAAAATATTCCAAAATCCAAAAAACCACCCCTCCTTCTTCTCAGTGCTCCTTTTTGTTTTTCCTGCTACCTCCTCAGTTTCTTTGGCAGACCCAGTCCTGGGCCTTCTCTCTCCTCTCTGTCTGTTGCTTTAGTTACTTCGTACGTACCAAGCCCTTTCCCTGCCCACTCCTCTCCTTCAGCCTGAGGAACTCCATCAACCAATGCCTATTCGACAGCTCCAACTCAACCTGAGCATGATTAAACTTATTATCTCCCCGTGAACCTGGAGTGGGGCTTCTAGAGTTCTTCATCTCAGTGAAGAACACTCTCTTCCAGGTGTGCAAACCAGAAAGCCAAGCCGGGCTGTGCACATGCCCTTGCATCTGATCTGCTGTCACATCCTGCTAAATCTCTCAGATTAATCCACTTCCCTCTTCCCACCATCACTGAAGACACCACTATTCCCTGCCCCTACCCCCCACCAGCTATTAAAGCAGCTTCTTAAAGGAGAGCCCTGTCCTCCTCTCCATCCCCTCCATTCTGTGCTCTTCACACCAAACCACAGTGGTCTTTATCCAAATGCATTTTGGGTCAAGTTAGGCCCACCACCACTCCTCCTCCCTCACTCCCACCCCCTTGCTTGGTTTCATGACTTCCAGTTACATTTTACACATGAAAATCCCAAACATAGTCTATAAGACTTCCCATTTAGTGCACCGCCTTCCAGTTCTCCAAAAGCAACACACTCCTGGCTGACACAGGGATTCTGTGGGAGCACCACACATTCCAGAACACCGCCCTGGGCTCCCAGTCTTTGCCAATACTTTTTCCTCCTTTAAATGCAGTTTTCCACTATATTCAGAACTATTACTATTTGGTTGACACCTGTGTCTGTTTTATATTTAATTGCACCCCTGCACACAGTTCCTGATACTTGACAGGCACTCGATAAATAGCTGTTAGTTGAATAAATGAAAGAATGAGAGACTTGGTTAAGTAATGTGGTAGGCCAATAAGTAACAGGAGTATAATTCAGGGCCAGACCTAACAAATGCAGAAGGCCCTGCTCCTACCTCTGCACATACTGCCCCCATAGCAAGTACTCCCTGGGTGTTTACTGAAGTCTACTCTGTAAGACGTTGAAAACAGACTAGCTCACTATGTGTTGGACCACATCGCCAAAGAGCAATCTTGAAGCTGACAGAGAGTAGCATGGAAACATATGAGGGGGTATGGGTTCCATCACTTACTGGCTAGGTAAACTTCAGCACTCGATCTTTCTGTACCTCCGTTTCCTCATCTGTAAAGTGGCAAAGTAACAAGAGTACCATTTGAGTATCCCTTACCTGAAAAAACTGGAACTAGAAATGTTTCAGGTTTTTTTTTTCTAGATTTTGGGATATTTGCATAGACTCTACTGGTTGAGCACCACTAATCTGAAAATTTTAAATGCTCCAAAACCTGAAAACCTTGAGCTTTGTGTCAGCACTCAAAACATTTTGGGTTTTGGAGCATTTGGGATCCTCAATCTGTACCTATAGAAATTTGGTAAGGATTATGTAGAATGCACATAGTTTCTTGGTTATTGAATTCCAAGCATTCGATGAAAGGAAGCTAGAAGTAACTGCAGAAATAGCTTTAATGATGGCATCAGGACTAGTAAAAGATGGTAACATGAAGCATTGTACTGTCTGGGGATTAGAAAGTTCCCAAAAGTTACAGATTAAGAAACAGAATCGTCTTGCTCACTGTTAACAAAGAGCCATCGATCCCTTACTAAGTTAGAAGCTATTGGGGGGGGGGGGCATAAAGAAGAACTTGGATTAATTCAAAGATTAAGGAAAGCACAGAGTTTGAAGAATCTGCCTTACTTTTTAAAAAGACTTAGAAGTGTCATCATGGCAAGGAAACAGTCTGGAACCAGCAACACCCACTAGCAGGTAAAGAATTAAATTGGTCTCAGAAATACAAGTAAGAGAACATCATGGTTCTCCAGAAAAAGCCAGGACCAATTAGCACCCCAGGTAAGTGGAAGGAGACAGAAATAAACAGCTGGGTGTGCACTATCTAGATTCTCCTTAATGCAAACACACGCTCAACCACACGTAGCCCATGAAGTAAGGTAGAATGAGGTGAACCAAAGCCACAAATCGGTTCTTAACGGTGGCCTGTGGTTGAGGGAGAAAGACCATAAGCACCCAAGCACTCACCAGACACCACAAAGACACAGCCAGCCCCGAGAGGGGCCAGTAGAAGGTTGCTTCTTACTAATCCCTTCTCGACCTCAGATGGCACCTCTTTGCTATTTCAGTACCTTCTCTTTCCCTACTTTGGTTTTCTCATCTCTAAAATGAGGCTAATGGCCTCAGGAGAGCATGGAGCAGAGGACCTGAAGAGTGTACCTGAGGACACTTGGGAACCTATAAAACTCTATGGAAGAGTATAACTTTTTTTTTATATCAGTCTTAATGAGTCCACCCTTTGGAAATTACAATTTCATTAGAGATGAAATCCACCCAGGTGAGACGGTGATAATGTGAGCATCCAGAGGGTACCAGGTCACCTGGCATTTGGGACACCACTTTTCAGGTTTCTGAGGCACCTACTCCAATACCTGCTGGGCTAGCACCTGGCCATAGGGCAAGCACCAGTCTTCTTACTTAGTTCCTTAGGGAGACCTGAAGGGATCTAAAGCTAGAGCGAGGGGTGTACCTCATTGGTAGAGCACTTACCCAGCAGGTACAAGGCCTGAGGCTCCATCCCCAACACCACAAAATAAAAATAAAGCAAACCAACTCAAACCAAAGACCTTGGCAAGATGATCCATCCAGTAGTCCTAGAGCCAGACAACAGGGCTTTCCCAAGCTACCCAGTTGTATGCCCTGCCTACGGCAACACTAAAATCACAAATTCAAGGTGGCCCTCCATAGCTGAAGCCTCCCCACCCAGAGTCAACCACAGAATAGGTGGAAGATATTGGGGAAAAACTGCATTTGTACTGAACATGTTTTTTTTTTCTTTTCATTATTCCCTAAACGGCATAGAATAATAATTATCAACATGGTGTTTATATTATTATTAGGTATTATAAATAATCTAGAAATGACTTAAAGTATACAGGAAGAGGTCCACAAGTTAAATGCGGATTTTACATAAATGCCATTTTATATAAGGACTTGGGCATCTATGGATTTGGAGAAAATCATCAGAAAAGCCGGAAGGTGACTAATACCAAATGGCTAATGGAGGTAATAGGAAGGATAGATAATGCCCCCGCAAATGGATAAGATAAAGGCCAGATGGCATCGGTGGGAGTCGGGGTGCCACACCTAATTCAAGTTCTGCCTCCAACTCAGTGACTTGGGAAAGTCACTTTGTAGAACAGTGCGAGGGTAAGACAAGATCATCTCAAACTCTTTTCTAGGTCTGAAATCCTAAGGTGATAGCATCTGTTCCCATTTCCCCACTTCTTTCAAGTCTATCTGGAGAAACAAATCTTAAAATCTGACAAGTTTACAGCCACTGAAACAATGTCTCTATGAAGAGCTCCATGTTTGCTTATTTAAAGAGAGGCAAATTCCTCCTGGGGCCAGAGATGGGATTTAGGGTCCCAAAACACCTGGACTGTCCACAGCTGGCTATGTGACCTTCAGCAAGGCACCGCCAAACTTCTTTAAAACCTCAGAGCCTCAGTTTCCTGATCTCTAAAATGGAAATAATTGCAACGATAACAAGGATTGAGGAAATCAAACGGAAAACACACTTCAAGAATGGAGTATATCCCTGAGTGCACAGCAGGGACTCAGTACAGGCTAGCTGTTATGAGTATTTATGTTTTTATCTATATACTGGATGAGCATCCAAAAATACAAATTCCAAAGTGCTCTGAAATCCAAAACATTTTTTTTTTTTTGCAGTACCAGGGATTGAACCCAGGGGTGCTCTACCACTGAGCTGCATCCCCAGCGCTTTTAAATTTTTTAAAAAAACTTGAAGACAGGTTCTCACTGAGCTGCCAAGGCTGGCCTTGAACTTACCATGCTCCTTTCTCAGCTTCCTGAGTCTGAGATCAAAAACCAAAACTTTCTGATGCTCAAAAAGTTTCAGATTAAGGACTGAGGGTATATAGCTCAGTGGTAGAATGCTTGCTAGCCCATGCGAAGTCCTAGGTTCTCTCCCCAGCACTGAAAAAAAAAAGAAAAAAAGAAAAGAAAACCCTAACAATTAGATTTTGGAGCTACCTGGCCCTGTGAAATCTAGGCAAATATTCCAAAATCTAAAAAGAGTACTGGCCCCAAGCATTTTGGATGAGGGCTACTCCATGAGCAGCTGTGCTTTTATCTGGTGGATTGCCACTGCTTTGAGATGAGGATACTAAAAGACACGACAAGACTTCTATGATACATCTCCTCCCACAAAGGTTCATATTGTGCTCTAATGACCAGTCAGTAAACAGTCATTTAAAATAATTTCCAAACGTTATGCGTGCACTCCCTAAGGAGATGCACCTCTGACGAGGAGGATGTAACCAGACTTCTGAACTAACAGGTAATGTCCCTTATATAGAACTTGCTAGTACTCATTTTGGGACAAGGAAAAAAAAGTTTTTTAAAAACACCAGAAGGGTAATGTTGTCACTACTTACCAGTCCTTAAGCCAAAGAAAATACCAACTAACTAATGTATGCGGCTGCGTCTCGGGCAGGGCCCTGAAAAGTGTTTGGAAGAGTCACCCCTGCCCCTTAAGCAAGCAACCTCTGGGAAAGGTCTCTCCCAAAAATGGTTCCAGCTCCAAATAGAAAGGTTTGTTTGCACAGAGGACTAATTTGGTAGTTCTGATGTGTTTACCAGGGTTTTATTTATGCTTTATGCTTTACTTTCAGCTTTTTCTTCCTTGTTTATTTATTTTTTAAAAAAAACAGAATGATGCTAGAAAAGATAGAGGTCTTCATTCAGTTTGTGTGTTTGTTTTAATGTTCACCTAAGTTCCTTCCCCGGCTCCATTCCCCAGGCCCCCCCTTCTGCCTCCCTCCCTAGAGCTGCAAATGCCAGATGTCTTCTAAGAAACAGGGCACTTCCTTCGTACCCAAGGAGCCTTAGGAGATTTTTTTTTTTATTGTTGGTCGTTCAAAACATTACATAGTTCTTAATATATCATATTTCACAGTTTGATTCAAGTGGGTTATGAACTCCCATTTTTACCCCGTATACAGATTGCTGTATCACATCAGTTACACTTCCATTGATTTACATATTGCCATTCTAGTGACTGATGTATTCTGCTGTCTATCCTATTCTCTACTATCCCCCTTCCCCTCCCCTCCCCTCCCCTCC
Source organism: Spermophilus citellus (assembly GCF_964194105.1). Classification (NCBI taxonomy): domain Eukaryota; kingdom Metazoa; phylum Chordata; class Mammalia; order Rodentia; family Sciuridae; genus Spermophilus; species Spermophilus citellus. The sequence goes on from NC_138186.1 coordinate 16,959,546, forward strand.
CCTTTTCTCTCTCTACCCCCTCTACTGTAAATCATTTCTTCCACTTGTATTATTCTTCTCTTGCCCCTCATTTCCTCTTGTATGTAATTTTGTATAACCCTGAGGATCACCTTCCATTTCCATGCGATTTCCCTTCTCACTCCCTTTCCCTCCCACCTCTCATCCCTGTTTAATGTTAATCTTCTTCTCAAGCTCTTCCTCCCTACCCTGTCCTTGGTTACTCCCCTTATATCAAAGCAGTCATTTGGCATTTGTTTTTTAAGGTACCCAAGGAGCCTTAGGAGATTTTGATTTCCTCTGCATCACTCCTTTTTCCAGTGCATGCACTGAAGCTGGAGAGGGGACACTTCTTCTTTGGCACATAGTTTCTCTGGAGGAGCTTTAGACTTGCCTGAAGAAGATGCTCTTGGTAAAGCAAGCGTTCACGTAGCATTTACATCATTTTTAAAGCCACAGTGAGTGGAGCTGTGCCTGGCCCCCTCCCTCGAGCCTCCATGGCTGCCTGTTTGGGGTATGTACATGTGTGCATGGGCGACTTATGCACACGTGAAGTGTTAATGGTCTTGACGGCTGAGGTGCAAATGAGAGCCACCTGCGGGCACCCAGGGCTGACCTGGCCCTCTCAGCCAGCTCTTCTGACTTCCTTCACTTCACACGTCCAGGGACCCAGAAGTCACCTCCAGTTCCTTGGGGGGGAACCTTCCCTAATGGAAGACTTCCTTCTTTGATCATGGCATATGAACTTCACTTCCCTGATGGAACCCCTGGGGGAGGCTGTAAGACCCACACCATGAATAAATCCTCCAAATACACCCCCTCGCTGTGGCAATGTGGATGCCTGATCTTCAGTGAGAAAGTTTGGAACTAAATATTCTAGTGGCAGCCAGACTGTATTCCTAAGGACTCAATTCTCACCCTACCTTATTTTGGTGTAGCCTGCATAACCACTCATAGTAATAAAACGGTTAATATACAGCATCTAAAAATAGTGCACTTTAAAAAAAATTTTTTTTTAGATTTTTTTTAAATGTCCAAAGTGTTAACTCTTTTGATAGCCACCTATAGTAAAGTTGGGGAATGAGACATCAGAATAAGTTTTGGGGAACAGACATCTGAGGAAACAAGCCTAGTGACTAGATAGTTGACCAACACCATGAACTTCTTCATCCTGGGAGACAGGCCGCGGGAAGGAGGCTTGCTGTTTATGTAAGACGGACAGGTTCCTTAGTGGTCACTCCTTTCCTGGGCCCCAAGAAAGAAGTTATACCAGCCTACAAAGCCTCGTGTTACTCTTCTGTTAATTCATCTTTTATTACAGGTTGAGTAGCCCTTATTTGAAGAACTTGGGACCAGCTGTATTTTGGATTTGGGTGGGGGCAGTGGATATTTTCATAAACTGACTGGATCCCTTTCTAATCTGAAAGTCCAAAATATGAAACATTCCAAACTCTAAAACCATTTTGAGCGTCATGTTGGCACACAAGAGGTTTCAGATTTGGGAGCATTCTGGACTTCAGGCTTTCAGATGAGAGGTGCTCCATCTGTACGTCAAACTTGCTACACAATCTCTTGAGACGTTCCAGTCCAGGCTCAACTGGTTAACGCTCATAAACCAAACCAGAGGAAGGAAGGCAGTGCGAGAATTCTCAGTGCCTTCATGTATAACTTAGGTAATTATCTCAACCACTGAATTCTTTAGGTATGGCGTTGAATTTTGCTTAATTACCTTGGGTGATCACCCCTAAAATGTAAAACCATCTCCAAGCATCATAAAATTTACCTTTCATTTCCTTCCCAGGTCATATAACAAATTAAGGTCATGATCTAGAGTTGTTTTCAAAGTGTAAAAAGCATTGCATCTTAAGTGCTATCTCATCCTAACATAAACAAACTAACTTTACCAGAAATAAATACAATTTCTCTTAAAAGATGACAGAATGATGCTGTCTTTGCTGCCTCGGATGTTTGATTTTGGAATCAGAGATCATAAACACTGAACTAAGTTTTGGGGAGGGGAACTGAAGCAGAGCTGACCTTGCCCGACTCCTGTATCCGGGGACATGAACTAGTCCCTTGACTACCACCAGCAGGGGGGCAGTCTCACAGGCTAATGAGCACATACATCTTCCTGGAGACTTAATTTTCTCATTAAGACATAACTAAAAATGTTAGTTTTTGCTGTTGGCAAAAGCAATATCTGCATAATGCTTTGAGGAAGGTAAGGATGGGGGGACCATGGTGGCAGAATCCTGGTGGCAGCTGTGGGTACTCGGGGCCTTTCCAGAGCACAAACTTTGTCTCCAGAGCCATAGGGCTGCTTGCCCTGTGATCCTCAAATTTCCCCACCAAGGTCATCTTTGGAGCAAGTGTTTAGAATTTAGAGGCCACCAGCGGAGTCAAAAGTCCACAGATTCTTTAACATGCCATGCTTATCTAAAATATTCAAGTGAACTTCCACTTTTTTTCCATGATATATCCATGTTTGTTTTAATCAAGGAATAATGCCTTGAGATCTTAATCAATGAGAAAAATTGAGGGTCCAGAGAGACGTGCTGTGTTGACCCCTTATGCCTTCGGAACTCCTATGTTTCCAATGTCTCCACCAGAACTCATGTTGAATTCATTCCCATTGTAAGGTATGAATAGAGTAGAAACTTAACCCAATTGTGGAATCTGGAGGTGGGGCCTTCTGGAGGTAACTAAAGGTTAACACTCCATAAGGGTGGTGCCATAATCCATCAGGTTAGGAGAAAAGGAAGAGAGACCTGAACTAACACCATGTGATGCCCTGCACTGCCCCAAGACAGTACAGAATCCCCATAGGAAGGAGCTCACCAGATGTGGCCACCAGATTTGAACTTCCAGACCTTCAGAGCCATGAGCCAAGTAAACCTTTATTCTTTTTAAATTACTCAGTCTGTGGTAGTTAGTTATAGCAACAGAAAATGCAGTGAGACAGGAGCCCTCCAAGGATATGTCGCCCTGTTTTAGCAGGAGAAGCTACCGTAGACTGGAAGGGGGAGCCTTGGGCTCTATTCCCACCACTGGCCAGCTGTGGACCCACTCCTTTTTGGACTAGATGAACTCAAAATCCCCACCATCTCCAAAGCCTTCTGATTGGAATCACACCTTCACCCTTCGAACTGCCCGGCTAGGAGCCTTTTCTGATTCCACGAGCAATTAGCATTGACTGACTGGACCTATTTTGTTCCTTCCTTCTTCTGGTTTTTATAACCCTAGAGCTAGCATTATGAATTTCACTTGCCACTTAATGTGAAAAGACTTTAAGTCTCGCAGTCAATAAATCTTTTCAACTGTTTGGAATCCTGTTTTGAAAAAAAAAAAAGAAAAGTATAATCTCTATTAATACAGCCGCTGTAGCTTTTCAGCACACGGTTTAGAAAGTGGCAAGTGGGGAGATCTTTTCAGGACCCCTGCGTCGGCCCTGCCCTCACCACCGCTGTCACGGCAGGCACCGGGGACAAGTTGTGATCTCCCAGGTGGCCGTCCAGAGGGAAGCAGGGCTGAGACAAGGGATGTGAAAGGCTCATCCTGCGATGACCTGTCTCTCGCTCTTGTCAAGGCAAACAACGATGGTGGAATTATTCCGCCTCCTCCGGTCCCCGCCAAATGCCCCTGGTTTCAGTGACACTCAGTTCAGCTGGAGGAGCCAGGATGCTTTTCCTGGACGTGCACCCTGTTTGGATGTGCCCTAAGAAGTACCGGTTGGCATTTCCCTTTTACCTCGTCCTCTAACCCCAGGGACCCAGAGCTTTACCTCTCCTGCCTCCCCTAGCATAGTGCCCAGCACAGAAAACACGCCCAATAATTATCTGCAGGATAGATAAGGGATGAATCAATGAATGAAAGTGCAAAGTAGCACTTGCAACATGGGCATTTCCACACTTTGTCCTTAATTCGGACTTATCCTCCCAGCAATTACGGTAAAGATCCACTACAGAGCCATTGCTCTCCTGGGATCTCAAACTCTTGGTTCAGGAAAAAACAAGGAATCAATTTCCCCCGAGGATCAGGAGAAAGCACAAAGGTGGCACTACACATTATTCTTTAGGGGCCACACAGTGGATTTAGGCCAACTTCAACCTTTCCAACAGAAAGCCTGAACTCAAACTCAGTGGGGACTCTTCTGTCATCAGCCTGTGACAGGGGGTAGCATCAGAAAAACGCGAATTCCACAGGCACAGGGAGACTTCCTACCAAAGGTTCTACCCAACAGCCCACCCAAGAATAAATCAGTCAACCCACACGATTAGAGAGTGGCAGCCACCAGGGTCAGTCATAAATACAGACGGAGACATTTAAAGCCAGAAAGGAATCCAGAATGATCCACTCAACCCCCATCATTCAACAAATGAGAGCGCCAAGGCCAAGAGTTATTAAACAGCACACTGAAGGTTTAGGGTTTCAGAGCTAAGACTTAAGTGGAGCCCGTCTGTGTCCAAGTCTGATGTGTTTCCTAATACAGCAGTCTGCTCGGGCTTTGCTTAAATTGTCAACCTGCCGCTAACACTCTCCTACAAATGTTGTGAAAGAGTTTGAAGCCATTCTTGGAAGCACGCACTCGCGTTCTTTCAAGTTGTCAGAGAACAGCAGCAGAGCTCCGGAGCGACCTCCCCACTGCATCGCACAGGTACCCGCTGTTCACATCCTGCTGCGGTGACTCATCGCCATGCCCACACCTATTTCATTCCTGCCTTCGTGCAAAATTATCACCAACAAAAAAAATCAAAACAAAAATCAGATGAGCAGTTTCACTGATGTGGCTTGAAGGGAGACACCGTAGCAAGAAACGCCCCCTGTGGCTCCTGCTTCATGCACATCACAGGGCACCCACACAAGCTGGGGTCTTTGCGTAGATTCTAGTTCTTTTCCCCAGTACTTTGCAAATGCCCTTCTTGTGATGGAAAGATGGGAAGGCAGGTGGTGCTTTCAGGGTGGGCTGTTGCAAAACACGTACAACTGCTTTAAGTTCTTCAACCCAATGGGTTCAAACCATTTAAGAGACTTCATAGCTTTGTTAAAGTCTGAACTTATCTCAGTTTTTAAAACTTTGTGTGTGGGTTATGTGTGTGTATGTGTGTGTGTGTGTGTGTGTGTGTGTGTGTGTGTGTAATATAAAGAAGAAGGTAGGAAGAAAGCTGGGGAGAAGAGGAGGAGAGAAGGTGGGAACAGTATCATGAGCCCCCATGCTCTGCTTGTCTTTGCAATCCAAGCCAGGAGACTATTGGGGGACCACCATGTACTGACTAGTCTGTATCACTCAGAGTTTGCAGATAACAAAACCTAGTGGGCTGGGGGTGTGGCTCAGTGGTCAAGCCCTTGCCTCGCACACTCGAAGGGGTTTGATCCCTAGCACCACAAAACCCCAAACTTAAAATAGAAAGGATCTTTTATATAAACCAAATGCATACATTTTAAAAGTTGTGCCGTGTATTTGTTCTTTGCAATTTCTCAAATTCTTTGAGGCAAGGATACAAACTTATCCTAACGTCTCCATCCATCCCAGACACACACAATCGAGGTTTTGGGGATTCTCTCATCTATGCCTATCATATAATGCAAACCTTGCAAAAGGATGCAAAAGCAGGAACTTATCAGTCAAATGAACATCGTTCCTGAAAGAATGAGTCTTGATTTCTTTTCTTACTCTGATGAGCTGTTGACTATACAGAAAATTTCAGCCCCCGTATCTCAGGTTCTTAAAGTACCACAGTAAGTCCAAAGCTGCCAGGCCCCTATTCCTGCTTCTCTGGTCCCCAACTGGTACTCTGCAGTAGCCCAGAAGCTTCAAGAAACCTGGAGACCAGGCTCTAGTGATCTCCCTACTCCAGTCTAGAAAGAATCTTAATTTAGGCAACTGGATTCTTACCAAGTCCCAGGAAGTACTAGAGACACACAGTTGAGGCCGATCCTCCAATAATAGTGCCCAGTACAACACTCCAGGAGTGACCTCCTCAAGGAACAATTCTCTAAACAGTGTGGAAACCACTGCCCCAGCACAGACCCCAGGACCCCATGCCATCTTGGGCACAATCCAGAAAACAGGAAGCTGATGCTGGGTTTGCAACATCAGCACCACCAGCACATGGGTGCTCAGAGCACCTGCCTTTCCCCCACTCTCCAAGGTGATTCCAACTTCAGCTCTTCCACAGACACCTCTGATTGGAGAAATGTGAATCATACCAAGACCTGGAACTGGCTGGAGGTTCAGGATGTGGCACCAGGAGGGTGGAGCAATGATGAAGAAGCCAGCTACTGTACGTGTTGCATCCAGAGACCAGAGAGAGCATTCCAACCACAAGGCAATCCTTCAGCAGGCAGGGAGCAGGAAGTCCAATCTTACCCTGAATCATCCCCACTCTAGGGGATCCAGTGTGAGTCCAAGCCATCTTCTGGTTCCCCAAATCTCCACAAAATAACCACTATACCAGCTGTCTAGCAGCAGTAAGCTGAAATCAAATCTGGAATGCCCATCACTCCAACCATGCCACTCTGCCCAGGAAAAGTCTCGTGACAATGCTAGCAACTGTCATCAAATATACATTCTGTCTTTCCCCACCTCCTCTCAATACTGACACTTTCTTAATCTTGCTTTTGAGATAGATCCTGCTCTACTCTCCTGTGTTAGTCAGCTTTCCATCACGGTAACAAAATGCCTGAGAAAGATCAACCTAAAAAGAGGAAAGGTCAATTTTGGCTCACAGTTTCAGAGTTTTCAGTCCATGGTCACTTGGTCTGGTTGCTCTTTAGAGTACACAGAGGCAGAACATCACAGGGGAAGCATGTAGCAGAGCCAAGTTGCTCACCACATGGCAACCAGGAAGCAAAGAGAGATTTGACCACAAAACCCCTCCCCTAAAACCCAGTAAGCTATGAACCCACAATTGATTAACCCACTCCTGAGGTCAGAACCCTGGTGATCCAATCACCTCTCAAAGGCCCCATCTATAAACACTGCTGCCCTGGGGACTAAGTCTTCCATGCATAAATACTGGGGGGACATTTAGGATCCAAACCATAACATTTCCCTGTTCAGAAATTCCTAGGAATCCCCCTTCATCCTTGAAATGAATTCCTTCACCAAGTGAGCCGGCAGCTCTTGGTTAATTTCAGTTGAAAGAAACGGGTGTAAATCCTGGCTCTGCCACTGACAGCTAGAGGAAGCCAAAAGAGGAACTTCACCCAGCGGGACTTTAGTTTTCCAATATGCATGAGGGTGATTCCAGGATCGCTCAGGCAGGGGCTGAGATGGAGTACACTCAAGTGCCCCGGGGGGGGGGGGGGGGGGGGGGGGGGGCGCCAGGTTCATGGCAGGGAGGCAAATGGTCCTGCATTCTCTGACTGGGTTTGGCTCAGAGCCTTCTGCTGGCTCCCAGTCTTTCTTGCCATCCTGCGCTTATCCACTGCCCACCTCTCCAGACCTCTCTCGCTGCCTGTAACTGAGCAATGAGTGGCCTAGGTCACAGCCCCCTCTGGGGACCTCCTTCAAGCCTGCTGTTTTTCCAACCACAGCGAGGCATAATCAGATGTAATAAAATATTTCTGTTTACCAACAATTTACATTTTTAAGATAAATAAGAATTTGAAGCTGCCCCTATATTAGCACCAGTCTCACCCACCTACTTACATTTTGATATGAATACCCAGGTGGAAGGAAAGAGCTGGAAAGAGAGGTAGCAAGTTGAGGTGATCTCCATCACAGACCTAAAGGAGCTGGGAGTAGACTGCACACCATGTGTGCCTCTTTGTCAAAAAAAACAAACAAACAACAACAACAAAAAAAAAACCCCAATGTCTTAGGGATCCTTAAGCTAGTCTGCAAGAGCCATTTCAGGTTCTACCACTAACCCCCGTCCACTCCCCACCCTGGCTCAGGACTAGCCCTCCCTTGGACTGAAATGATGTAGAGCCCTCTGGAAATAACAGATGTGATGGTAAAGAGCACTCAGAGCTCCTGACCAGTGATGGTGCCCAGTACAACACTCCAGGAGTGACCTCCTCCAGGAACACTGACCACTTTGTACATTCCTAGGAAACCATTACCTCCTGGTAAATATGCTAGAACCCCACATCTCCAAAGAGCCCCAAGAAAAGGCTCTCTCCCAAGGAGAGAAATGAAACGAGAGAACCTGTCCCTTTAACCCCAGCCTAAATATGAAGAGATAGGAAACGAGGCGCAATTCCAACCTACCTACCTAGCTGTTTTGACGAGGTCACGTGCACACGGATAAGCTAAACTAGAAGGCTCCCCTTGGAATTATCTAGTATGTAAATTTTTAAGTCCTATGCTTAAGTTTAGCCATGAATCAGATTTCCCTTTATCACCCTTCATTATAAAACCTTTGGTTTCCGGGTGCTTTTCTGCAAGTCTCCAAATACATGTAAGTACATGTGGATGGAAATAATCCAGCAGGCACCTTCTGAAGTCGTTCTCAATAATTTGCATGTTCATTCTGAGTACGCTGATGCATGGTGTAGTGAGGGTCCCCTACCTTGCCCTGCTCCTGATCTTGTCTGATGGATACATTGCATGGTGACCCCCATTCCCCCCTAACTTCCAAGATCCTTGTCCAGCCACCTTCTCCAGGAAAATGCATTGGGGTGAGTGAATCCTACTAATTCCAGATGTTGCCTGTTCTTCTGTTCCTTCCCTGATTCCCTTTGGAATTTGGGAACACCTCTGGCTTTGCCTAAAACACCATAATCGATAGTAATACTGTTTTTTTGCTGGGCTGAATCCATGTGGGTGCAGAGGCAAAGGGCAGAGGGAGGATCACACCGGGGTTTTCCATGCCCTACTCAGGAGCTCTCATAGCAGAAACTACAGAAATGGCATTTGTTGGGCAAAATCCCACGAAAATAGGATCCGTTAGGTTCTACTATGTATTTTTCTCTGTCATTTTCCTGAATGTTAACAGCACACGGAAGCTCTGGTGAGGAATCCCCCTCCAAGAAACTAGAAGTAAAATTGCCTTTAGAAAATTAAATTTTTCTTCTTTGTTATAAGGAGAACAACTAAGAACAGAGCAGGGAGGAAGAGCATGAGAAGAAGATTAACATTAAACAGGGACGAGAGGTGGGAGGGAAAGGGAGAGAGAAGGGAAATTGCATGGAAATGGAAGGTGATCGTCAGGGTTACACAATATTACATATAAGAGTTGTGAGAGGAAAGGGAAAAAAATCAAGGGAGAGAAATGAATTACAGTAGAGGGGGTAGAGAGAGAAGATGGGAGGGGAGGGGAGGGGAGGGGAGGGGGAATAGTAGAAGACAGGAAGGGCAGCAGAATACAACAGACACTAGTATGGCAGTGTGTAAAAATGTGGATGTGTAACTGATGTGATTCTGCAATCTGTATACGGGGTAAAAATGAGAGTTCATAATCCACTTGAATCAAATATATGAAATATGATATGTTAAGAGCTTTGTAATGTTTTGAACAACCAATAATAAAAATTTAAAAAAAAAAGAAAATTAAATTTTAAAAATCAACGCATAATGAACCCAATTAAGACAAGCTAAGCCAACATAAAGAGATAGATTAGTACCCAGGCCTGCAAAGCATGAGAGTAAGCAGATCAAGTGTTCCACAAAATATCGAAAGAAGGAATGTGCTAATCAGCTAGAGAAGGGAGTACCGGTCACCTGTTGGTCACTGGACCTTAGGAAGAGGGTTCAGATACTAATAGGAACCAGTTCTACCCAAGCACTGTCTAAAGTTAAGGAGAATTAACCTCAGGAATTCTGAGCAGAAATAGCTGTTCTGTGTGTCTGTCTAATCTTTTCTTGCATTCTAATCCTACTTTTGCCTAACCACCTCCCAGTTAGGGAGCTGGCGAGTAGCTAACATCTGGATTTTACCAGCAGTAATCAACATTTACTGAATACTTACTATGCGTTACATACACATTTGTTTTTCTGCAAAGGTTTAACTTGGTTAACCAATGTATTGAAGCAGAATTAAATCCGGGACAAGGAAGCGAAAATTAAAAATCAGAGTAGATTAAAAGTCTCGGTGTCTTTCCTTAGTATGCAAAGACACAGTCCACTTGGTTTTAACCAGTCTTGACTCTCCAATGAGAACAGGAATCAAAAAAGTATCTCAAAGACTATCGCCCAGACCTTGTATACAACCAGAGAGCTGAGAAATTGTGCTCTATATGTGGAATAAGAATTGTAATGCATTCTGCTGTCACATATAAATAAAAAATAATAGTTTAAAAAAAAACACTATCACTCAGTTCTCAGGAATTCTAAAAAGCAGTGGCTCTCAATAATGGCAGAACATTTAAAAAATTCTGATGCCCAGCACCCATTCCCAGAGATGGATTCACTTCATGTGGGGCAGAGCTGGACAGCCGAATTTTTAAAACTCCCCCAGTGATTCCTTTCAAGGCTGGGAACCCCAGCTATCATGGACTTTAAGATATTTTCACAAAGGACTTTGTTCCCAAGCTCCTCTAATAGTCGGGGTCACCTGGGGTAACTGCTGAACATCAGAGCTGCAGCCCCCTTTCCTAGAATCTCTGAGTCTGGAATGGGGCCCAGAATCTATAGGTTTACAAGCACCCCAGGTGATGTGTAGAATCAAAAATTTCCAAAAACAAGGAGTATATTTAGGGAAGTATATGGGTGATATCATAATCCATAGGAAAGTAATGTTGAGAAGATGACTCAAGTATACATATTTACATTCATTGATCTGGAATATCTCCCTTTGGGTTTTGTTCCAGTTCCATCCTAGGACCAGGACTTAGATGACAGGCAAAACAGGAGGAAAAAAAAAAAAGACCAAAAACAAATGTATGTGTGCATGAACACACACACACACACACACATACAGACACACACACAAATAACCGAGGTTTGAGAATACCCAGTCCATACTCAGTGGGCCATAATGCCCGGGGAAAGGGGAGCCAATTGTTACATATGGTTTCCATCCTTCTTTGCTGGTCACTTTTTTTTTTCACCATTATTTGAACCAAACCACCAGGACCTAGTATTTAACAATGATGTAAGCTACGTTCGCATCACTGAATAAGCACTTAGCTATCGATTCACTTGAAAGTATGTTCAACCACTTAAAAACAGGATGTGGCTCATTTTTTTTTTCCTATTTTAAGTAAGTTTTATACTGTGTTATTTAAACAGTTCCATGGCATTTTAAAATAAAGAAGGGCAGAAAGCTTCCAAGATCATTCTTTTAGTGGACTCTGTAAGGGGCACTAAAATGCTGCAATTGGACAAGCATAGGAAAAAAAAATAAAGCAATCTCATTTGACTATATCCAAAGATGCTAAATATTATTGATTAAAATAATTATATATGATGACTAGGGGTTTATTCCAGGATGCAACAATGATTCAACATTAGAAAATCTGTTTACATAAATCACTACTTTCAAGGATGCCCATGGTCACTATTATTATATATTTAACAGAGGTCCTAGACATGAAAGACCAGTTATGCATGTTGGAAAGAAAAAATGCCTGTATTTGTAGAAGATGGCAGACCATAAAAATCCAGGGAAATCCACCTCCTTGCATTATTACATGTTGCAATCATTTTTCCCCACATATTTTCCTCTGAAATTGCAAAACTCTGGTGGCAACAACTATAAGTATTTTCCCATATGTGATATCCATGTGATCCTACCAGGTAGGTCTTTATTTTTCCATATTGGTGCATTACAGTTGTACATAATGGTGGTATTTGTTGCTACATATTGGTCCATGCACACAATATAACCATAGAATCTGGTCAGTATCTTTCAGATAAAAGGCAGAAAATGAAGAACAAAAACCTTGCAGAGGTTGTGTGAAGAACATCAAACTCAAATACACCTGTGCTGAACTTGACCCCAACTCAGTACACCTGAATGCAAAAGCCAGAGGTTCTCAAACTGCTGAAGAGGAGAATCACCTGGGAAATGTTTAAAGGTTCTGACACTCAGTTAGCCCCCTGACATGGCACTCCCCGCCCCAGGCATCACAACTGAATTAGGATGGGATCAACATGCACCGGACTTTTTAAAGCTCCCCCAAATGATTCTAATGCCAAACAAAGTTTGGGAGCCATGGCCTACAGCCATTCCCAGTTCCTCGGCACTTTGGAAGTCTAGTCTATGAAGAGCTAGCTGGTCGGCCGAGCTCCTCTTCATCCTCCCCAGCAGCCAGCTCCTTCCCTTTACATATTACACACTGACTGATATTTGCAGTGTGGGGTGGTATACACCTTATCTAGTTTTATCTAGCTGTATAATAAAGCTGCTATACGATATTTATTGACTGCCATGTGTTATTTCAGGCACGAGGCATCCCAGCTACGAGGACAGCCCTATCTCTGGCTTCCTGGTTTTATACTTTATGGTAGGAAAGGATGGCAATAACTATAAAATGACATAACATAATGAGGTGTGATGAGCACAGAGAGAGAGCACAAATAAAAGGTAAGGGGAGCTCAAGGGAGGGAGAAATTTTCTTGGACCCTCGAAATGCTGATGCAGGGTAAAGTAGCCACTCTCGGTGGGTGAGCTGCTGAAATAACAGAAACCCCTCAGGTCCCATTGAAGCCTGGACAGATGTCACAAGGTGATACCAGACTGGTTGGGGTGATGACTTTTCAAAGGAGCCACTAGAGTCAACAAGAACTGGGGCAGCAGTGGGCACATACACAGAGGGATCTGAGGTCAAGCCCAGGCTGAAGCCCTCAGCTCAGAGCAGGTGGCAAACACCAGAGGACAACCCAGAGGAGCAGGTGCAAAAGCAACAGAACACAGTGGGCCTGCTGGGTTCTGGAAAAACCCAGGAGACCCCGTCCCGACTAAGGCAAGCACCCAATGCAAACGCAAGTGACACAAGTAATTTCCATTCTGGTTTCCAGTCCAGCAGGTGAAGCCCCGGCAGGCACTCTGCCTTAACATCTGTCTATATGTTTCTGAAGCATTTGTAATTAGCTGAAGGTACCTGCTATGGTGTGAAGGTCCCCTCAAAACTCATTTTGAAATTTAATGGTCATTGTAACAGTATAAAGAGGTAAGACCCTCTAAGATGGAGGGCTGGATTAATGCCCTTATCAAAGGAATGGGGAAGTTATGGCTGGAATGGGTTTGTTTGGCCCCTCTCTGGGTCTCTCACATGCTTTCTCACCCTCTGTCAGGTGGTGTCAAATCTAGAAGGTGCTTGCCAGATGCTGGCGCCTTGTTCTTGGACTTCCCAGAACCATGAGCCAAATAAAGTTCTGTCACTTTAAATTTACCCAGTCTTTGGTATTCTTCTATAGTAGCAGCAAAGAGGCTAACAGAGTATTTCATTATTCTTGTTTTTCACTTGACTTTTTTCAGTCTTCAAAATGGAATAGCAAACTCACAATGGGTATCTCAAATGTCTTCATGTGGCCACAAAGACATAGAGGATACGCCTTCAAAGTACATCCTGCTGTCATTTCAAGAGCAATTCTTAAAATCAACAAGTCTACATTAGGAACGAGGAAACAGTCTAGGACCTTGGAAGTCATGGTGTCTAATAACCCACTTCATCTAATTCATCAGAGGTAGACTGCGAAGTCACTCCGAAGATGTGCAGACAAAATGCCGTCCTCAGAATTCTCCACAGGATCTTGAGTCTATCTGCTTCAAACACCAACCGAAAACACACACCAAATGCACAAAGAACCTCCCACTGAGAAACTACAGGTCACCATAAAGACCTCAAGAATAGTGCCACCCGAGCTTATCTCTAACCCCACAAAGATGTCCTCTCCCAAACCCTGGGACCTGTGAATATGTTACCAGAGATGACAGAAGGGACCTTAGGCAGGCAGAGTTAAGTGGTGGAGTTTGAGATAGGGACATCCTCCTGGACTCTCCAGCTGGACTGAGTGCAACACAAGAGCTCTTATCAGAGAGACAAGAGAGGGGGAGGAGAAGTGAGGGGGGAAGAGGAGGTGAGAGCCAGGGAGAGACAGAGATGCCACACTGCTGGATTTGAACATGAAGAAAGGGGTCGCCAGACAAGAGATGCAGGTGACCTTTAGAAGCTGGAAAGGCAGGGATGTGGGATCTTCCCCAGAGGTCCAGCCCTGTGGGCACCTCGACCTTCATCCAGTGAGACGCATGTCAAACCTCTGCTCTGCAGAATTGTCATCCATTTGGGTTCTCTTATGGCAAGTAGTCTGTGGTCATCCATTGCAACAGCCATCAGTAACATGTTTGGCATCTACCAGCATGTGCTAAAATGCAGTGGCTGGTGTGCTCATGAAGGGACAGCAATCAGGGATGTCCTTGGGAGGTGATATTGTGGCACAGTAACAAGTATACATTGGCCAGTGTGGACTTTCGATGCACTTACACATTCATATCAGTGGTAGGTATGGGAGTAGAGACAGTCAACCTAACTGGACCAAGCAAAGAGCAGCCAAGTTCAAGAGCAAGGTCAGTCTTTTTTTTTTCTTAATTTGGAATGGTGATATTGATGCCATCACATTATGACACTGTCCTTCCTACCAGGCAGAGGCAAGCTAGGCTTAGTGGTACACGTCCACAGTCCCCATACCTCGGGAATCTTGGGCAACATAGCAAGACCCTGTCTCAGAAAAAGAAGGGTGTGGGGACTGGGGGTGTAGCTCAATAATAGGGCATGTGCCCAGCATGCACCACACCCTGGATTCCATTCCCATTTCATCAATGTGAAACGGCCACAAAAAGGAAATAAAAGAAAAGAAAAAAGAGAATATAATCCTGAGACAGCAAGTAATAAGTGTGGTCAGATGAGTTGGGACTCCCCATCCCTGGGAAACTTGAACTTTCTAGGGAATGAATCCACAACCCTGTTCATGAGCACCCCTGTGCCAGCCAACCACCCTAAGCAATCAGAGAGACAGACGTACACTAATCATTGAAGGATTCAAGGCCTGCAAATCTTAAGAAGGGACCATACCAGGGCAGGGATCCTTTTTTATTTTTTAATTGATACCTAATAGTTGTATCTATTTATGGAGTACAGTGTGGTAACCTGATACACGTACACAATGTGAAATAACAAAATCAGGGTAATTAGCTCTTCCAGCTCCTTATCATTTCTTTCAGTTTGAGGCCTTCAAGGGAAGGGTTTCCTTGAGAATGACATTGAAAGGAGGGAATAGAGAGGAAGATCATTGGAAATGAACAAACTCAAAGTCTATCGCAAAACTCACACTACTGAGAAAAGACCTGGCCATGAAGGCACTGATTACCTGTATGCAGTAAGTACTTAAAAAAATGCCTACTAATACTGAAGACATGAATAGACTCCTTGAGTCATCAATTGCCAAGGTAACAACATTTTCATGCACAAAGCCAATCCCTTCTTGCCTCCCCCCCACCCCCCACCGCGCCCTCCCTTGGGCCTCCTGCTGCTGCAGTGATTGCTGAGGAACCTGCCATCCCAGCAACCAGAAGCCTGAAGCCCACCACAATGCAGAAGTCTCACCTTCCACACAACGTCATCAGTACAAACAAACGACATGCACATGATGGACCCACGGTGCCAACATGCTCTGGGCATATTTTCAATATCGGAAACCTGTTTCTGCAGCACTGAGAATGAAACAGGCGCGTGGCTCGAGAGGAATTCTTAGCAAAAAAATGATCCGTATAGAAGCCACTGGGTGGATGAATTCCTCAGGTTCTTTATTTGAAGCTGCAGATTGTTTTAAAATAATGGGTGAAAGAAAAGTTCCCTTCCGTCACCTTCAGAAGAAGGCAGCCAAGGTCTGATATGAGACCCCAAGGTTTAATTAGAGGAGAGCAGATGGCTTTTCAGACTTCTTCTCCCTCACAGCCTTTCCACCCTGAACTCCGCATCTGCCTCGGCTGGAAACACAGACTCAGCTCTCCTCACCCCAGCTTATCCTGGAAGACAGAGAGAGGACCAGGAACCCAGCCTGGGCGCCCCGCCCTCCCCCAGAACAAGCCCCCCTGCTGCGGTCCCCTGGCAGGGCAGCCTGTGTTTTCACCATGGCTGAAGACGGGTCCCTCACTCAACAGCTGTGTTTGTTTACAGGCCCAGAAATGAACACAAGACACATTCGCTGGAGCCAGCAGAGCTTTCTTTTGGCATCTCCCCCTCCAGACTACACAATATATTAGTCCTTGTAGCCCAGTGAGAGCTTGCCGCCACGGGGAGCCAAGAGCTGGATAGAGAGAAGGTGGCCGTGGAAGGGAATCTTGGATTATTTACTTCAAATTCTATAGACGGACAGATATTTTTTTTTCTTTTTGGCAGGGCCAGTGGCCACACCTGCATTCACCATCTGCACCTGCATTTGCTTACAAGGAGGGGCGGTGTCCCCACACCGCAGACACAAGGGGGAAACCCCACAAGGAGTCCTGTGGAGTCCATCGGAGATTCTGCCTGGACATGACACAGTCGACTTGGATGTCAACAACCACAAACCACGCTTTTGTGTCTAGCACATTCTCCTTCTCTGCAGCAGACAATTTTTTTTTTTTTGCACAAAACTCCATCAGCCTCTTTCTTTTAAATCGGTGTTTAAAAAGGACAAGGGTCAAGGTCAGTGCACAAAAGAAAATAGGGATGTTTCCTTGGAGGGTTTTTATTTTTTATTTTTTTTTCCTGTTTAGAAAAATACTTTTTCTTCTTGCTTTGTTCTGCGTGTCTTTTTATTCTCCTAAGATTGCCTCCTGCCTAATTTTTTTTAAATAAAAGTAATAAGAGGATTAATACTGTTACAAACAAAGAGAGAGAGAGAAAAAAATAGCATTCTTTAAAAATGAATAGGAACAGCGCTCTTGTTTCAAAGTGCAGGCTGTCTGGAGTTTTCTTTTCTGTGAGATCTCTTTTGTGTTACTCCTCCCCCAGGGTTGGCCACAAACAGCCAAGGCTAAAAATACTGGAGAACTTTCTCCAAGTTCTAAGCTTCACTTCTGAGAGGCATGCTTTGTACTTTAAGACACAGGTTTCTCAGAGCGAACCTGTGAGTTCCAGGCTTGCAGAAACCTCAGGAGCACCAGCCGAGAGTCGGGAGGCGCACAGGCACAGACATTCAGTGATCAGGTAGAAACCCTGGGCCTCAACTGCACCGTCCGGTTTCATGAGCTGCGGCTACATTGCTTAGCTGGCCAAAGGCCCCTCCCCAGTCTCCCAGAATGCTGTAGCTGCAAAAATGGAACTCACTTGGATGCACAACTGTGTCTCCAGGCAGCTGCCACACCAAGCCAACCATCAGGGCCCAGTTGCCATCATATTGCTAACTTTGCTGAAGGAGAAATGCAAGAATCAGGTGCATCATCAGTGTGTTGCTGGGACATATTTCAGTTTGAGTATCCTTCATCCAAAATGCTTGGGACCAGAAATGTTTGGATTTTCCCCAGTTTTGCAATATTTGCCAAATATTGGAGATATCCTGGGGAGGGGACCCAAGTCTAAATATAAAACCCATATATGTCTCATAGGTACTGCATCTATGTAGCCGAGAGGTAATATTTTCAATGTACCTGTATTTTGACCGTGCCCCGTCACGTGAGGTCATGTGTGGAATTTTCCACCGGGGTCACCACACTGATGCTCAGAAAGCTTTGGATTTGGAAACAATTTGCATTTCTGATTTTTTCACATGAGGGATGCTCAACTTGTGAGGCCGGCCACCGGGAAAACACTTAAGAAATGTGGGTAGACACATTAGGGACAGGCACACTGAGCTGCATCTACTGATTAAATCCGGATCTGAGCATTGTCACAGATGAAAGCAGCTGCAGAACAGGAAAGTTAGTTCAGCTATGGACTAAGTTTACATTTCTATAGAAAGCGCTCAGTATTTTACTCTGTGAACATTTACAGCATACTTATGTCATGTCTTGATTCCAAGAGGGCAAGGATTACCACCACAAAAAAAAAAGTTTGAATTACCCCACACTGTGTCTTAGCCATAGCAGGTGCCCCATACTACGGTGGAAGATGATTTGTGACTAAAGCGAACCTTCCAGGATCCACCCTGTAAGTCATCAGCTGGGCCTGGCTGTGTCCTCGGAAAAATAACACTGACACACAGCTACTCTCAGCTCCATCAAGGTACAACGTTTTTCCTTATAACATATCCAAGGTGAGTAAAAACACAGTTCCTGTCCTCATGGAGGTTACAAACAAGTGGGGAGCCATGAGACATTAAATGACAACTGTGCCATCGGAGAGTACAAATAAAATGCTCCCAAGACTTGAAGGAAGGGAGCCTGGGCCTACTTTGAAGGTGTCAAGAAGAGACGTCTAGGAGAGGTTTGCCTTGAATGAGGTTGCCTTGGAATTTGGCCGAGAGCCAATAAAAGAGAATCTGTGTCAGTGTGACCCTAAGATGGAGGGACAGTCACAGGCAGGCAGGGCTCTTGGCTCACCGTTTCAGAGGCTCCGTCACTGTCTTCTGCCCGGGCCAGTCCATTCCTCCACCCGTGTTGGCTGCACAAAACAGCAACCATGGCGAGGCTTGGTTATCCCCCATCCGTACTAGAATTTTTCTATGTCATTAATAGATCACACTGAGTCTAGTACAGAATATCGCATGTCCTTCTCAGTCTTACAAAAAAAGAGAGAGAGAGAGAGAGGGAGAGAGAAAAGGCCTTGGAATTCTATGCTAAAATAATAAACTGTGCTCTTTCTGTCTACTGCCCAATTATATTCTGTTGGAACACTCAACTGGAAAACTTACTATCATGACCAGCCAAGTGCTGAAGGGCATAATGTTTTGATTGTCAAACAGGTTGTACATGATGCAAATATATGACTTAAGAAGTGATTTCACAAACATTTTGGTAACAGTAATCTGACTCATAAACTCCAACATAGTCTCATAAAACAGCTGTGTGTATAAGTAATCCAAAGATAGTCTTTGAGAAATGTTACATAGAACAGCATTAAATAGGAGGAGAAAGTTTGAACCTTTGGAAGAGGATATTGTTTCACACTGCGACTCTGGGGTTCAATATAAGACAAGGGCCAAATCAGTTTTTTTCCAACAAGGTGTGCCCTGCTGTCCAGATCTGCCGGAGCTGTGAATCCAGGGAGACGGAGCCATGTAAGCAGAGGCTCAGTTTACAAATCAGATGGACACTTTCAACCCACGAAGGACGGCCCTGGGAAAGGAAGCTCACTTGGGATGCCCCTCAAGATAGCAACACATTTTTTCTACAGAGAACTTTTTGATGCACCTGAGACTTTGACTTTTTATTGTATTTACCAGGCACTCATTTTTCCATGTGAAAAGATGATGGTCTAAGAGAACTAAGTGGCTCACTTGAAACCAAAGAGCAGCCAAGTGGAGGCGAGAAGCCTTGCTCCTCCCTGGACCCCCACCCCCTCCATACACCCCAGGCAAACAGACAGGGACGTCCAGAACAGGGGCCTATGCATGATACTTCATGTTGCCATTTCTCAAGTCTATCATACCAGCTGTAAAATAAATAAATAAATTGAAATTCTGGCTTCTTAAACATATAACCAAGAAAAGAATCAGTAAGTCTTTTAAATGTATTTCTTTCAAAAATATTTTTTTTTTTACTTCACTCAAGTTGTTTAAATTGGATATGAGCCAGGTGCAGGGGCACATGCCTGTAGTCCCAGCTACTTGGGGAACCTGAGATGGGAGGATTCCTTGATCCCAGAAGTTTTGGGGCCAGCGTAGACAACATTGGGGGAACCGTCTCTAAAATAAATAAAATTAAAGGAATAAATAAATCTGAGTTGTGTAGTCCCATAAGGTGTCCGTTATTTAAAACTCAAAATGGGCCGGGCGTGGTGATGCATGGCTCAGGAGACTGAGGCATAAGACTGTCAAGTTCAAAGCCAGCCCCGGCAACTTAGCGAGACCCTGTCTTAAAATAAAATATTAAAATAAAGGACTGGGGATGTAGCTCACTGATTGAGTAGCCCTGGGTTCAATCCCTGGTACCAAAACAAACAAAACAAAACCAAAACCCTCAAAACAGGTTCCTGGCAAGAGTTTAAAGCTAGAAGGGTCTTAATGAGCATGTCTTTTACTGGTGAGGGGACTGGAATCTAGTGAGGTTAAGTGACTCTACGGTCACCGCGTTGTCAGTGGCAAAACCAGGACTAGATCTGGTGTGCGCTGGATTTCTGCAAATGAGGTGGTGCCTGAGGACCCTGTGGGGAAAGGCCTGAGTTCCAACGGCCACAGTATCACTGGCTTTTTCTCTTTCCCCACTCCATGTCTTCATGGGTCCCCTCTGCCTGGAGCTACCCCACAGACCCAGGTGGCAGAATTCACACCTCATGGAATTATTCTGTGGCAATGTCTGAGCTTCCTAGGGCTGGTGGAAAGCACAGAGAAGAGCTCATGGTAGTCGATGCGGGCAAGTCTATTCCACCTGTGCCCCTCGGCTGCTCCTCAAACCACAAGTGGGGACAAGACAAGCACCCAGAGAAGGGGACACTGGCTCCACCTGATATGCACGTGAGCACATGGAGAGGGGTACAGGGGTGTGTTCAGGGCAAAGAAGACAGGATGGCAAAATGGCAAGGCACCGCTTGACCCAAGGGCCGCACACTTTTCTCATGTGCCAAGTGTGGCCAGCAGCCTCCTGTGACTGGCCCCTCTCGGGCATCTTAGAGCTGCACCGTTAGCTACCACCATCACAGCTGTTCAAAGAAGGTGAAATGAATACGCAAAATGCCACAAGGTCCTGTAGGGAAGAGAGGGGCTCTGTGGGGCTGGTTTCAAATAGGCTTGGTTGCAAACCCTAGTTGTCAGTCTGGTGCTTTTCCCAAACACGGATCTAATGAGGTTCTGCAAAGACTGAACAGAAACCCAGACGGATTTCTTTGGTCTTTAAAAAAGTGCCTGGTGGTGAGAATTGAGTCAGATTTACTGAACCTATTCCCGAGGCTGCCGGTTCTCTTTAACCTTGAATGAGAATCTGTTTCTTCATGCAACAGTGAATGAGAATCTGTTTCTTCTCTGCAAGTGTGGCGGCTACTCGACCTGCATTCACCTTCTCAATAGGAGCTCACGAAGACACTGGAAGCTGTGTGGATTGTCACCTTTCCACAAGGAAGCTGAGCTATAACTGTGTGAGGGAATATAGGAAGTGTTTGGAACATGGCATCCATTTGATCTCATCTGTGATCTCCCAATGTGGGGGCTTGCTTCTCTATCAACAAGAGCAGTTTCTCCTGATTCTGTTCCTTGTCTGCTGAGCTCTGATGTACAATAGGCGTCATTGCTAGGGAGTGCATCACAAAGGAAACTTGTGAAGATACTCTGAGGCAGGATTCTAAAATATGTGAGCCCTTGCAGAGCATCCCCCTTAGCAGGGTTAAGGAGTGGAGGAGACTGGCTGTCGTCATGACTAAGAGAATGGAGGGGAGTGGGACAGCCTCCCTGCTTTGAGGTCCAGGGGTCTCCAGGGCCTACCAGGAAACAGACATTCCTTATTTATGAAGATAAAGCCTTGGGTGCATTGTGCAACTGTAAAAGAACACCGAGGGATTGCTGGGTGGGGTGTGACGAGGGGAGAGAGCTGGAAATGAGGCAGGCAGCATATCAGGAACGAGTCTTGTTTCTGCCTAAAGAATTTCCTTATCAAAGGATCAAAGGAACATTGGGACTCATAGTTGCCAACATGTCCTGGGTCGAAGAGTGTCCTCCAAAAATTCATGGCCTTCCCAGAATCTCAGAATGTGATATTGGGAAATAGAGTCTTTGTAGGTATAATTAATTAAGATGACATCGCTAAGAAGGATGGGCCCTTAATCCAACGAGACTAATGTCCTTAAAAGAGGAGAGAAAGAGACACAGAGCAGACATATGAAAAATGCCTCGTGATGATGGAAGGAGATATTGAGTGATGCTCCCACAAGCCAAGGAATGCCAAGGGCTGCCAGCAACATCGGGAGCTAAGAGAAAAGCGTGGAACATATTCTCTTCTAGATGCTTCAGAAATGGCACAGCCCTGCCCACACCTTGGTTTCAGGCTTCCGGCCTCCAGAACTAGAAGAGACCTTCTAAAGCCACCGAGTCTGCAGTACTTTGTTACAGAGGCCCTAGGAAACTAAGAGACCATAGTACACACTTTGTAAATAAAACAAGACTCACACACAGTACCGTGGTCAATTTGACCTCCTTATCCCACACAGTGGGACCTCCCCTTCTGTCCAGGAAGGACTAATCACTGTGGAACTGCTTTCCTGCCATAAATAATTAGAAAACTGTTCAAGCTCATGAAATAAGTGACTTGAGCCCTGGTGGTCGCTCCAGATGGGACGGCAGTCTGTTCAGGCAACGGTCCAGGAGGTGGCTCCCAAACAGAAACCAATCATTTCACCGAGTTGGGAAGATAGAGTTAAGAGGGGGCCAGGGCAGCTACACCTCAGAGGTGAACCCTGAAAAGGGGGAGCTACACAGAGAGCCCCAAAGATCTGCAGAGGACACTTCTCTAGTCCTTAGCTAAGTTTGGAACTGCTCACATTCTAGAAAAGAACTCTAGGAAACCCACTGGCAAAAAAGAAAAAAAGAAAAACAGTTTACACAGGCTTGGGGAAAGTTTGGGTGCCTAAAAACGGTGCTTAGGTGCCTCGTACTATATGGAACATTGGGTAGAGTCCTTGAAAAAATATGCCTTCATGGTGAAATAAGGTAATCCTAGAAGAAGGACTGATCTGGATCCATCATAACGAAGTAAACCTCTAAAACATCAAACTGATCTGAAAGTTCCTTAACTACCCACCAGGATGAAATCCAACTTTCTTTAGAGAGATATAAGAAAATCCAGCCACAGCATCCCACCAAAAACTAACAGGAAGACAAAGATATGGGACAATATAATCCACCAACCAAAGACAAGTCGATTGACAGAGACAGGCTCAATAGAAATGAGAGAGGTAACAGAATTAGTAGACAAGGAACTTAAAATAACTACTATGAATCTTAAAAAAAAAAAAATGTGTTCAAGGATTCAAAGAAAACCACAAATGTGAAGAGGAACTATATAGAAGACATTGAAAGTATGCGAATGAAAGATCTAGAAATCAAATACACTGGGTGGAATTAGTAGCGATTTATATACTGAAGAAGAAAATAGGAGTGAATTCAACATTGTAGAACTTACTCCAAATGAGAGTACTGGGAGGAAAAAAAAATGCTGAAGATGAATGAACAGAGTTCAATAAACTGTGGGATATAATGCAATCCAGCATTCCCAGCCGGGGAAGAAAAAAAGACCGAAAGTGATTTGAAGAAGTAATGGCTAGATTTTTTTTTTCTGAATTTGAAAAAAAAAAAAGCCATTAAACTCAAAAATGCTAGAAAGAAATGAGGTGTAGCTGCCTCGGCCTCTCCTAATTCTAAAGAGCTCCAAAACCAAGATATGTGATAATCAAATAGTTGAAAACTAGTGATAAAGTCTTAAAAATCAGCAGACAAAAGAAGACCCATTATGTACAGAGGAACAAAGATTCAAACTTCTTATCAGGAGGTTCCGAGCAGATGTCAAGGGATAATATCTTCAAAGGATTCAGAGATTCTAGCTTAGAACCAGGTAAAATTTTTCCAAAATGGAGATAAAGATTTCTCCGGACAAAATGTGCAGTCCTGAGCCCAGAGGACTTAGCACCCAGCAAACGGGTATTCAATGGAAGAAGGAAAATGGTTCTGGATGGAAATTTAGATGCACACAGAAGGATGAAAAGCAAAAAGAACAGTTAGTAAGTAAATAAATACAAGAGAATTTTCCTCAGGTTGGGGAAGAGTGCTTTCCCAGAAAACAAACAGCAAGATTTATACCCAGCCATATCAACACAGTCACATTAAATGTAAAGGTTTTAAACCTTCCAATCAAAAGTCAAAAATTACTAAATTGTTAAAAAAAAAAAAAAGACCTAAATATATGATATACACAAGAAACCCATTGCACGCACACATACACACATCAATCAAAAGAAAGCTGGGGTCTATTAATTTCAAGCAAGGATGACTTCAGAACAAAGCGTGGGACGTTTCATAATGTTTTCCTAAGTTCAGTTTCTCAAGAGATGCATCTATCCTAATGTGTCTTCCTTATTAATGGAGCTTCAAAACACACACAGGAAAAAAGTGATACCACTGAAAACAGAAGCATGTTTATAGTCAGAGACTTCAATATTCAGTAACACAAAGAGCAAGGAAAAAGAAAACCAGTACTGAAGCCTGAACCCAGGTGCACTTCACCATTCAGCTGCCTCCCTACCCACTCTTGCTTAAA
Organism: Spermophilus citellus; assembly: GCF_964194105.1. Classification (NCBI taxonomy): domain Eukaryota; kingdom Metazoa; phylum Chordata; class Mammalia; order Rodentia; family Sciuridae; genus Spermophilus; species Spermophilus citellus. Next base: position 16,983,809 of record NC_138186.1, read on the forward strand.
AGTCGTGAGACGCATTTTGTTAAGCTTCCCACACTAGCCTCGAACTCTCAGTCCCTGCTCAGACCCAAGTAGCTGGATAACAGGTGTGCACCACCACACCCAGCATATAATTTTTAAGTGCTCAGGAAACAGTCACAAAGATAGACCAGGGTATGGCCCCAAAACAAGATATTTAAAAGACTGAGATCATATAAAATGTTCTCTAATTACAGTGGAATTAAACTGGAAATCAGTAAATCCCCAGAGATTTCAAAATTAAGCAGCATACTTCTGAATAATCCACAGGTCAAAAAAGAAATCACAAGGGAATTTTTTTCTTTTATTTGTTCTAATTAGTTATACATGATAGCCGAATGCATTTTGATTCATTGTACACAAATGGGGCACAACTTTTTGTTTGCCTGGTTGTACCCAAAGTAGAGTTACATCTGGGTCTTCATACATGTACCTAGGGTAATGATGTCCATCTCATTCCACCATCTTTCCTACCCCCATGCTCCCTCCCCTCTCCTCCCTCCCCTTTGCCCAATCAAAGTTCCTCCATTTTTCCCATGCTCCCCGCCCCCAGTTATGGGTCAGTGCCCACTTATCAGAGAGAACATTTGGCCTTTAGCTTTTTGGGGATTGGCTTACTTTGCTTAGCATGATATTCTCCAACTCCATTCATTTACCTGCAAATGCCATAATTTTATTCTCTTGTAATGCTGAGTGATATTCCTGTGTATATAGACTACAGTTTCTATATCCATTCATCTCTTGAAGGGCATCTAGGTTGCTTCCACGGTTTAGCTATTGTGAATTGTGCTGCTATAAACATTAATGTGGCTGCGTCACTCTAGTGTGCTGTTTTTAAGTCCTTTGGGTAGAGACCAAGGAGAGGGATAGCTGGGTCAAATGGTGGTCACAAGTGAGTTTTTTAAAAAATATCTTGAACCTGAATGCAAAATGGAAAGTACCGAACATCAAAAAAAAAAAAAAAAAAAGCTGGTGGTTTGAGGAAAATCAATACCATCTGATAACGATTTAGAAAAGAAAAGCACACAAAGTGAGAGAGAGTACTGATCATTTTGGCCTCAGAAAGATTCCATTTTGTAGATCTCTGAGATGCCACAGCCAGCCTGGCTTCTCTCCCCAAGTAACTTTCTATGATAAGTTATGATCCTTGAAAGAAGAGCAGTCCACTCATTCCTTTAGAAAAAAAAAAAAAAGAGAAACACTCTTTGTAATAGCAGCATTTCTGAAATGAAGGTAGCCTTGTGTCACCTCAGTGAAAAAGGAAGGCTGGGAACTAGATCCACACTCCTCAGACTTTAAAGTGCCTATGAGCCACTTAGGGGTCTGGTAAAAATATAGATTCAGAATCAGAAGGCACAAGCTGCCTTCCTAACATGCTCCCTTGGGAGGCAGACGCTGCTGGGGCACAGGCCACACGTAGGCAACCGGCTACCTGAGCCTTGTTCTAACCAGGAACAGCTTCTCCCACCAAACCCAATCTTTCACTTCCTTTTGTGTCCTTTCCTGTCTCTGGAGAAAATGTTGAGCCAGGACCAGTGGGTGGCTGGGGTGCACTGACTTAGTACAGAGACACAGGGCTTCCCAGCAACCATTCAATCAATTAAATAGCAGGTGCTGGGTGGAGGTCAGGGTTAGCTTTAGCAACTTACTTAAAATGTTCTGAGACTATATTTTTTTAACATCTAAAATGACTTTGGACTCACTCCAGTAATTTTTTTAAAAAAATATCTCGGCAGTACCCTTACCATATATGATGTGAAATCTTAAAAATGGGGTTGGTTCTGTGCTTAATATTACCTGCTCCTGCAATGTGTAGATGCTGACTCCTGGCTGACCCGGTTTCTTGATCCCCTGAGCTAGATGTATGTGTTTATTCCACCCAATGGAGAGCAGTCTGGTTCTGATATTGGACCTAGAGAAGAAGCCAGTCAGGAAAGAAGAAAACCATACACACCACGCTCCGTGTGGCCATTCTATGTATGCATCCAAAATCATAATCCACAGTTCTGAAAGGATGAATGTATTCAGAACCACAGATACAGTTTGCGCTTGGGGGAACGCATCTCCAAACTGCCAACTCCCAACCAAGAATACCCAAAAATGTAACTTCCAGAGAAGTTACAGTTTCCTGGCATGAAAACTTATACAGCATAAAAATAACCCCTTTTTAAAAAATGAGATTTCGTTCCATAATAATAATATGCACATTTAGAACATCAGATAATTCCAGTTGCAAACTCACTCCTATGTAGGACTTGCTCTGGTTTTGAATGTGGTAAGACCCACCAACACTCATGCTGAGACTTAATTGCAGTGGTATCGAAGTGATGGGGGTCTTTTGTGGTTATGTGGGATCCTTCATGAATGGATCAATGTTCTTCTCTAGAGATTGGGTTAGTTCTTTTAAGACTGGGTTAGGTGTCTGGGGACTGGCTTAGTTACCCAAAAAAGCAGATTTTATAAGCAAATTCGGTCTTCTCAGCTTGCTATCTTGTTTTCACTTTCTCATTCCCCAGATACATGCTCATCCTCCATGTTGTCACACAGCTAAGTGCCCCCACCCTGTCAGATGCTTGGGGCCATATGTTTGAACTTTCTAACAATCAAAACCACAAGCTTTTCTTTATAAAGTACTCAGCTTCAAGTATTTTGTTATAGTAGCAAAACAGACTGATAAGGACATAGCCAGACACTGTGGCACACACCTGTAATCCCAGACACTCAGGAGGCTAAGGGAGAAGGATCTCAAATTTGAGGCGAGCCTCAGCAACTCAGCAAGACCTGGACTCAAAATAAAAAATAAAAATGGCTGGGGTGTAGCTCAGTGGGAGAGCACTGAGTTCAATCCCCAGTACCACCAAAAAAAAAAAAAGTGTGGGGGGGGGGACATAAAAATTTTATAAGATTAATAGAAAGGCATTAGGTGGCAGTATCCAAGCTGCTCTTAGATGACTGATCTCGAAGGCCTGGGATAAAGGGGATGCGTGCACCACTCAAAGGGGTCTTTCCATCACTTTGTGAGATTCTGCATCATTTCATTCTGTCAATTTGCTCCGAGGTCCAGATTAGACTTCTTGTAAAATAGTTTCACTTGTCTTACCAAGAAAAACATCTTACATTATCACTAAAAAGAAGCCTAAAAGCAAACATGCATATTCAAAAGGGGAATCCTGCATATCTTCTGGTGGCCAGTTCTATAATTGGCCCACAGGAGTGACTCTCCTGGACAGAAGCCATGTCTAATTCTGTGGCCATTATAGTTCTTAACATGCCACGATTGTTCCTCAGGGATCTGTAAACCTAATTTAATGATGTCTCTGTGTAATCCAGATTGCTAAATCTTTCCCCAATCTCATAGAGAAGGCAGAAGCACAGAATATATCCTCAACCCAATTATACACTGAAATACCTGCTGTCCTATTAGAATCTTGTAAAACAGCAGTATTGTTTTAAATAAATAATGAAGAAATGAAGTAAGGTGTAAGCTGTAAAAGATCTGTCATTGTTTTTTATTTCTTATCCAAACTGCTTTTATAATATAACTAACTAAGGGTTTGTTTTTTGGGGTTTTTTTGGAAGTTTCCCATTAAAACGTTTCATGCGTCTATTGCATTTTAGTTAGGGAGCCCCAAGAGATTGATCTGAGCTCCATTTCTTGGCCAAGGGAATGCAGTTTGCGATTCTGGAGCCAATCCTTCCTTTGACCGATTTGGCTTGGTTTGCAGGTAGCACAGCGAGCCCTCTCAGAAAGACGTTCACTTTTATGGGGTTGGCTTCCACCTAAACATCAGCAAGAGGCACTGCCATTTGGTCAAGTCTGCCTGAGTTACATCAAAGGCCCCCGGAGCTCAACGTGGCTGAGAAGAGAGTCATCCAACAGCATGCACAGCGCTGGGTTGCAGCAGACACTAGGAGGCTGAGACGCTCAGCTCTTGCTCTGGATTAGAGCCCCTTAATTAGCATCCTGAGGCAGATCCATCTACCTGCCTTCACAGCTGACACCGGTGAGGATGCAAGGTGCAGAGGATGGGAACCCAGACATTTGGCTCCAAAATGGACCCAAATGGAGTGGAGCCAACATGTTACCTGATATTGAACCTTAGCGTATTCTATGACCATGGAAACCAGACTTCAAAAGAAAGAGTACCCAATTTATTAAAAAAAAATCGTGCCATTTTTAATCTCTCAAATAAAGAATGTTCACTTTGCTTTCAAAGAATGGCAGGATGAAAAGTCAAAGGCTTTTGACTTAAAATTAAAAAAATTTTTTTTTCAAGTTCCAGACCAGATGGAAAAAAATCTCAAGATACATCTAGTCAAGACTGATAGATTTATTTAGTTCATTTAATATTAAAAGGGGGACTGGTAAAACAGAAAACTTTCCCCCCAAATAAAATGTTATTGCTATTGCAAAAGTCACTGTGGGAATCTCACGCTAGACCACGGCCTGGTTCAACTCCAGAAGCTCAGAAGAACAAAAGTCTCTGCTCAACTTTCAGTTTTGCAACAACTCTTTCTCCTGGCTTCTCTGGCTGCCTCTGTCATTTCCTAGTTGATGTGTCCCCAGATATATTTCTGTCCTGGTACCTGCTATAGAGCATAAGTCCAGAGCATCTTCATAGTAACCTCATCCTTCTGAACAACACTCTCCCAGAAGAATGTGGCCCATATATTTTAGTACCTAAGCTGGTTGCTATGGTTTGATAAAAGGCCCCAAAGGCCCATATGCTAAAGGCTTGTTTGCCATCCTGTGGCACTAGTGGGAGGGGGTGGAGCCTTTAAGAGGTGAGCCCTAGTCGGAGGAAGTTAGGTCACTGGAGGTATGACCTAGAAGAGGATATTGGGACCTCAGCCTCTTCCCGTCTCCCTCTTTCACTTTCCTGACTGTCATGAAGGGAATAGATTGCTCCACCACGTGCTCCCCACCACAAGCCCAAAGCAACAGAACCAAATGACCATGGCCTGGAACTTCAGAAACTGTGAGTTTCTAATAGGAAACTTGTCCTCTTTTTTAAGTTGATTATGTCAGGTATGTTGTTACAGTAATGGAAAGCTGACTGACACATTGGTACACTGAAATGTTTTCAGTTTAATGCTTCGGTGTTTAAGTAGGTATGCAAACAGCATTGACAGTGAGTAAAAGTGCTCTCCACATGCATGGTATCCACCCTTAAGCCTGTGTGTGTCACCCATTTTGCCCTTTACCATAATCTAAACCTTTGTTTCTACTAGTAATATCATCTAGAGCATGTAACTTCTGCCTCTTTAAGTCCCATCCAATATTTACTACAGTACTTATCAAAATCCTGTCCACAAATCACTTGATTAAAAACCATCTAAGAAGTTTCTTAAAATGCAGATTCCTCCATCCCACATTAGATACACAGAATCAAAACCTTTGGAAGCAAAGCCCACTACTGAGAATTTTTAACAAACTCCTTGATTGATTCCCATGTTCATTAACCATGGTTCACACTTTAAGAATGTTTAATGTCAAATCAAACCTGGTAATGATGCCTTCACAGTGAACCAACCAGGTGACATCAATTGTCCCATCAGCACTCTGGCCTGTGCATGCAGGTAACACTTAGCAAAAGACCCCAGCCTTACGCTCATACAGGGTACAGGCTCATCCTTAGACAGAGGTCCCGAAGGCATGTCCTTAGAGGCAGACACAGGACCCTTTGCTCCTCTGACAGCAGACAGTGGCTTCTTTGACAACTCATTATTGATCTTGAGCATTAATTTGTGTCTCCCCTGCCTCCTTCTGAAAATAACCTGAGATAACTTATAAAAATAGGGTTTTACAGAATAAACGTCAAGTAGGTGTGGAAATAGGAATATTCTGTGATTGCCTTTTGTAGATGAAACATGCAATAGATCATGAATATCCATAGGAAAGTTCTAGACTCTTTTACTGAAGGGTGGAATATCTCTCAATGTGGGAGAATAAATGGTGGTGCAGATTGAGCATTCCCAATCTGAAAATCCCAAATACAAAACATTTTAATTGCCTGTAGAAAATTCCATACCATGAAAGTTGGCTTCTCACACAAACTTATTTCAAATATTTTATAAAATCACCTTCAGCCTATGTGTTTAAGATGTATATGAAACATAGATTAATAATATTTCCCAAGATCTCTCATTATATTTATGGAAATAGTCGAAAAATGTTTAAAAATTTGAAATCCAAATATCTTCTGTTTCCAAGCATTTTAGATAAGGATGCTCAATCAGTACTAGAGATTTTGTTTCCTCCTTTATTAAGACACCTAATTTGACTGAAGAGCGTATGGATTTTGAGATATTTTGTTTTACAAATCCTTCCTGTATTGATCCCAGGATGAGGATATATTATCATAACAGCCCACTTGCAATCACAGAGTTGAGGGTCATTGTGAGATGCAAGAATATCACAGGGCTGTGGAAATCATGGGAGTATGGAAATCCAGAATTATGGGACTGTGGAATTTTATAAAATTATAAATTTATAATTTTATAAAATTATAAAACCATCTCAGATGGTTACTTGGACATCAACAATGAATCTTCATCATTCAGCCCAAGAGAACTTAATAATGGCAAACGAGTCAGACCCAGCCAGAAGCTGTTGTGTAGGAACTGAGCTAAATCCCACAATGTCTGTGGTCCCAACTGTGGGTCCCGACCACCCCACTTTATTTTACCTTACACTGATACAGTGCTTTAGCTTTAGAAGTTTCCCTCATTACCTACTCAAGTTCCAGAAGTGCTTTCCGGAAGAACTTAAGAATAAATAGTTACTGCCTAAAAGTTTCCCAATTTCTTTTTTGATGGTTTCCTACCCTCGGCCTAAAAAGATGGTGTGTTAAATAGTCTGACAGGCAAGAAACATGAAGGTATTTTGAAATGGCCCCTTACTGCAAACAAATCTAATAAGAGCTTATAAGTCTTGAGTACTTAAGAGGTGCCAGGTGTTGGAGTAGGCTCTTCACCAATACTATCTCAATCAATCCTGGCAATCCCCCTGAGAACGAAGTGCAATTATTATTTCCATTTTCTGGGTGATAAACTGGAGCACAGCGAGGACCATTTTCCTAAAGCCACACAACTTAGAAGAGATGAAGCCCACATTTTTCTTCCTCTTCTTGTTGTTGTTCAACTTTTATTTCATAATCATAAACTTAACTGCAATCTGGTGAGATTTGGAAAGAAGTAAAGAATCCAAAGAACTGCAGCATCAGCACAAAAATCATGGACGATGGGAAGCAGGTGGGGCGGAGGGGCGCTCTCCTGAGCTGCGGAAGGAATGTCTGGTGGGTAAGATGGGACACAGGTCACACATATTAGAACTGTCCACTGTCGCCAGCGGTCATCTCGCTGGCCTGCCATTCGGGGACCCCCAGGGCTCCACAGCGTCTGTGATCTTCATGTCTTTTTTTCACCTTTCCAAAGACTTCATATGCTTGCTTTCCAAGCGCCCAGATCTGGCAGTGCCCATGAAGAACTAGGAGCCGTTGTGTCCAGTCCAGCATTTGCGACATATAAAACGCCAGGATCTGTCTACTCCAGGGTGAAGTTCTAATTAGCACATTTCTCCCAGTCAGTGGACTGGCCACCATTAGGGCATGAGAAGTCACCATGCCAGCACACAAATCCTGGAATAACTGTAGAAGCAGGATCCCTTGTAACCAGGTCCTTTTTATCTAGTGATCACATCGCCAAGGTTTTCTGCTGTCTTTGAAACTCTGTCTGCAAACAGCTCAAAGGAGATGCGGCCCCAGGGCTTGCAGTCAATGAGAACAGAGTAGGGCTGACCAAGACTGATGGCGGGCAGCCCCAGGTGACCAGGGTGTCTGCAAAGCCAAGCCCATATTCTAACACAGGCAGACTGATTTGGCACGTGCCGGTTTTAACCTCTCCAGAGCGCCACCAGCTCAGATCACCCTCACGGTGGGGATCCAGAGAGAACAGACCCTGAATAAATAACAACACTGAATTCATTTTTTTTTAATTGCTGCCTTCATAAGCTTGCAATTTAAAACAACACAAATTTATTCTCTTAAAGTTCTGTAGGTCAGAAGCAGCCCAACAGGGGTCTCACTGGGTTGAAATCAAGGTGTCAGGGCAGGATGACCTTCTTTCTAAGGCCCCCAAGGAGAATCCATTTCCTTGTTCACTCAGATTGTTGACAGAATTCAGTCCCTTGAGGCTGCAGAGGGGGGTTCCCATGTCTTTCTTTGCTGGCTGTCAGCTCAGGGCCATTCCCAGCTTCTAGAGACCACTGGGTTCCTTGGTCTGAGCCCCCTCCTCCATCTTCAAAGACTGATGCTTAGGATCTCTCTTGCCTTTTTCTTCCACCTGCGCCGTTTGACTTCTTGGCTTTCCTCTCTTTTTAAGGGACTATAAGATGATGACTAATCCAGGATGATCTCCCTACTTCAAGATCAGCTGTTGAGCAATCATAATTCCCCTTTATAATATGGCTTAGGGCCTTGCTAAGTTGCTGAGGCTGGCTTTGAACTTGTAATCCTCCTGCCTCAGCCTCCGGAGCTGATGGGATTACAAGTGTGTGCCATCATGTCTGGCTTTGGACTTTATTTTGTAGATGGTGAGGAGCTGTTTATGATTCTTTAGTAAGACTTTGGAATGACTGATGCGTGTTGGGGGAAGATGTTTCTGGTAGCAGCATGAGGAAAGCTACGTCATTACGTAGATACCCCCTCCATTTAACTTATATTTGCAGCAGTTGAGGGTCTTTTTGAAATTTAAAAATAGTTTGCATTTTTCCTTTCCTGCAATTAAATTTAGAAGGTTTAATCAAGAGGAGAAATTAGGTGATGAATTTGTGAATAGCACCCAAGAGATTATAACTTGTGGAAAAACCCTTAGTTCCAGTAACTAAAATCTGAAAAGTTCTGACTTAAATAGACATTTAAATAGACTTGTCTTCCGGGAACTCTTTCTCTCATTTCTCCTTACAATTAAAAACACCCATTTGGGAGCTGGTTGCTTAGAATTAGCAGTGTGTTGCAACCTTGGTCAAGGTGCAGAGAATGTTCCTGGCTGTGAAGATAATTGGTCCATGGAGAGACTTCATTCGGGATCCGAGTCTCGTTCATAATCTGCTCAGCCAACCAAAATGACCCAACTGAAGGTCACTCTCCTTTTCCACCTGGTTTGTCTCTGCTCGGTTGGCAAACCCACACTGGCCCCAGGTAGTATAAAAGGTGGGTTTCATTTCCAGGAGCTGGATTTAGCCATGGCAACTAAAGCAGGTGACATGCTTGCCTCCTTTCTACCTTTCAAATTAATCATGCAATGACTTGCTCCTATGGAATATTTATTTACAGAGTACAATTCTCAAAACTTGGTTGCCTCTAGCTACAAAGCAAGGACAGCCATGTATATGAGAGATGACAGAGAGAAGTTCAGACACTCATGAAGTATTATTGTTGCCGAGGTCAAAAATGCTTGACCTCAGAGGGTGGTATTTGCAGTAGGCAGGATTCCAGCCCCTGCATCTTTGTTCCTTAGTATTATGTCTGTGAATAGTTACTTTATATTATAAAGGAGGGTGAGATTGCTTTGTTGGGGGACATGACCTTCAGACTGAGTGTGGAAAGAGAAGTTGAATTTCCGCTGGTACATGGGGACAGGAAAGATATTCCTTCCTGAGCCAGGGAGGGATGCAGAATCACTGAGCCACATGCCCAGCCCCCCTCCCCCCATTATTCAAAATTTTAAAAATGGGGGGAGGGGGGGCTGGGGATGTGGCTCAGTGTTTAAGCACCCCTGGGTTCAATCCCTAGCACCAAATAAAATAAAATTCAGAGTTCCTGGGCGGGATTCTGCATCCCTCCCTGGCTGGTCTTAGCCTGCCTTTCCAATTTCTTCCCTACCTGAGTTCTCTGCGACTGCCAGCAACAGCTCACCCTGGGAACCACACACCTGAGAGTGTGTCATTCCCCAAGACACGTGGTCATGGCCCCTGGTGCATTCCTCAGGCAGGAATATCTTTCCTGTCCCCATGTACCAGCGGACATTCAACTTCTCTTTCCACACTCAGTCTGAAGGTCATGTCCCCCAACAAAGCAATCTCACCCTCCTGAGTGCTCCTATAAAAGTCTGGTTTTATCTGTATTTTAGACACCAGCATGTTCTGTGGTCAAGGTCTGGTCCACGCGTTTGCCCCCTCTCAAGCCAGCAACCACATCTTCCTATATTTTGTACCCTCATCTTGCTCCCTTCTAGCTACAGCCAGGGTCTACCCTCGTGACTTGAAAGGGCTCAATAAACTCTGGACAACTAAATTAAATCCATCATGTCTAATATGGAAAACCTGCCTGAATTGAAGAAACATCATTTTCAAGGTGTGTTAACTAGTGCTTCCGATTCCATTTGATTAGAGACAGGCTGTTACTTTATCTTCTGGAATGTGCACTTATGCAATAACAGAACCTCTATCCTGTTTTCTGCATACATTAGGTGAAATCATTTTATAAATAAGATGCTGCTCAATTTATGATGGAATCATGTCCTGATAAACCCATTGTGAGTTGAAAATATCCTAAGTCAAATATGCATAGAATACACCTACCTTACCACAGATACTAGCTTAGCAGCACAGCCTACTGTAGAGCGTTGGCTGTGTCCCCTCATGATCGTGGGGCTGACTGAGAGCTGCAGTCACTGCTGCTGCCCATCAAGCATCAGCAGATACATATCTCTAGCCCCAGAGAAAATCCAAATTCAAAATTCCAAGTATGGTCTCTACTGAATGCAAATTGCTTTTGCACCATTGTAATGTTGAAAAACTCATGACATCAAACCCTTCCAAATAGAGGACATGTATAGCTCTCTTGTGCCTTCTACACACAAAAATCGTTAAGACATTTAACGGGACTTCATTTTTTATAATGGGTGACAAGATCCTACTGGCCTGAACCTCACACAAACTAAAAAATATGAACTCTGGTAAAAGCAATAAACACACACACACACACATGAATGCTCCAGAGATTGACCAAGAACAGGCAGATTCAGAGTGTTGACACTTAGAAAAAGGAAACAGCATGGCCCAGCTGGATCACCAAAGGAGTCCCACTGTCTTTCTGCCTGGAATAACCACAAGTCGAGGGAGGGAGACATCCCAGAAAGGAAGGGGACCTCAGAAGGGGAGGCACAGAGAGGTGAAATCCTGAATGTTGTGTGATTCCCTGAACCACCCATACCCAGGGCAGACGGCATGCAGTCTCCAGGAACTTTCTGGGTGCTAGTAATGGTCTACATCTTGATAGGAGTTTGGGTTGCATGGGTATATGCATTTGTCAAAACTCATCAAATGGAACATGAAGAAATGTGCACTCCATTCTATAGAAATTTTTCCTCAAAAAAAAAAAAAAAGTGTGGGCTGGGGATGTAGCTCAAGCGGTAGCATGCTCGCCTGGCATGCATGTGGCCTGGGTTCGATCCTCAGCACCACATACAAAAGATGTTGTGTCCGCCGATAACTAAAAAGAAATAAATATTGAAATTCATTCTCTCTCTCTCTCTCTCTCTCTCTCTCTCTCTCTCTCTCTCAAAAAAAAAAAAAAGTGTATATTGAATTTAATCATCCGAGCAGAAGTACTGAGAAGACAGTGTACTGGTGCCTACAACTTACTTCAAAATGCATCTTTATAAAAAGAAGGATTGACCAACCAGTAAAGAGGTGGATAAAGAAAATATATCTGTGATAAAGCAGATAAAATAAACCATTAATGGTAGAATCTAAGTTGCCAAGTCAACAGATATTGATTCTAAAATCTTTCATTTTTTAATAGAGTCGATAGATATCTACATACAAGTTTTCACAATAGTATGGAAAAAAGTCAAAACACATTGCAACTTGAAATTTTCTCCTCAAAGAGGCATGAAAGTAAATCACAATATTTGCAAGAATTGGGCTAGGGATATTGCTCAGTGATAGAGTGCTTGCTTAGCATGCACGAGGCCCTGGGTTCCATCCCCAGTGCCATGAAAAAAAAAAAAAAAAAGAGTTATTCACAAGAATCAACACAAAGGAAGCCAAGAATTCCTTGTGGAATTGTAAACAAAAAGCACTTAGGTAAGAGTTTGTTAAAACACGTTTGCTGCCCAATAGGAAAAAGCATGTACCAGAGTTGACCTTAGAGAATCATGGAAATATGTTCCTCATCTCCGTGAAATGTTCTGGTGACATGTTTTATTTTTGTAGTGTTACAGGACTACCCCGGTAGTCTTGTGGTTAGTGATGTTAGAGGGCATCTCAGAAGTTTCGATTCTGAATTCCGCTGCATAGGAGCAGGCCCAGACGGGCCATGAAGATCTAACACTGGACCAGAGAGGGTATCACTCACATGCCAGAGGAGGAGCCAGGGTTGAAACTGGCCTGAAGGGGCTGCGTGCAGCTCAGTGGTTAGAGCATGGGTTTAAGCATGGGTGAGGCCCTGGGTTCAGTCCCCAGGCCCTCAAAACAAAAGGATCAAGAAAAACTGGCCCGAAAACAAAGACCTCTGGATCAACAAGAAGTCAATCCATTTGTTCCTGAAAACAAGCGTCTTGTATCATCCAACACGGAGAGGACAACAGAGTGCTGTGGCTGGCTCACCTCCTACAGACACAAGATAAATGATCCCAACAAGAGCCAGCCAGCTAGAGAACAGGACCACAGATATTCCAACAACAAGACACATTGGCCTTGTAAATATTGGACAATGCAACACTACACACGGTTACTTGTTGCTAAATACAGCCAGAAAATAAGAAATAAAACAATGGTAAATCCTATTTGGGGTAGGAAAAAGTAAAGGGAACACACCTTGCACAATGCCCCTTCCTCTACATGTACATCTATTTTAAAAGTCTAAAATACACAAAATAGGCTGGGGATGCAGCTCAGGGAGAGCCCACGCGTGGCATGTGCCTCACGTGTATTCCATCCCCAGCACAGAAAAGTAAGGCAAAATAAAATATGCAAGATTATCGCTTGATAGGACTTACAAATATGAGTCTGAAATTATTTCCATATTCCCCTTCCATTTGATTTCCATATTCCATTTCCATCAAATAAAATGTGAAAGACATCTGGACTTGTTACTCCTATGACCTGTGTCAACTCCATCCCCTCTCTCCTTCTCTCCATCTCCCCCAACACACCTCTCCCCCAACCCCTCTCTCATTCTTCTCTCCATCCCAAGGCTAATACATATGCTGAGGAGGGGTATCTCAGCCCAGCCCACACAGCTTTGATCTGTTTTCAGTTTTTAAATGCTCCCTGCTGCCTGGTGGGAGGGTAAGTGGCTTTGCTTCAATAGACATTATGTCACCCCCTGACCCTTATGTAAACATACTGTCTAACACCTCCACAATGTGAGCCAAGTGAGCCAGCCCCAAGCAGAGGCTGACAAGATAAGTATTTTGCATATGTACCTGCAGAAGGAGTCCGTGCCTGCCTGCATGCACGCCTTCTGCCTGGCACAAGCAGGAAATTTAAATTTAGACTCAGCAGCAACCACTGACTCCTATTAATTCTTACTAAAATCATCATGACATCAGATAGAAGGGAAATAATATTTCTTCTTCCTGGAGATTTTTTTTCCAACCATCACAAAAGTCACAGACCATAAGCCCCGAAAGGGGAAGGTAACTTTATTTTTTTTAATAACCATTGGTGCACACAGAATCCAATAAGCATCTCTCAAACCTGCCCAAGGTGTTTCACAGTTCATAATTCTTTCTTCCAGATGTTTGATGTTATTTGTGACAAGAGATAAGACTAAGACAGCATATACCGATTTAATTGAGTACTTATTGTGTATGAGTACCTTTGTAAGGAGTACTTACTGTGTCTCAACTAAGGTACAATGCTGGGTACTTTAGAGAGGGGAAAATGTACCAAAGATGGATAAAACATTAGAGGATAGGAATCAGAAAAGTCAGCATTGAAGGGTTGGCCCAGTGCACACAGTAGTAGGTAGCAGAGCCAACCAACAGAACTCAAGGCTTCAAGCTCCTTCCTCTAAGCCACCCAGAGGTCATCTGCACACAGGTATCTGAAGTTAGAATGTTGCTCTGTGACTTTCTGCATAGGGAAACGTCCCTTGTCATCTGGACCCAGATGTTCTTGCAAAGAGTAATGCATGCAGATGAGCAAATGTCAGACAGGCTTCCTGGAGCGCTGGGGGTGCAGCTCAGTGCACACTCACCCAGTGTGTGCAAGGCCCTGGGTTTGAACCCCAGCACCACAAAAAAATAAATAAATAAAGGAAGAAAAAGAAGGGTTTCCCTGATGAGATGGCACTTGAGCTGGGGGTTAAAGAATCGAGTGGAATTGAGAGCATTGAAATGGAGAGTTTCACAAGATATATGGACAAAATCACGGAACAGCGTCAGCTGAGAGAATAGGACGTGTTAAAGACGAGCGGAGGAGAAGAAACTGAAGGACGGAAGTGAGAGGCCTTTTGGCTTCATTCAGTAGACCATACGGATCCAATGAAGGTGATGGAGGGGGATAACAGATCACATCTGCACCACAGAGAGACAGAGCTGGCAGAGATGCAGGGTGGATTAGCAACAGGGAGGCCGGTGCAGAAGTCAAGGCCAAGCATCACAAGGAGCTCATCAGGGAAACTTGTGGAATGATGGAGGAGGAGGATGGGAACGTGCGAGTGGGGAAATCCTGGAAACTGTAAGTGTGGCAATTCACTGGATGTAGGAACAAGGGCCGAGATTAAGTTTAAACCTGAGGAACCAACACTGGGTTCTCAAACGTCAATCACCCCTCTCATCAGCAAGACAGCTGGTTAGAATGCAGATTCCCACACCCCAAGCCCCCAGATCCACGTTAACAGATCCGTGCTGATTCATAAACTCTGATACCTAGGAAATGGAAAGTGTTTTGATGGTTCTGATGACAATTCCACTAACAAATGTATACAAGTGGCAGCTAATAATTCAAAGTTAAGGTTTGATTTTGTGTGTATTTGGCATTTTGCATGTCACTTTTCTCATAATTCATTTTTTTGTCAGTTTTTCAAAAGTACAAGTCTATAGAAATTTAAAATTTTTTTAAAACAAAGCAGTTTTTGCAATGAGACAATTGCAAGCACTGCACCGCATGGTTCTGATGCTGGTGTGAGTTGATGTTCCGGCTCTTTCCAAACATGCTGACCACTAGTTCCATATAACTGCACTGACAGTCCCACCAGCCACCAGCCTCCATGCTGGGTCACCTAAGAGCCTGTAACTGCCCACCATCCTGCCTAATGACCACATCTCTCCACTCCTGTACCTAAGAGTGACCACCCCCTGCCCAAGTCCTCTCTGGCCCCTGTATGTAGGTTTCCTGCCACCTGCCCACACTTCTGAACCTCTCGCTGTGTCTCAGAAACTGTCCCCCCAAATAACAGGCTGGCCAGCTGGGGGAAAGGAACATCAGTGTGATGGAGGCTGGTGGAGAGGAGGATAAGGACTTGGGACAGTCATGAGTTGCCTTTAACAGAGCCACTTCAGCAAAGTGAGGGGGACAGGAGTCAGGTGGTAAGAGACATGGAAAGGATGTAGGAACATCCCTGAATAACAGACAGGTGGGAGATGGTCACATGATTTTGAAACCTACTATGCCACTGGGTGCTATCTGGAACATTCATTTCACGGTACCTGAAATATTTGTTCTCTTCTAAGACTTCCAAATTCTCCCCTAACTTCCTAGCACTCACTGTATATTTGCAGCAAGAAAAGTGTTTGCCTTTCTGAGATAACAGGATGAGTGACATCAGTCATTCTCTAAGGCAAAAGGTCATAAAGAAATACAATACTGATGCTGTCTTGGGGAGGAAGCAATATCTACTTAAGCTCACAGAATATTTGGAGAATGGGGAGCATAGGGAAAAGTTGGGAATAGGTTGGGATTTACTTCCTTAAAGTTCTTGGACTGATGCCCTACCAAAATTGCCCAAATTTAAAACAGAAACCCGTGAAAGCATCTTTGTGCTCTTCTCCAACAGAATCCAAGCTTACTTGAACATTTAGAAACAAGATGCCAACAGGGTCATTTGGTTCAAAAATAAATGTGCAAAGTGAGATACAGAGTTAGGGTCAATCACAACTGCAAAGAGCAGGCTTGACCCTATGAATACTTGACCTTATGGTTCTCTGATCCAAGAAAACCATTCACAAACATCTACAGCACATTCCATTCTTAAGACAGCCAAAGCCCTTAAAGATAAAAGCAAGAGAGCAGTGACATTGATGAAAGCTGGGACTTTGTACAGCTCTTCTCTGTGTTTGGATGGAAGGTCTCATGCCCTCACACGCACAATTGCTTAGAATAGCTCAGGAGACGCTCACTATCTTGATTGCTGAAATGGTTTCATTGATGCCTACCTATGCAAAGTTCATAGAACTGTATGCTTTCAATAAGTAGCTTATTGTATGTTGATCATACCTCAATAGAGCTGTTAAAAAAGAAAGAAACAAACAAACAAACATTCAGAGAAACACAGAAAGGAACAACCCTAGAATTGAGTTCTGAGCATTATCTTGTCTGGGTTTCTCAACTGTGTTCCAGGCAATTAGGAGGCTAGAGTTTCAGAGTCTGCTATAGTTTATATCTAGAATATCCCCCAAAGCCCCGTATGTGGAAGGCTTGGTCTCAGCTTGGCACTATTGGGAGGTGTGTCTAGTCGGAGGTTTTCGGGTTATTGAGAGTGTGCCCTTAAAGGGGATAGTCAGACCCCATCCCTTTTCTCTTCTTCTATTTTGTTTTTCAGCCATGAGCTGAGTGGCTTTGCTCTACCATGTGCTCCCTACCACGATACACTGCCTTGCCACAGGCCAAAAGCAACAGGGTCAATCAATCATGGATTGGAACCTCCAAAACTGTGAGCCAAAATAAACCTTTTCTCTTTAATAAGTATATTATCTCAGATATTTGTTATAGTTATGGAAAAATGACTAACCCAGGGTCCAAACAGGGAAAAGGAACCCTTGCAAGTGTTTCCAACACAGGGTATTTAACGCAGGGAGCTGGTGCCACAGTAGTGGGAGAAGCAGATCACGGAGTGGTAACCCATGAATTAGCAATATCAGGAAGCCATACTCCCCCTTAGCAAGGGGGGCAGAGGTCCCGGGTTCACCAAGGGAAGGTGAAACAGGTGACCCATCCAGAAAGAGCTGGAGCCACAGAAAGCAGTGGCATCTGGAAACACAGACTGTCATACTCTGTAAGAATAACCAGGGCCAGAATGGGGGCAGAGAGGGCAGGTCTGACCCAAGAAGCTTCCAGCAATAAGGGGTTGTAAAGCTAAAGTAAATTCAAAGAAAACTATTACAACAAGTTAGCAATTTCTCTCCTGCCAGTCTTTTCACAGCTCTAATATGCTGATAGACATGTAAATCTCAAAGACAAGAATAGAATATGAAGTGCTTCCGTGATCTTTTTGTGCAGAACATTTTGGAAAAACATTGTTCATGAGACGTTTTCTGGAAAATGCAGATCTATTGCACATATTCAAATTGTATAGATAAAGAAAGAGAACTAGAAACTTGGTTGAGTGTTTTGAACTGCATATTATAAAAAGGATGTTACTACCACTAGAGGTTCAATTTAAGCTTCCTGAATTGTAATCGAGTGCTCTTTCCTCCACTCTATACTTAAGCACTTTCTAGAATCATCAAGAAATCTAACTACTTAACCATAATAGTGGAGGATGACTCATTCCTGTGGTATAGAACTCAATGGGAATGTGTATAATCTGCTCTGCTGGTGACAGAGACACCAAAACTATGGGTAAAGAACATATGAAAAAGGAAATGAATGTGTTGAGGTTGCCAAATTTGTTAAACAGAGAGGAAAAAAGAGAGAAGGCAATGAAAGCCAAAGAAATAGAGCAACTCACATCCCCTGGGTACCACCTACATCCCTGTCACCATGTTGGACTCCACATCTTATAACAATGACACACATGTGTATAACAGTAGAATCAAACAACTTTGATTAAGCAAATGAAGTAACTAAGGGGCCATATGTGTTGGAGGTGTTCCCAATGGTGCTAGAGGGCTCTACCCTAAATAGTCCCCCTAGAAATGCAAACCTGTTCCATGGCCCTTTGGGAGAAGTACAGGTAACCAAATATCTTCACCTCAAGGCCCCTATGACCATCTTACAATTCCCCCCATAAGCCTTTGCCCTGTCCTTAGGTATCTTTTTTTTTTTTTTTTTTTTTTTTTTTGCTTGACTAAACTTCCAACACTCAGATGTATTAAACCACAGCAGATTCCAAGTCAGATGTACGGGACAAGGTTGAATTTCTCAAGCTCACTAATACTGCCCTGGCCCCAAGCTACTCCATAAGAGATGAGCAAGTGAGAAAGGATCTCTCTATGATGGGTAGTTAACACAGAGAGGGGGAGAATTCACAAAATGTCTCATCTGTTTGACATTCATCCAGGAACGCTCTCAAATCACCAACATATCTCACAGGAACTGACAGCTATGTGCTCAATAGCACTTTTTAGAGTTACCGTGTTTCTTGTTTATGCTCTTGTATTTTCTTTTTGGTTTACCATTAATCCTTATTACCCTTTGACATGGGAAACAGTTCAAAGGAAAATAAGCCTATTTTATATATTCTTTTACAAAGACCTCTGAATTTATGGAATCTCAATTAATTCAGTTTTACTCAGTTCTCAATAATCTCTCCGAGGAAGTATTTGAAAGTTCCCTGATCCTGCCTCTAGGATCAGTAAGATTTTTTATTTTTCTTTTTTGATAAGTTTCTCCATCCTAAAGGCACACCATTTCTATATGAGTTTTCCAAAAGGAAGGAAATATATTTAACTCTTCCCCTAACACCCACCCCTCTCAATTTCAATAATTTACAAGCACAAAATTCCAATAATTCTTGTTCCTTCTTCAGGCTTCTCTATTTTACTCCCTCCAATCCTGCCGAGCATGGATCAAACGGGCACAAGCCAGGGAGAAATTTAATCACTCATGTCTCTGCCTGAGGGATTGTCTAGGTACTATGGTGACAGACACCTCACTGGAAGTATGTAGGGGAAAAAAAAAAGATTTTTAACTCCTAGACTTTAAAAAAGAAAGAAAGAAGGATTTCTGATGAATTTGTTGTCAACACGTAGAAGCACTATAAAATAAGACCCTACATTTTCACAGGCTATCAAAATTACTTCTTTATATACCACTGGGGTAAAATTCCAGAAACAAAGTATGATTCAACAAAGGAATTTTATTATTCTTGCCCCCAAACTTTGTATATTTTCATGGATTTGGTTTTCCCTGTTAAATGGACAGCTTCTCCACAGTGGGTTTTTAGGGCAGTGAAATTACTCTGTTTGACACTATGAGGGCGGGTGCATTTGTCCAGACCCACAGAATGAACATCCAGAGTGAAACCTAATGTAAACCAGAGTCTCCCAGTGATCATAATGTATCAATGTAGGTTCACTGATTTTAACCGATGGGCCACTCTGGTGGCAGAGGTTGATAAGAGGAAAGGCTAAGCATATGTAAGGGTGAGGGAAATGAAAGGGGAATTTCTGGATAGTAGAATGAATCGGACACGACTATTCTATGTGCATATATGATTGCACAACCAAAGTAATTCTACATCATGTACAACCAGAAGAATGAGAAGTTATACTGCATATATGTATGTCACATTTTATTGTCATGTATAACTATTTAGAACAACAAAAAAAGAAACCTCTGTAAACTTCTGCCCAGTTTTGCTGTGAACCTAAAACTGCTCTAAAAAATAAACCTAATTTTTAAAAGCATACAGCTTCTCTGTTAACTCATTCTGCTATGCTAGTAGGCAAATAAATCTGTTTTTTAAAAAAATCAAGTAAAAAATTTTAGTCCTTCGTTTCGTGATTTACAAAAGTCAGACTTTGGACTATCTAAATATAACTCATCCATTTAAAAGAAGGGAGGGAAAATAACTTGTCTCAGAGAATTAGCGAAGTCAATTATTATTATTACTATTATTTTTAAATCTCCTGTTCCCGTGGACACATGAGAGCTCACACCCACAGATGACATGGTCTGCTTATCCTCTGACTAGACACAAATTGGAATTTTTTTTTCCCAGCCCATGTTCATGTACAGGAAACCCACAAGCCTGTAAACACAGGAACAACAATCGACAGACGCAGATGTTGCAGGCTGGAAGTCACTTTCAGGACAAGGTGAAAGGGTAAGTGGTAACAGAGAGATAATAAGGAACTTGGAGGATGACAAAGGTCAGCTTGGAGGGGCCCCTCCCCCCGGGGCACTGTCCCCGCCTGCTGTCAATCTACACTCCTCCCCCTCCAGGGCTGAACTCTCCCGTGATGAGAAAACAATCTGAACACAAAACCTACACTGAGGAGCAAGGACATTTCTTCGGGGCCCGGGACAATCCCAGCCTCTCCAGCAGGATCAGCAATCAAGGGCGTATGCCCATGAACTTGAAAGTCAGGAAGCCTCTCTCAACTCGAAACTAGGAACCAGAGGCTCATTCTGCAAAAATGTTTGAAGAGATTCTTGGACTCAGTCATCTGGGACTGCGTTTGAGATAACAAGACCATGGGGAGCCATCAAGGAATTACCTGATGCAATTTAGATACCATCTCTATTATGGGCCCAATCTCTTAAATAATGGAGATGGGAAGGGCAGGAAGAGAATCGGTGCCTGTGGATATCAGCAGAACAATTGTCACTACAGAGCACAGTGGCTTGCAATTCAGTTTCCAAGCAGAAAACAATTCACTGGGGTCAACAGCACTTCAGCCTACTGAACAAGAGGATGTTTATAGATATACATAGCATTTTCTTTTCTCAAAGCCACTGTGCTAGGAGAGAATGATATCCACTAACAAAAACAACAAAATTTCAGAAGATTTGGATCTCCTCACCTCTTTTCCAGGACTGTGCTCTGGCATGCTTTTGTAATTACTCCTTAAGTATTCACTCCTGCCTGACCAAAGGCCCTATTGTTTTGATGCAGGAGGACCTCTTGGCAGGTCTGTGAATGGTCCTTCAGGGGAAAATGACCTGAATAAATCTAACAAATTCAACTGAAAACACAAAAGATTAGATGATATGCAAAAACTTTTCAAGCTCAAAGTTCTATGAACAATATAAATTCACCAATAATCCCAAACTAGGTCAACCAACAAACCCAGAGTGGGTTATCTGTTGCTGGACATGTTTCTCCAGAAAAAAAAAAAAAAAAAAAAAACTACCTTGTGAATGGTAGCTGTTTTCCCAACCAGGCCCTGGCGTCTAACTTTATCCTTAGGGTGCTGAATACTAATATTTATACTGAAAAAAGAAACTATAGAAAACAATACCTTCAAAATCCTGGTAGCTGAACAAAAAAAAAAAAAAAATTCCAGTAAGTTTCAGTGATTAGCAACCAATGGGTAGATTTCTAATGCTTGTGATAAGCAGACAGAACTCAGATTCTGAGAATTCCTGGTGTTCTCAAAACTTGATAGCCCTGGTTCTTTAATAACCCTAAATTCTATTAATGTGATGATGGTTTTTCTTCTCCTCAATACAACTATCTTCACTTTCATATATTCCAAGGGAGACTGGGACCATTTTTTGGCTCACAAATTTCCAGAGGGCCAGAGATCAACAGAGACGGGTGTTGAATTGGTGGTTAAGGAGATTATGAAAAGAGATGTGCTTAAATAAAACTAACTCTGCTATCATGACAAAAACCAAGAAAGAGGACAACAGAATGCACTGCTTCTGTGTAAGGAACACAAAAAAGAGGGTGCTTGAAGTTCCCCATCTCAGCCCCTGGGTGACAGTCTGAGGCCCAGGCAACAGGCTTCCTGGCAGGCACCGGGGTCCTTGAACTGCAGCCTCTGAGGGTGGGACAGAAGAGTTAATCTGTAACACCTGTTTACAAGCATGAAGACTTTGTAAATTGACTGCTCATATCTGAAGGAGGTTCTGTATTGATTACTACTCCTTTTAACCAGATCCACATGGAAGTTTCTCATAAAAAACACAATTATCTGATTTAAAAATATCTCCTCCTTTTCTTTCTACCGCTAGAAGGCACCAATGATGGTGAATTGACTAAAATTCAGGAAAAAAAAAAAAAAGAAAAGAAGAGCGAGGTGAGGAATCAGGCTCAATGTGGAAAAATTAAACCAAAATGACTTTATTCTAAGTATAAAAGTCAGCATTCTCCTGAAAAAGTTACAAAGAGCTGATTCATTATCCAAGAAACTGCATCCTCTTCGTTTTCCTTTTCTAACTCAGCTTCTTAGAGACAAAGAGTCTTAGAGTCTGCTAAACTACCTACGGCAGGTATTCCCAGCTCCCACCCATATTCATGTAAAATACTGATTTGGGGCTGCAGGTGTAGCTCAGGGGTGGAGCTTGGGCTTCATGTGCATGAGGCTCTAGCACAAAAAAAATGAAGTCTAACATACAAACAGAAAAACTCTGAAGACACAGAGATGTGACTTAGTTATCATATGCTAAATAAGGTGCTGAACTTTGTTTTTTCCACTTAGATTCTCTTATCCCTGGGGAGCCCTCCTCCAAGCTAATCAGAGATGAGCTCTTAAATAGAGGAACTAACCATGATTCAGCACATTTAAAAAAGGACTTGTACCCATTCTTAGAAGGAAAACCAAAGGAAACACCATCTGAGGTCTAAACAATGGTATCTGCTTGCCCTTTCATCTTAGTTTAAGAACACATTGTACGACTTTTTTTGTTGAAATAAAACTGAATTTCACATTTAAATCTCTTTAGCAGGATTTCTACTGCTTCTTTGAACAGGGCTCTTGCAAATTCTCCAAACTCTTTTTTGCTGTGAGTAGCTTGCAGGCATGGATTTATTTTCTGCTAATAAAAATCTTCATTTGAGTACAGGCAGCTCAAATGAAAAATAGTACCTACTGATACTATGTTGATGAGGAAAAAGACAGTACCATGGATCTGGTTAGAAATATGAGTAGGGAGTATTCAATTTTTCTTCTAATTTATGTTTCCCAGGAGTAATTTTGTCAAGAAGATTGCCAGTATTTTTAGTACAATAAGTTTCTTGTTACTTGTACGAAGACATACTGATTCCCTTTTCTGAGCATGATTGGAGGTTTTTTTATTATTATTATTATTATTATTTCATTTAATCCTAGCATCTGGAGATCAACACTTCATTAATTCAAAGTAAGTACGTGAAGTCTAAAATACAGAGGTTTAAAGAAGCACTGTTACATCTCTCTCATGTAATGCATAAAACAAATTAATACACACTTGGATATCTAATGAAAAAAGAGGCAAGTTAATAGAACATTATGATATGCATCAAATGCCATGAACCTCAATGTTCTACATGTCTGAACTTCAGACTTTTTACTCAATAAAAATCAGACATGGCATTTCTAAAGAATCAGATCTTCTGTATTAAAAATATGGGGTATTGCCTACATTTTCATTAATTCAATCTTTTTAAGCACCTGCCACGTGGTCAGCATTATATTATGTGCGCAGGCTATAGTGGTGGATTGGTGAGACTTCAGCCTTTGAAGGATGACAACCTAGAGGTGACACAAACAAATGAGTAAGCAAATTCCAAAAGAAAAAAGAAAAACTCCTTGTGATCAGCAAAAGGAAGGAAATAAACAGGGTGCTGGGGTGGTAAAGTCCAGGATGGAGCAACCCTAGTTTATGTAGAGGGGCAGAAAAAGGTCTCTCTAAGAAGGTGAATTTTAAGCTAGGACCTCAAGGATATTTCAGGACACCTCTCCAAGGTCACCACATTGGCAGGCTTGCTTATTAGACTGCCAAGACATTTTTAGCAGAAAACAAACAGAAATGGCATCTGTGGCCCTGATTACATGCAAGTTCACGAGCTCACCCGGGGAACTCTGTAAACCAGTCTCAGTGGCAGACGGACTGTACCTCACATCCCAGGCTATTCACCCAGATGGAGTTTTAAGCAGGCAATATAAACAACAATGAACTGGTCAAATGACCAGCGTTTGGACTAGGAGAGATTCATCCTGTTGATTCATACTTCCTGATAGTTCTGCTGATGACAAAGCTCAGGGTGTTTTAAACGTGTTTCATGAGTAAATTATTCCTCCAGTCTCAGAGAAGAGGAATGTTTACAACTATGTAACACTTTCCCTTATACCTCCAGGGTTCAACTTTCTCAGCCCAGCAGATAAGAGTATTTCTAAATACAGTACTGTAGCGTTTGTCTTTCTGCAGGTTCTTTAATAGATGAGCCCTGTAATATAACAGTTAACATGACATTGACACCAATCAGGAAATCTGTAGAATTCTCCCCACATCCTTATTCAGAGAATCCACGCTACTAAGCAATTACTTTCTTCAAGTGAACTGTCCTTCTTTTGCTCAGAGTCATGGTATCAGATTTTATCACATTTTGTGAAATGTGATAATTTGCCCTTCTCACTTCTAAGTGGATTAAGATGAAATAGAACTGTTTGATTGGCAGGTGGCATGGCTTTTAGCTTGGATTCTACTTACTTAAAACAGGGTTTCTTCTTTAATTACCCACATGGGAGTCCAGGACTAGACCTATATTAGGTATTACTTATAGTCACACAGCCCAATGATGGGATATAAGGGGCTTAGGTCAGAGTTCCATGACAGCCTGTCCCCTGGATCTGAAATTGCACTATTGGTGAGTTCTCCTGGAACTTACATATCTTTAAAAATCTTTTATGAAAAATGTCTAATGTTCTAAATGTCTGAACTTAATATCTAAGGATATTAAGATAATATCCTTAAGGAGATACTATGTTAAACCACCCCATTGGCAAGACTAGTTGTCAACCAGCTTCAAACAGTGTGACTCAGAAGGAGTGTGTACCCATAGACCACAAAAGGTCAGAAAAGCAAGGAACCAGAGGAATTTGGAAGTCACTAAGCACAATAAACATGACTGTACTTTACAAACTTGCCTCAAGTCCATTCTTGAAATTTCAAATACCACCCAAGGCAATGGTTCCTGAATCCTGGAAAGATTCTGGCTTTTACCCTCACACATTTTGAGTGAATTGAGATGGAATACAACCTGGGCATTAGGATGTTTTAAAGCTCTCATGTAAGTCTACAGTCGATGTTTGGAAGTTTTGCTCTTCATCTCTGGGAATGATACATAGATTTTCCTCAGACATCAAGATCTTCTGTTCCAGAGATTCTTGACCCTGGTAGCACATTAGAAAAATCTATGGCACTTAGGGGAGAAAAAAGGAGGAGGAGGAGGAGGATGCCTGAACCCCACCCTCAAAGATTCTGAAGTAATCTAGGAAGCAGCCCCAGAACCCCAGAGTTCCTCACGTGCCCTGGGGCAATGCTAATGGGTAGACAAGGCTGAAAACCAGGGTCCAAGGTCAGGAACTGTTTTCTCAGAGACTGTAACATGATTCTCCATGAAGGAACCAGTTTTCCTTATCCAGGTTAGGTCTCCCGCTAAAGGCAATAAAACATTTCCCCAAAAGTTGTCAGGAAACATGGGGGCGTGGGTGGGTGGGTGCGTGAGAGAATAGGGGGTGGAATTTATTAGGTAAGAAGAAGCAGAAAAGTTAGAATAAGGAACAGCCCTAATCCTGGGCGGCCCCTCCCCATTCCATCCCAACCCCCATCACCACATTTTATTGACTGGCATGAGAGAGAGTTTCCTTAGACTGCTTCCTGGAGGTGGCTCAACCCTGGATTTGCTTCCAATAAATTGTGAAAATTTTTGTCCAATCAGATCTCCTGGCAGTGCAAGTAGCCAGATTGGCAGGCCCTGCGCTTCCACTCCCTGTGAGATTCTGTTTCATGAATTTCCCAGGAGGATTTTTGCACCACTTGGATGCCAATCTTCCAGCCTCTTCACCCTCCCCCTCCTCCTTCGCTCCTACCCCTCACTTTTTATCGCTCCACCCTCCCCCACCAAAGCTCAGCGGAATTGAGAATCATAGATATGTTGGAAAGAAATCGCCCAGATATTTTACACGGGAATCATTCAAGTAAATAAATGCAGTTAAACAGCGGATGTCTCAGACAGGGCTTGGAAACCTGTGTGCTACTTTACCAAGTGTCTGCTAACCCACTGTGGGGCCTTGGGCATCGCTACGAATCTCATGCGGGACAGGATGCTCGTGGAGACTCACCCCACAAAGCTACTGCACCCACTTGGGGTGTGGTTGCTGCCTCCTCAGTTCTCCCTGAGAAGGATGCATCCCCTACGTCCCTCTGCCCACACTAAACTGAATCAGTTTTTAAATGAATAGCACAAATAAGAAGCATTGATTGCAAAAGCGTATTCCTCACAACCTTCACATTTACAGATGAGAAAACTTAAGGGGAAACAGGCGATACGACTCTGTCCGGGTTGCCACAGAACATTTGTGGCACAGCCCGATTTAGCCGCCCTTGAATTTCCATTCCGTTGCCTGGCAACGGGCTCAGACCAGCTCAGCGCCCAACCCCGACCCTACCCCCACACCCTTTCTCGTCAGTGTAGATTTGGCAGCCTTGATTAAAGCTTTAGCCTTTGGGGGCAAGTGAGCGAGGGCACCGACTGGATGACCCCAGTTGGGCTGGGATTCCGGATCGCCCTCCGCGGTCTTGCAGAACCTTCCTCTGGAACCAAAGCGCTACCTTCCCAAGTCTGTGGATTCCTCTTAAAACACTCATGTCAAGTTTTCAAAGTTCTCAACTCCTCTCGGATTCCCTAAAAGTCGCGGTGGGAAAACTTTAGGCCCCTTGACACTCCAAGAGTCAAGGGGCCTAAAGCAGACAGTTCGGAGGGGAAAGTGTGCTAAACAAGAGCCTTCAGCTTCCCACGGAGGCCAGAGTCGGGTTAAAGTGGTCCCAGCCAGGCAGCAGTGAGAAAAGCGCAGAACGTGCCCGGGCCCTGCTGAAGAGGAGCTATCCAGGGGTAACACTCCCGGAGCCCGGCACCCGTGCGAGCCTAGTCCCGCCCCCAGTCTCTCACAGCTGCAGATCGCAGCCTGACCCAGGACCAGCGCTGAGCGCACGTGCCTCCTACTGCCGCGCAGGTGGCAGGAGCGCAGCCCGCTGGTCCCCGCATGCCCGCAGTGCCAGGCGGGATCTGCATGCTCCTCCACCCCTTCACACCCACCACCACCCTGGGCCTGGGAAACTGGAAAGGAGGGAGATGTTCTCGTCGTTACGTTACCCCAAATTCTTACCCAGGTTCACAAAGCTCATGACCATGTCCGCGTCGTTGAGGAAGGCGCTGTCCTGCGCGCTTGTCAGTGGGGACGCGCCGCCGCCTCCAGGTCCAGGGGCCAAGAGGCTCTTGTGGTTGAGAGTGTGTGCGGCGCTGGCAGATGGCTGCTGGAGCTCGGACAAGCTGGCCCCTCCGTGGGGCCCAGGGTGCCGCCTGTGCCCCTCCGACGCCCCGTCCTCATCGTCGTCTGCAGAAAGGGTGTTGTACAGATCCAGCATGAAAAGGGGCGCGGACTTTAGCCGTCCTGGAGGTGGCTCCCCGCGAGGCGTCTGCTGCTGTGGGAACGCTGGGGGCTGTGGCTGCTGAAGACCATGCAGCGGCCTGGGGCGGTGTGGGAGCCCCAGCACCGACAGGATCTCCTTCTGCATCTCACGTTTCTCGTGCGTCTTGAGCCGCCGGTAGAGGAAGCCGGAGGAGGAGGTCTGCGGTGGTGGCTGCTGCTGCTCTGCACGGATAGGGCTCCCGCTGTCCCCGGGCAGTTGACCCCCAGCAGCGGCCGCCGCGGCTGCGGACAAGGACGACCGCAGTGGCGGGGGCCCGCAGCAGCTGCACAGCAGCCCCCACCACCAGCACAGCCACTGCGCCCTCCGTCCCAGCCCCGGCATCCCCGCCCGGCCCGGCTGCCTCCGCGGGCCCCGCGAGGCGTCGAGCGGCTGTGCGAGGCTGGAGAGTGGCCGCTGTGGCCCTTGGCGAGAACAGCCCCCGCCACCTCTCAGAGGACTCGCTTCCCCTTCCTGGCCTTCAGTCCTTATCTCTCATGGTCGTCCGGGGAGCCCCCAGGAACCCAGGCTGGAGGGAAGGCGAAGGAGCGATCACTAGAGCCCCGCACTCCGCACGGGTCTCTAGAGACGCAAGTCTAAGCCAGGTGTGCCCAAGTCAGTATTGCACTGCAACCGGCGCCCCAGCCCCTGGGCGGGTCACGGAGCGGTCACTCCCGGGCCTCGCTGCCCGCACACGTGCGCTGCCCGGCGCCCTCCGGAGCCGGTGGCTGAATAGGACCCCGGGCGGCAGGGAAGCGGGGCCTCTCACGAGCTGGAGGCGACGTCCCGCATCATCCCCCGCGCATGCCCCTCTCCGGTTCACAGGGCCACGATGAAGTTTCCCCCGTCGCAAGGCCCAGGCTGTGACGACAAGGCGTCCCGAAACGCCAGTCTTCTCCGAGAGGCTTAACTTCCTTCTTGTTCACAAACTCCGCGCCCCTCCGCCTGGGCACTGTCTCTCCCCCTCAAAATCGCGTCCCTCTCGCCTCCCCAAGCGGAGGCGGCGAGGATCTTGCTTTCCGTTCCGTGCTCTCCCAGCTGCCCAGAAAACCCCGCTGGCCGAGGGGACGGGAGGGAAGGGGACCCGTGCTGGGAGCCGCTGCTGCGACGTCGGCGCCCGGGATTCGCAGTCTCCCGCCTCTCTGAGCTGCGCTCCCCGCAGCGGCCAACGTGGGCTTTCTGCTGCGCGTCTAGCTCAGGTACCGCACTCCAGCCCCCGGGACTCCCCGCCCTCCTGGGTAACCGACAAGCTGGCAGCCAATGAAGAGACGAGTCTCTCGGGCTATTTAAATAGGCCCGCCCCTTCTTTCACCCTCCCCTCCCGAGAGGCGTCGCCTCCGCGGCGGGTAGGTTTCAAGTACAGAGAATTCTTGGAGGCGCCCGAGGAGCTGCGAGGTACCAAAGGCAAAGAGGCCACCGTTAGTAAGAGTGCTTTAACGAACTCCCCAATCCGAACCTGTCTCTTTTAATGTCATGTCAAAGACCTAAGTTGTATTAAATACAAGTAAACACAGCTATTAAATCAATTATTCCTGAAATAATTGAGGAAGAAAAGAAAAAATGATCGTTTTCCCATTCCCTCCTTAATTTCTCTTATTGATGTAATGTAGGCGTTTAGCGGACACGTGGCTTTCAAAGGCAGCTGCTGCAAGTTGGGACACACCCTCCAACGGAGCTGCTCACAAACTGGCCGCAGAGAGGGCCAAATATAAGCCAGACCAGTGTCCTGAGGGTTTGGGGTCGAATATTTTGACTTATCTCTTCATTTGGGCTTTCAAAGAGGGTGTGATCTGCTAGTACAATGGAAAAGCCACCCCTAACTTCTTGGAAATGTCTCCGTGCTTCTTCAGTTTGTCTGCTAATGTTGCATTTTAATTTTTTGAAATACAACACAGTTACATAGTGCAAAATAAAACTTGAGGAGTGGTGAATGAAGACGAGCCCAGTAAAGAAAAGGGCTTGGCATGCATCCTGAAGGGGGGAGTGGTAGAAGGCCCTGAAACACAGGGTGCTATGAACTTGACAACACCAACATTTACCAAAAAGGCTGCAAATTCACTTGCCTGCCCGCTGTCCAAGAATACCCAGTCATCTGTGGATGCTAGAGGTAAATTCCCTTTAAATTATGTTCTTCTACCTGGTAAAAAGTGTGTGGTTTAGAAACAAAAACTGCAATTTGCTGATTTGGCAGCCTCCGCTCACATGATCCAAGGTATTTGGGAGTGAGACCAAATATAGACTATGAGATTCATGGACTTATGAGGTCATGGGGTTTCTGCTGGTCCAAATCTTACAAACATTCCTATCTTATTTCAAAGAATCTGTTTTGAGTGAGCAAGGGTCTTAACCTCTAACAATCCACTGGATTCGTCTTTCTAGTTTTATGTTGGCACAGGCACAGTGGTCATTGAGGACAGTCTATAATTTTACAAATGTCCAACAGTTGTTGATATGAGGCCATACAACTTCAGCAATGCTGAAAGTCAGTCTTTAAACATCTACAGGAATTCTTTTCATCCTGAAAGAGAAAACATCACTGCCTGGTCTGGATGCCAGGACTCTTAGAATTCAAGAGACTGCATCATTGCTTTCTTCTATCCAGGACATATTACAAGCATAAAATCATGGCCATGCTAGCCACAGCAGACACAAACTCCATCCAGAAGATCTGAGATCCCAGCAGGTATATTTAGGAAGAGGTATCCCCTCCAGGGCAGCCTCCTTTTACAAAACTTAGTTGCACTCTCTTCATAAGACTTCTGGTGAAATACAAGCAAGTAAAAGAAGCTCCGAGCTATAAATGCAGTGAGGGAAGCTATGAAAAATTTAAAGATTCTTGAGCATAGATGGGGACACTTTAATAGGGCTATGCCATTAGAAACACAAAATCAGGTTGTGACCTGCCTGTTACGTATGCATCTATGGGGATAAATCTAGTGCAGAATACATACGGATACACACACCTGTGCCGTTTCCCCCTTTATTTAGACACTGAATTATAAGGAGACAGACCCAGGTGACATGTACCTATAATGCCATTTAGTGATACATTATCAATTAAGCTCTGATGCGAAGCTCTGATTCAGGTCTGGTATGGGCTGCCACCCTCACCAAGATGGACTTTCAGTTCTTGTTGAAAGTGCTAGAGTAAAGAGGAATGCTACAATAAGGCGGTGGGGGGGGGCTTTAAATGATGAACACAAGAGCCCACATCTCCCTTAAGAACCCGGAAGACTGAAAAGTAGGTTAAGTGGGACAGGACAATGATCATGAGGACAGAGACATGCAACTAAGAGATGTCTTCTGATATCCTCGCTATGTGCTCCCAACCTGTACACATCACGTATCAGCAAACATCCAGGCAAACCTTTGTATCCATCGGGGACCAAGGGGATGGGTAAAGAGGTACAGTTCTAAGATTAGAATAAGCTCAAAATTGGACCACTGCTTCTCCAACTGGAACATAGGGTGGGAAAGGAACCCCTAATCCCCCATCTCACTCATTCCCTATTGACATCTCAGTGCTACCCAGAGTTTTTAGAAGAGGGAGCTAGAGAAAAGATACATGTGATTGGACAGGATGGGATGTGACAGATTTGAAGGGAGAGGAGAGATCTGGCTTTGGAGTTAGCTAGAATGTGTGAACCACCTTAAGAAAATCAGAGGTAACTTCGCCCCCTGCAGGACACCAAAATATTACCGCCCCTTCCTCTGTGAGCTCTGGACAAGCTTCATTAAGTTCTCTGTATGTGTCTCTAAAACATCTGGGGGGGAAAAGAAGAGGAATTTGCTCAAGGAGCCAGATGTGGGAGCCAATCCATAGCAAACATCTGGTTGCTTGGCTGACATTTCATGCAGATGGCCTCCAGTTTCTGTAAATAGGTCGTCTGTCCCAACCCTGCCCTACCTCTTGAAGAAGTGAGGAACCTTCATGTAGAGGCACAAGCCACCCCAGGCCTACAGTGGTGCTGGGATCAGGGTGGGAATCCTGTACCCATATGTTATTAAGCCCAGTAGAATTCACATATCAAATTCTTTAGAATATAGTTGTCCTTGCTCCTTATATCTTATGGAGGTTTTCGTTATACATTTATAGCACACTTGACCAAATAATTTCTATTTTGAAAAGATAACTACTTATTAACTTGATATGATAAATACGCTATACCCTATACTTTCCTGTGAATTATATCATTAGCAGTAAGCTACAACTGCAGTTTGACTTGATATTAAGTTACACATTGGTCTCATTCAACTAACTTTCCTAAAGCTATTAAGTGGCTGCTTTTAGAATTAATTTAACATAAAAATGTATAAACTATGTGGCCATAAAAAGTCTGGGGTTGGGGCACGGGACAGTCTGGCCTCCTTGAATCCTCAGGAAGCTCCATTCGAAAATGAAATTTTCATTATGACAATTAGCATAAGGAGTGGAATATATTGAACATTAATTTCAAAATATAAAAATTGGCTCAACTTTGAAAAATATCAGTTCAGAGTTAAGTGAAAAGGAAATATGTTAAGTAAATGTTTGCAGAGTATAAGAAATAAAAATTTGGAAGTTAAATAAATAGTGCTTCTGAAAGCTACACCTATAAGGCAGTCTCCAAAATATGTGTCTTATTCAAAAGTCTGAGGTACATTTACATTCACTACCACTCTCCCTTCACTCCCTATTCAAAAATGCTGGGCATTCACACTTCAAAATAGCCAAGCCATCATATTTTCCTACTCATGAAGGACATCTGGTGGCAGAGTGAAAAACTAATACATAAATCTGTTTCCAGAGATTTTTTTTTTCCACACTGTAACCCAAATAGCAAATCTGTTACTTGTATAGGTTTCAAACTCTTCACACAAGCTCAGATCTCATGGATTTAGGCTGTCTACATAATATTAAGCAGCAAAGTATTTCAAGATCCAAATGACTAGATCATTTTTGAAACTTTCATTGGACAATTAACATATGCAATCTGCCTTCAATCTGTCTTCAATCTTTTTTTTCCTTTTCTTTTTCTTTCTTCCTTACTTTTTTAACTGAGCAAAACAATACTTAACACATCCCCATGGCTAGTTTTACTATCCCTAAAGACCTTTGTTCCAAGAAAGCATTGGACACTTGGTTGGGCTGGGTAAGACATGAGGCTGCCTGGGCTTTGCTGGCCTCTGAGTTTTACTCCATTCTGTGACCAGCCCTGCACCCTTGTCCCAGATATGCCTTCATGTCAACCAGGAGGTCACATAAAAATATGACATATTGTGCTACCAATCCCTTTAACTAGCAGATCCATAAACAGTGGCACGTGGGCCAGGGGAAACCACACTGAATAAGAGCCAGTTAGGATGAAAGTCATGGCCTTTCAACTTCCAAAGAAGAAAAAGACTAATTGCTCAGTCTGTGTGTATGCATGCATGCATGCATCCATCCAACAAGGAATCTGAATGCCTACCAGGTAGTGCTCTGAGTTCTGGAGACTTGAACAGTCAGAGACCTTGCCCTCCTAGATTCTAGACAGGGTAATGGACAATAAGCAAAATAAGCAAATACACTGTGGTAGGCAGGATATTGGCCCCCATGATTTTTGCCCCAGGTGGTTTCACCTATTAAACTGGGATCTTGTGTTACAAAGGGTACTTTACAGATGGAATTAAAATCCCTCAACAGGTGATCTCAAAATAGGAAGATTATCCCAATTATCCAAGAGAACCCAACATAACCACAAGTAAAGTAAAGAGGAAGGCAGGAGAAATGCTTAGCCCAAGAGAGACTTGATTCAACTTGCTGGCTTTGAAGATGAAGAGGCCACAAGCCAAGGAATGCAGGTGGCCCTAAAAGCTGAGAACAAACCCCCGATGACAACATCAAAAGAACACCAATCTGGGTCATCCTTGCAAATTCTGGCAACAGCCAGAATGAGCCTGGAAGGGGATTCTTACCCAGAGTCTCTGGAGGAGGGTCCAAGGCAACAGACCCTCAAGCTTTGGCCTGGTAGCGCCCGAGACAGAGAAAGGAGCCTCATCTATCAGACTTCCCACCCTCAGAACCATGAGAAGAGCAGTTTGTGTCATTATATGACTCTAAATTTATATTTTGTTTCAGCTGCAAGATGAAACTAATACATATTTAGTGCAATGGCAAGTACATGGAGAAATTTCAAACAAGGAAAGGGATTATGGAGCTTGTGGATGGTCAGGAAAGTCTTCATGAAGAAGGAAGAATTTGAGCAAAGACCCAGCAGAGTAAATAGGACCAGCCATGAGGATATCTGGGGAAAGAGCTTTTAGGCAGGGGATATAGTCATTGCAAAGGCCCTGCATCAGTGGATGCCTGTTTAATCTGAAAAAGGGAAAGAAGGCCAACGAGGTCAGAGTTAGGAAACAGGAGAAAATAACAGTAGGGCCAGGATTTAGTGCCCTGGACACCCTAATGAAGACTTTGGCTTTTATAAAACACAATGTAGGAAAATCACAGAAACATAGCATTGGGTAAAAGAAGCCAGACAAGAAAATATATACCCATAATTCCATTTATATAAAATTCAAAAATAGTCCAAATGAATCTAAAGGTCAGGTTAGTGGTTACTTTTTGGAGAGAAGAATGGGAATAACACCAAATGAAACTAAGTGGGGGCTTCCTGAGAGTTAGTCTGCTTCCTTGTCATGGGGATGGATATACGAGTGAGGACAGTT
This sequence comes from Spermophilus citellus, assembly GCF_964194105.1. Classification (NCBI taxonomy): domain Eukaryota; kingdom Metazoa; phylum Chordata; class Mammalia; order Rodentia; family Sciuridae; genus Spermophilus; species Spermophilus citellus. The sequence continues at coordinate 17,018,028 of NC_138186.1, forward strand.
TTAACAATTAGGTGAGTGGTGTTCATGGGATCCATACGCTTTTCTGTATGTTGTTTTGAGATTGACATGTCGATTGAAAAGCAATTAAACAAAGGAAAAAAACAGTAGTCGCAAAGAACTAGGAAACGGGAGGATTACTGGATGGTTTCGAGCAGAGGATGGTCAGGGTGGGAATGGACTTTGATTTTAACAGCATCTCTCAGGCCACTGGGTGGAGAGTAGACGATAGAGCTGCCAGGGCTGAATCCGGAAGACCAGTTAGGAAAGTCTTGTTCACGGTCAGACAGGAGATGATGATGGTTCAGAGTGAAGCAGAGGAGGCAGAGAAAAGTGGTTGAATTCTGGACACATTTTGGAGACACAGCCCCTTGCCCAGAGAATGTGCTAACTGCACATAAGAACAAGCCGGGCTAACAACCTCTCCCCCCGCCCCCGAAAAGGGCCAGCAAAGCATGGCTCCCCCATTGCACGGAGCCTCAAGTGGTAGTATGAATTGACTAAAGGCCAAGGAAGGAGTGTTCATGCCCTGATGATTATGGGCTAATACACTGATCGTGCCAAGGAACAGCGGAAGGCCTTTAGGTATAATCTCTATCAGGGCCCAGACCTCAAAAGCTACTCAAAGTAAACATTTGGAGGTTAGCTATGCAAGAATAGCTTCAAGATAAATTTCTCAAGGCATTAAGAGAATTGCAAATCAAAATTACCCGGAGACTTCACTTCACTCCAGTCAGAATGGCAGTCATCAAGAATACAAATAATAATAAATGCTGGAAAGGGTGCGGAAGAAAGAGGACAATTTTCACACTGTAAGTGGGATTGCAAATTAGTGCAGCCACTATGGAGATCACCGTGGAGGTTCCCAAAAAGACTAGGCATGGAACCACCCTATGACCCAGCTACACCACTTTTTGGTATTTAGGCTGAAGAATTAAAAGTCACCATACTACAGTGACACATGCATACCTATGTTTATGGCCCCACAATTCATAATAGCCAAACTGTGAAACCAACCTAGTTGTCCATCAGTGGATGAATGGATAAAGAAAACGTGGTATATTCACACAGCAGTCATAAAGAAAATGGGTGGGAGCCCGCGGGGACTGCGTCTTTGAGCCTGCTCCCAGCGGAGCGTGCACTGAGTTCGGGGAGCTTGGAGTGGCCGGGCTCTGGCCCCCCGGGGCTGCTTTGGCCGGGGGCTGGGGAACCGGCGGGGGTCGCTCCTTGGAGCCTGCTCCTAGCGGAGCGTGGCCGGGATCTGAGAGGCCGGGTTCTGGCTCCTGAAGCTGCTTTGGCCCAGGGCTGGGGAACCTGTGGTGACTGCTTCTCGGTTTGGGTCCTGCTGGGTGCTGTGGGGGCCAGGGGGGCAGAGTGGAGCTGCTGCCTGTGCCCAGAGCAGGCCAAGTGACCCGCCGGCGTGGTATCACGACACCCCAACTGCAGCTGGGGCCGAAGAGAGTAGCCGCCCACGCCTAGAACAGGACCAGCGACCCGACGGCAGGGTAGCCAAGTCACCCCATTTGGAGTAGGGGCTGTGCAGAGCCGCCGTCTGAGCCTGCAAGGTAGGCAGACCTGCGACCCACTGGCAGGACAGGCCCGGTAGCCTGCCAGCGTGGTGGACAAGTAGCACCGAGGCAGTCACGTCACACTGGTTGGAGTGGGGGTGGAGCAGAGCCACCGCCCATGTCCAGAAAAGGCCCAGCGACCCGTTGGAGAGGCAGTCAGGTACCCCCACTGGGAGTGGGGGCTGAGCAGAACTGCCGCCCGAGCCCCCAAGGTAGGCAGACATGCGACCCACTGGCGGAAGAGGCCTAGAGGCCTGCCAGCGTGGTAGACACGTCACACCAATTGGAGTAGGAGCCGAGCAGAGCCGCCGCCCACATCCGGATCAGGACCAACGACCAGAGGGCGTGGTAGTTACGTCACCACAATTGGAGTGGGGGCAGAGCAGAGCTGTCACCCGTGCCCGTAGGGTGGGCAGACCTGCGACCGACCAGCGTGGTAGACAGATCACCCTAATTAGAGGAGGAGCACAGCCACTACCCGCCCTGCAAGGGAGATTTCCCAACTATACAAGAGCAATATAAATAAACAGGGGGAAAATTTCAAAAACACAACAGTTTCACCAAGCAGAAAGAAATGCGAGCAGTATGAAAAGACAAGGAAAGAAAGGACCACAAGCAATGCAGGTCAACTCAACTTTGGAAGAGGTAATAGCTGCAACAGATGGAATGTCAGATAAAGAGTTCAGGATATACATGCTTCAGATGATCTGGAGTCTCAAGGAAGACATGAGACAGCAAAATCAGACAATGAAAGATCACTTTGACAAGGAATTACATAAACAAATCCAGGAAGTAAAAGATCAATTTCACAGGGAGATAGAGGTAATAAAAAACAAACAAATAGAAATCCTAGAAATGCAGGAAGCAATAAACCAACTTAAAAACTCAATTGAGAATACTACCAGCAGAGTAGATCACTTAAAAGATAGAACATCAGACAATGAAGACAAAGTATTTCAACTTGAAAAGAACATAGACAGCTCAGCAAGTCTGCTAAGAAACCATGAGCAGAACATCCAAGAAATAAGGGATAACATTAAAAGACCAAACTTAAGAGTCATTGGGATACAGGAAGGCACAGAGCTCCAAACCAAAGGAATAAACAATCTATTCAATGAAATAATACGAGAAAACTTCCCAGACTTGAAGAATGAAACAGAATCCCAAATCCTAGAAGCCTACAGGACGCCGAATGTGCAAAATCATAAGAGATCCACACCTAGACACATTATAATGAAGATGCCCAACATACAGAATAAGGAGAGAATTTTAAAAGCTACAAGAGAAAGGAAGCAGATTACATTTAGGGGTAAACCAATCAGGATAACAGCTGATCTCTCAACACAGACTCTGAAAGCTAGAAGATCCTGGAATAACATATTTCAAACACTGAAAGAAAATGGGTTCCAACCAAGAATCGTGTATCCGGCGAAATTAAGGTCCAGGATGGAAGATGAAATTAAAACCTTCCACGATAAACAAAAGTTAAAAGAATTCGCAGCTAGAAAACCATCTCTTCAAAAAATCCTTGGCAAAACATTACAGGAAGAGGAAATGGAAAATAACATTGAAAACCAACAGTGGGAGGTAGGACAGTAAAGGGGGGAAAGTAATCAAAGAGGAAAACAAATCAGGTTTAGTAACATTAATAAACAAATATGGCTGGAAGAACAAACCATATCTCAATAATAACCCTAAATGTTAATGGCTTAAATTCACCAATTAATTGACACAGGCTAGTTGAATGGATCACAAAACAAGACCCAACAATATGCTGCCTACAGGAGATGCATTTGATAGGAAAAGACATACATAGACTGAAGGTGAAAGGTTGGGAAAAATCATACCACTCATATGGACTGCGGAAACAAGCAGGAGTGTCCATACTCATATCTAATAAAATAGATTTCAAGCCAAAGTTAATCAAAAGGGATAAAGAGGGACACTACATACTGCTCAAGGGAACCATACACCAACAAGGCATGACAATCATAAATATATATGCCCCAAACAATGGTGCAGCTATGTTCATCAAGCAAACTCTTCTCAAGTTCAAGAGTCTAATAGACCACCATACAATAATCATGGGAGACTTCAACACACCTCTCTCACCACTGGACAGATCTTCCAAACAAAAGTTAAATAAGGAAACTATAGAACTCAATAACACAATTAACAACCTAGACTTAATTGACATATATAGAATATACCACCCAACATCAAGTAGTTACACTTTTTTCACAGCAGCACATGGATCCTTCTCAAAAATAGATCATATATTATGTCACAGGGCAACTCTTAGACAATATAAAGGAATAGAGATAATACCATGCATCTTATCTGATCATAATGGAATGAAACTGAAAATCAACAATAAAAGAAGGAAGGAAAAATCATGCATCACTTGGAGAATGAACAATAGGATACTGAATCATCAATGGGTTTTAGAAGACATCAAGGAGGAAATTAAAAACTTCTTAGAGTTAAATGAAAACACAGACACAACATATCGAAATCTATGGGACACATTGAAAGCAGTTCTAAGAGGAAAATTCATTGCTTGGAGTTCATTCCTTAAAAAAAGAAAAAACCAACAAATAAATGATCTCATACTTCATCTCAAAATCCTAGAAAAAGAAGAGCAAAACAACAGCAAAAGAAGTAGAAGGCAAGAAATAATTAAAATCAGAGCTGAAATTAATGAAATCGAAACAAAAGAAACAATTGAAAAAATTGACAAAACTAAAAGTTGGTTCTTTGAAAAAATAAATAAAATCGACAGACCCTTAGCCATGCTAACGAAGAGAAGAAGAGAGAGAACCCAAATTACTAGCATACGGGATGAAAAAGGCAATATCACAACAGACACTTCAGAAATACAGAAGATAATCAGAAATTATTTTGAATCCTTATACTCCAATAAAATAGAAGATAGTGAAGGCATAGATAAATTTCTTAAGTCATATGATCTGCCCAGATTGAGTCAGGAGGATATAGACAACCTAAACAGACCAATATCAATTGAGGAAATAGAAGAAACCATCAAAAGACTACCAACAAGAAAAGCCCAGGACCGGATGGGTATACAGCAGAGTTTTACAAAACCTTTAAAGAGGAACTAACACCAATACTTTTCAAGCTATTTCAGGAAATAGAAAAAGAGGGAGAACTTCTAAATACATTCTACGAGGCCAACATCACCCTGATGCCTAAACCAGACAGAGACACATCAAAGAAAGAAAACTACAGACCAATATCTCTAATGAACCTAGATGCAAAAATCCTCAATAAAATTCTGGTGAATCGGATTCAAAAACATATCAAAAAAATTATACACCACGATCAAGTAGGATTCATCCCTGGGATGCAAGGCTGGTTCAATATACGGAAATCAATAAATGTTATTCACCACATCAATAGACTTAAAAATAAGAACCATATGATCATCTCGATAGATGCAGAAAAAGCATTCGACAAAGTACAGCATCCCTTTATGTTCAAAAATCTAGAAAAATTAGGGATAACAGGATCATACCTCAACATTGTAAAAGCAATCTATGATAAGCCACAGGCCAGCATCATTCTGAATGGAGAAAAATTGAAGGCATTCCCTCTAAGATCTGGTACAAGACAGGGATGCCCTCTCTCACCACTTCTGTTCAACATAGTCCTCGAAACACTGGCCAGAGCAATTAGACAGATGAAAGAAATTAAAGGCATAAAAATAGGAAAAGAAGAACTTAAATTATCACTATTTGCAGATGACATGATTCTATACCTAGCAGACTCAAAAGGGTCTACAAAGAAACTATTAGAGCTAATAAATGAAATCAGCAAAGTGGTAGGATATAAAATCAACACGCATAAATCAAATGCATTCCTGTATATCAGTGGCAAATTCTCTGAAACGGAAATGAGGACAACTACTCCATTCACAATATCCCCCCAAAAAATAAAATACTTGGGAATCAACCTAACAAAAGAGGTGAAAGACTTATACAATGAAAACTACAGAACCCTAAAGAGAGATATAGAAGAAGACCTCAGAAGATGGAAAAATATACCCTGTTCATGGATAGGCAGAACTAACATCATCAAAATGGCGATATTATCAAAAGTTCTCTATAAGTTCAATGCAATGCCAATCAAAATCCCAACAGCATTTCTTGTAGAAATAGATAAAACAATCATGAAATTCATATGGAATAATAAAAGACCCAGAATAGCAAAAACAATGCTAAGCAGGAAGTGTGAATCAGGCGGTATAGCGATACCAGACTTCAAACTATACTACAGAGCAATAGTAACAAAAACAGCATGGTACTGGTACCAAAACAGGCGGGTGGACCAATGGTACAGAATAGAGGACACAGTAACCAATCCACAAAACTACAACTATCTTATATTTGATAAAGGGGCTAAAAGCATGCAATGGAGGAAGGATAGCATCTTCAACAAATGGTGCTGGGAAAACTGGAAATCCATTTGCATCAAAATGAAACTGAATCCCTTTCTTTTGCCATGCACAAAAGTTAACTCAAAATGGATCAAGGAGCTTGATATCAAATCAGAGACTCTGCGTCTGATAGAAGAAAAAGTTGGCTATGATCTACATACTGTGGGGTCAGGCTCCAAATTCCTCAATAGGACACCCATAGCGCAAGAGTTAACAACTAGAATCAACAAATGGGACTTACTCAAACTAAAAAGTTTTTTCTCAGCAAAAGAAACAATAAGAGAGATAAACAGGGAGCCTACATCCTGGGAACAAATCTTTACTCCACACACTTCAGATAGAGCCCTAATATCCAGAGTATACAAAGAACTCAAAAAATTAGACAATAAGCTAACAAATAACCCAATCAACAAATGGTCCAAGGACCTGAACAGACACTTCTCAGAGGAGGACATACAATCAATCAATAAGTACATGAAAAAATGCTCACCATCGCTGGCAGTCAGAGAAATGCAAATCAAAACCACCCTAAGATACCATCTCACTCCATTAAGATTGGCAGCCATTATGAAGTCCAACAACAACAAGTGCTGGAGAGGATGCAGGGAAAAGGGTACACTTGTTCATTGTTGGTGGGACTGCAAATTGGTGCAGCCAATTTGGAAAGCAGTATGGAGATTTCTTGGAAAGCTGGGAATGGAACCACCATTTGACCCAGCTATTCCCCTTCTCGGTCTATTCCCTAAAGACCTAATAAGAGCATGCTACAGGGACACTGCTACATCGATGTTCATAGCAGCACAATTCACGATAGCAAGATTGTGGAACCAACCTAGATGCCCTTCAATAGATGAATGGATAAAAAAATGTGGCATTTATACACAATGGAGTATTACTCTGCATTAAAAAATGACAAAATCATAGAATTTGGAGGGAAATGGATGGCATTAGAGCATATTATGCTAAGTGAAGCTAGCCAATCCTTAAAAAACAAATGCCAAATGACTGCTTTGATATAAGGGGAGTAACCAAGGACAGGGTAGGGACAAAGAGCTTGAGAAGAAGATTAACATTAAACAGGGATGAGAGGTGGGAGGGAAAGGGAGTGAGAAGGGAAATCGCATGGAAATGGAAGGTGATCCTCAGGGTTATACAAAATTACATATAAGAGGAAAGGAGGGGTAAGAGAAGAATAATACAAGTGGAAGAAATGATTTACAGTAGAGGGGGTAGAGAGAGAAAAGGGGAGGGGAGGGAAGGGGAGGGGAGGGGGGATAGTAGAGAATAGGATAGACAGCAGAATACATCAGACACTAGAATGGCAATATGTAAATCAATGGAAGTGTAACTGATGTGATACAGCAATCTGTATACGGGGTAAAAATGGGAGTTCATAACCCACTTGAATCAAACTGTGAAATATGATATATTAAGAACTATGTAATGTTTTGAACGACCAACAATAAAAAAAATAAAATTGAAATAAAATTAAACATATCTTTTAAATTTGTTTTTAGTTGTGACTTATAGTTTTATATAATTGTGAGGTTGATTTGACATATTAATAAATGCATATAACATAAAAAAAAAGAAAATGGGTGGAACTTGAGACCATTATTTTAAACGAAATAAGCCAAGCTCAGAAGGGCAAGGGTTATATGTGTTCTCTTTAATGTGAAAGGTAGAGAGGAAAAAGAAAAGGAAGGTGGGGGGTTGGATCTCATAAAAACTGAAGGGACATCAGTAAGGAGAAGAAAAAGAGCAGGATTAGGGAGGAGGAGAAGGAAAGGAGCTAAATTATTTTGTTGTATTGTGTGCGCATACAAATATTGAACAGCAAATGCCATCATTATGTACAACTATAGTACATGGACTAAAAATAATGGATAAAAGGTCTGTTTCTTAATAGCCTATGTGTGTGTGTGTGAGTGTGTGTGTGTGTCTGAGCTGGGAATTGAACCTAGGTCCTCATGGATGCTGCATAAATGTCCTCCCACTGGCTAAACCTCCAGTCCCTTGAAGAGCCTTCCCACAAGATTCCCTAGGTGGTAATATCTTAGTTCTGCTTCTGAATATATAATCTCCTCCATGATTTGAAGTTTGGCCATTAAGAATTAGTTTAAAGAGGACTCCTATAAGCTGGCTCCCTGGTGCTCACCTGTAGCTCCAGTACTCAGCAGGCTGCAACAGGGGCATCCCTGGACTCCATGAACAGGAGGCCAGCCTGGTGAGATTCCATGTCAAAAAAAAATAAAAATAAAACCAAATAAGACTCCTATAAATGTGGTATCCTAGAGGGGATATTGGAGCAGGCAGGGGTGGGGGGAGAATATTAAGGAAAAAGATATTGAATTCATGGAATTTAGATTGAGCTCAGTTTTAAAATAATGTATTAATATTGTTTCACTGGTTGTGACAGATGTACCATAATAATGTAAGGCAGTATAATTATAGGAGACACAGGCTTGAGATATCAGAACTCTCTGCACTATCTTCACAACTTTTCTGTAAGCTTCATATAGTTTTATTATTGTTGTTGTTGTTGTTTTAGTATCAGGGATTGAACTCAGGGGCACTTGACCCTGAGCCACATCCCCAGCCTTTATTTTGTATTTTATTTAGAGACAGAGTCTCACTGAATTGCTTAGCACCTCGAATTTGCAAGGCTGGCTTTGAACTCGCAATCTTCCTGCCTCAGCCTCCAGAGCTGCTGGGATTACAGGTGTGAGCCACTGTACCCAGCCAAGTTTTTTGGGTTTTTTTGTTTTTAAAGAAAAAGTATACCATGGGCCGTGTGGAGGCACTGAGATCCATTCCAATCCAGGCAGTGACCCAGGTTCCAGCCTCCGGCCCCCTGAGAAGAGGGAACATCAGGTCTCCCTCAGAGCAGTTAGGACTATGGCTCCAAAATCTCATTCTACAGGCAGCAGGTGGACATGCCACCCAGAAACCTGTTCAGCCCAAGCAAGACCAAGACCCACTCCCTTCCATGACGCCTCCCAAAGACTACCAGCCCATCCCTGGAACTGAGAAGGCTGATGACGCTGTGAAAGGAGTCCGGCCTTCGAAAGTGACCCCCCAGAGAGAGAAGCTGAAAATCAAACAAAATTTTTTTTATAAACAAACTCGTGGCAAACACCCAGAACACCAGATCCCAGGAAGCTCCAATGGTGATCTTGACCATCAAGATCCACAGTTATGAAGAACACATGCAGAATAGAGGATAGAGACCACTAATGCCGTGTGCAGATGAGCATTGACCAAAAGGAAAAGATGCTCACCAACCTGCACAGGACAGCCATGATGGCTTTGAGAAGATGGGTGGGGAGCTAGGGACCGCCTACACCTTTACTGCTCTGAATTACCTGGCTGCTCTGCTGCTTTGTGACCACAGGGTCTCTGTGCACAAGGTTTTTTAGGAGGTGCAAAAGCTGTGAGTAGCCACAGCAGCCCAAAGCAAGGCTATGGAAGAACCCAGAGAGCCCTCCTGAAGCCTGACCAGAGGCCCTCAAAGAAAATCAACAGAATCTGTTAAAAATGTTACAAAGAAAAAGCACTCCCTTGGCTTTAATCTTAGGATGTAACAATTAAAATTCCGCTTTTGCATAGAAAGTAATAGAAGCCTTTATTCTGATTAGATTAATAATGTCTAGATTGTATCACTAAGCTTTTATTCACTGTTTCATTTACTTATTGGTATTTAATTATTTGTTATCAACCCAAAGCCAAGCTTCTTGACTCTCCAATCTACTGTTCCTAACCCAAGTTTCAGGTCATTCTCTGTTGAGTTCTTTCAGAGCTCATTTCTAACTCTACATTATGGGATTTCCTGGGAATGCCGAGTTTACCATCCACTTTTCCTGCCTTCCTGTGTGCTTCATGAACTTCTTTAGGATTCCTTTGTGATCAATTTGTTCGTGACATTTTTGAGCAATCTTTTTGTATAGTATTCAAGGCGGTTGTTCTGGTGACTGACAAACATGTGACTTACCAGTTCATTAGCATCAACCTTTTTCCACTTTAAGTGAGGTGTGAAGATCTTACTCCTATTCGGTCCCCTCTGCTTTCCAAGTTTTCTCTTTATTTCTTGGTCCTGACTTTTCATTCCCATAATCCAATATGATTTCTAGAACTCATAAGGAGACGGACAGTCTGTAGTTTTACCAACTTTCGGCTCCTATTGTTATTCTTTCTTCCTTCCTGATGCTACATGATCTTTTATCATTTCCTTTCTGTTTGAAGAACTTCCTCTGGCCATTCTTTAAGGATAGGTCTGCTAACAACAACTTCTCTTAGTTTTTCTTTGAGAATTAGTCATCCCTCCCTATCTACAGTTTCTGCATGCTCACATTCAACCAACCAGCGATCAAAAATAATTTTGAAAACTCATGTCTGTAATGAACATGCAGAGATGTTTTTTCTTGTCATTATTCCCTAAACAATACAGTGCAACAACTAGCAATGTAGTATTGACGTTGTATCAGGTATCGTAAGTACACTAGAGATGATTTAAAGTATACAATAGGATGTGTATAGTTTTTATGCAAATATTACTCCATTTTTTAATCAGAGACTCAAACATCCAAGGACTCAAGAGTGTGGGGGCTGGAATTAACAACTAATCCCTCTCAGATGCTGAGAGACAGTGTATTTTTATTTTCCCTTTATTCCTAAAGGATAGTTTCAGTGGATGTAGAATTTGCAACTGGCAATTTTTTTTTTCTTCCCGCTGGCCTCTTGGTTTCAGATGAGAACCTGCTGTCATTCAACTAGTTTCCCCCTGTAGGCAACAGGCTGCTTCTCGCTAGCTGCATTCTGATTTTATTTTTCCTGTTCACTTTTAGGTATTTAATTATGATGAAACTTCAAGGGGATTTCTTTCAGTTGACTTCATCTGGGATTTTCTTGGTTTCTGAAATAGGAAGGTGTGGGTCTTCCAAGCCATATGGAGAGTTTTTTTATCCATTACTTATTCATAATCATCTTTCAGTCTGACTCTTGCCTCTCTCTTTCTGGGATTCTGATGATAAAATGTTCCATCTTTCACACGTTGCTGAGGTTCTATTGATTTATTTTTCACCCAGTCTATTTTCTCTCTGTTTTTCAGATCAATGTGTGTCCTGAAGTTCATTGACACTATCCCTGTTACCTCCACTCTATTATTGAGCTTATGTAGCAAGATTTTTTATGTCTGTGATTGAATTTTTTCAGTTCTAAAATTTCCATTTGGTGTGTGTGTGTGTGTATATATATGTGTGTGTGTGCGTGTGTTTATTTTTTAAAAAAATATTTATTCTTAAGTTTATGTAGACACAATATCTTTATTTTACATTCATTTGGTGCTGAGGATCGAACCCCGTGCCTCATGCATGCTCGTCGAGCACTCTACCACTGAGCCACAACCCCACTGTGTGTGTGCTTGCATCTTCTATTCTTTGCAAAGATTTTCTATTTTTTCATTTGTGTTTGGAGAATGTGTAATTGACGGTGAAAGCGACAGCTGCTTTGAAATCCTTGATGATTTGGATAATTCGGGATGATTCCCACATCTGATTGATCTCTGTGTTGCTGTTAGTTGATTGTCTTTGTTATAACTTTGTTTTAATGAAGTTTTAGATTTCTATTAAAATTAGAAGAAAGGTATGGAAATTTCCCATATACCCTTCACATATGCATACCCTTCCCCAACCAGAGCAGTACTTTTGTTACTACCCTGATACATCAGGACCACCCAAAGAACATAGTTTGCCTTAGGGTTCCATCTTTCATATATATATTTCATTATAAATACGTGTGCCAGGCAAGCGCTCTACCACTGAGCTACAACTGCAACCCGGGGTTCACTCTTGGTGTTATGCACCCTGTGGGTCTGGAACAATGTATAATGACACACATTCACCATTGCATTATCATGCAGAGTAGTTTTTCTGCCTCCAAAATCCCCTGTGATCCACCTTCTCATTCCTCACTCTCTCACCTCACCAATTTCAAAAAACCTCATATCTTTTTGCTTTTTTAAAAAAATAGTTTTTCCTTTTCCACATGGCATGTAGTTGGAATTAGGTATTTTTGTGGGCTTTGTAGACTGGCTTCTTTTATTTAGTAATAGGCACTTAAATTTGCTCCATGACTTTCCATGGTTTGATAGCTCATTTCTTTCTGGCACTGAATAATATTTCACTGTTTGGGTGAAGCATTCAGCTCCTGAAGGTGGGTTGCATCCAGGGTTAGGCAGTTATGAACAGAGCCACTGTAAACACCGGTGTGCAGATTTTTGGGAGAATATGTTTTCAACTCTTTGGGGTAAGTCCTTCTCAGACACAGGGAAACTAACAGATGTTTTTACGAGAGGCCTACCCTTAAAGCATAGCTAAAGGAATTTTCTCCAACAGAGAGGAAATGGTAAAAGAAAGGATCTTGGAGCATCAGAGGAGTGGGAATATCAGCACATGCCTCAGCCTGTCCTTTTCATTATGAGTTTTAGGAATCATTTTTAATGATTGAAACAAAAATTGCAGCAGCATCTTATATGCAGGACAATGAGATGATGATATTGCAAAGCGGAGAGGTAGAGGAGACCAAGTGGAAATGAGTTTTTCACCCCTCAGTGGAAGGGGGATGGAGTCAGGCCCTCAGGGGTGAAGAGGCTTCCCTGGAGCCTACATGTAGATACCTGGATATTTGACTATCTAGAGTGAAATGTAGGTGTCATGATGATCTACAGTAAATTTTAGCTTCAGGACGAACACAGCCACTTGAAGAGAGTGGTTGTCCTTTCTTTTCCCCTCAATGAGTACAAGCTAATTTTGTTTTTCTTTTGATTTAATAAAATATATTAAATAGGCCTGATCTCCTCCAATAAGATCCGTAAGATATATTCCAGAAGTAAATAGAAACTACTGTTTGGCTTTTATGTGGCATTATTTTCCCAATTTTACTTTGTGGAAGCTCGTAAAATTGACTCTATAAACAAGTGAGCTGGGGCAGAACAAGCGTCAAGCTGCTAGTCTGCTCCGCGCAGGTGAGCATCCACCAACCCCACTCCCACCTAGCCAAAAATCCAGACTGCAGGCATTGTTGTATCCCCGCTCTCAGCACAAGGCCTGGCACATAGAAAGGTGCTGAGTAAATATTTGTTTAATGATGGAGTTCTCTTGGAGGGCCTGCGGGTGGGGAAAGAGAATGTATGGGGGACCTTCTCGGTCACATATTTTCTCTATCAGAAGAAGCCAAAGCATTGAAAAACATGCACCTTTACAAGAGTTAAACTAAATCATAGCCAATGATAATAAATACTAAGCTATTCATTAAACATAACAAAAACATCAGGGTTTCTAAATTATATTATCCTCTTCCTATACAGACATTAGCATAGGCCGACAGAAACTAATTTTAGCAGTCACCTCTACTACCAAAATGTGTATAAATCACACCTCTAAAAATGAGACTTTCATACAGAAATAAAACTAAAATTTGCCAATACACCTCAGAGTAAAATGTTATTTAAGGATTAGTAAAACATTTATTTTCCTAGCATGTGAATAGGACACTTGTTCTCATAATTTTCCTTCACGTCCCTCACCAGAACTGAATCTTCTGGCATGTAGAACAGATTCGTTCAAATGCACACACATACACCTGTCTCAAATTCAGGCTCCCCAGCACCAGCCTTCCAGAGGACACCAGCAGGTTGGGGCTGCTGTCCCCAGACACACTTTACTAAGGAAGGAATGAAATCTGTCCATGTCATTGGATGTTAACTGAAGGGAAAGAAAAAGCCACTTGACTTAAATTTCTCAAATGGCGGTGTTGTCACTCAAAAGTTCAGGGACCTGTGTGCCCCATGCTAAGTGTTTTTAGCATAATTACCTTTGCCCCATGTCAATTTCTCTTCCCTTTTAGGAAGGGGACTTATTTTTAGGACTGCTGTGTTCTTTCTTACTGCAAGTATGTTTCCCAAAGCAAAATCCCAGGGCCTCAAAGGGCACTTCCCAGAGACATTCCCACTTGGCTTCAGATTGCTGCTGCAAGTTCCAGGAGGAGGCACCTAGCACAAGAGTCAGGGGACTGGGTTTTGTTCCTGAGCCAAAAAAAAAAAAAAAAAAAAAAAAAAAAGAGCTTCTTTCTTCCCACCTGAGGACCAGGGAGGGCTGCGAACACAGACCTTCACTCTCACACCATTAGGCAAGCACGCGTCCGGCAGAGACTGTGTCCACTGGGCACTCTACAGCAGGCTTGGGGTTTCAGGGATGAGGAAGCAAAGTCCCTACCCTCGATGGGTATATGGCTATTGTGGAGATGGGAGTGCAAAGATTTTGCAAATCATCAAGGCAATTGCTACAGGGTAAGTGTGCAACATTTACAAATTATGTATAGAAGGAGTCCCTAGGTCGTTAAGGCTTCTGGGCTGGAAAGGTTATTAAGGAAGCAGATTCGAGTTGAGACTTGGAACGTTGACTCTGAGATTGCTCGTTTACTCAACTATGAAGTGCTTGGTGCTTGGGTGTACAACTGTGAACAAAGCAGGCTTGGTCTCTGTCTTCATGGACTTACTGTATAATGAGGTAGGCAATAAGTAAACAAAATGAATAAACCTGTAATTACTAGTTTGGATAAATGCAGGAAGTAGCTAGGGAGGAGGGGGAAATGAAGGAATAGCTTGTGAAAATCCAGGCAGACTTGCCTTTCAGAACTTGGTTCACTTAAGAAATGTTGAAAGCTAATACAACTGATGCACAATAAGTGCAGGGTGAGTGGGGTGACCATGAGATTGTAAAGGACAAGACATATCACACATGGCTGAGAAATTCCGATTTCCAAAGGATAATGGGAGGACACCAGAAAGTTTCAACTGAGGGAAATACAGCTCAAGACCTTTTTAAAACCATTTAATAGGTGGCTTTGCAGAGCAGAAAAGCAGGAAGACCAGTAGAGGGGCAGACATAGTAGATAAATGGACAGACTGGAACTATATTTAGAAAATAGGACTTGGTTATAGATTGGAATGGGGGATTGAGGAACAGGAAGAACCAAAGACTCATATTTGAGCAAAAGAAATAGTTGATGGTTCCACTTACTGAGTTGGGGAATTCCAGAGAAAAACAAGTTATGCAGGTAGAAGTTGGGAAGCAGAAGTTCTATCATGGGCATTTGGTTTGCAGTCCCTTTGAGATATCCAAATAGAATAATCAAGTAAACAATTAAATAAATCATTCTATAGTTAGGAGAAAGTATTGACTGAATAATTCCATGTTCATCTACATGTAAGTGCACAGTAGTTCACTCAATCTGCAGTTTTGCTTTCTGCCACTTCAGTTACCTTTGATCAACCATGATATAAAAGTAATAAATTGAAAATTTTAGAAGTAAATAATTCATGAGTTTTAAATTGTACACCAGTCTTAGTAGTGTGATGAACTCTTGCACCATCCTGTTCCATCCTGCCCAGGACAGAAATCATCCCTTTGACCAGTGTATCCATGCTGTATATGCTGCCTACCCTTTAATGACTCAGTAGCTGGCTCAGTTTCCAGGTTAACTGGAGCAAAATCTTAGTGCTTGTGTGCAGGTAACCCTTATTTTAGTTAATAATGGCTCTAAAGTATAGAGTAGTGATGTTTGCAGTTCAGATATACCAATGAGAAGTCCTGAAGAGCTTCTTTTAATTAAAAAAGTGAAAGTTCTTGACTCAATAAGGAAAAAAAATCATATGCTGTGGTTGCTAAGATCAATGGTAAGAACAAATCTTCTATCTGTGAAGTTGTGGAGAAGGAAAAAGAAATTCATGCCATTTTTACTGCCACACCTCAAGCTACAAAAGTTATGGCCATAGCACTTAGTTAAGATGGAAAATCATTAAATTTATAAATGTACATATACAGTACTGCCTACAGTTTCCGACATCCACTGGGGGATCCTAGGATATATTCCCCACGGATAAAAGGAACTATTGTATTTAGGGCTCTGGGGATGGATGAGATCATTTATGGAAAGAGGAAGAAAATGAAGACACAAACTAGGCATCATCAGCATTTTGAGCCTGGATAGAAAAGAAGCCTACCAAAGAGAGTAGAAGGGAGTAACTAGAATGATCAGAAAAAAATATGTATATAGAACTAGGAAACCAAGGGAGAAGACAGGAATGACCTGCCATGTTGAATCCAGTCAAGGACATGCTCCTTGGAGGTAGCAACAGGGAAACGTTTGGTGACCTTGACAAACACTATTTCCATAAAGTGGTGGGAGCAGAAGAGGTGGAGCGAGGGAGTGGGAATTGTGTGGAGAGGACAGTAAAAGGCAGTTGGTTCAAGGCCTTTTGTAAAAGGCAGCAGAGTCTTGAGGTGATGGCTGGAGAAGGACTAGCAGCCCCTCAGGCCTTTCTCTTTGTGACAGGGGAGGACAGGAAGAGCAATTGGTCAGCGATGACCAGAGAAAAGAAGAGGAAACTGGCTGAAGTGAAGAAGGTGTGAGAATTATATTTCATCTGTTTTCTTGAAGAACTGGAGTCCCAGTATCAGGTGGGACTTGGGTGCACTGGGTAGAGGGAGGGTGGGGACTAGGAGAGGTGAATTGGTAAGAAGTTATGAAGCAACCTAGATGCCCTTCAATAGACGAATGGATAAAAAAATGTGGCATTTATACACAGTGGAGCATTACTCTGCATTAAAAAATGACAAAATCATAGAATTTGGAGGGAAATGGATGGCATTAGAGCAGATTATGCTAAGTGAAGCTAGCCAATCCCTAAAAAAACAAATGCCAAATGTCTTCTTTGATATAAGGAAAGTAACTAAGAACAGGGTAGGGAAGAAGAGCATGAGAAGATGACTAACATTAAACAGGGATGAGAGGTGGGAGGGACAGGGAGAGAGAAGGGAAATTGCTTGGAAATGGAAGGAGACCCTCATGGTTATACAAAATTACATACAAGAGGAAGTGAGGGGAAAGGGAAAAATAATACAAGGGGGAGAAATGAATTACAGTAGAGGGGGTAGAGAGAGAAGAGGGGAGGGGAGGGGAGGGGAGGGGGGATAGTAGAGGATAGGAAAGGCAGCAGAATACAACAGACACTAGTATGGCAATGTGTAAATCAATGGAAGTGTAACTGATGTGATTCTGCAATCTGTATA
Source organism: Spermophilus citellus (assembly GCF_964194105.1). Lineage (NCBI taxonomy): Eukaryota > Metazoa > Chordata > Mammalia > Rodentia > Sciuridae > Spermophilus > Spermophilus citellus. The sequence goes on from NC_138186.1 coordinate 17,035,178, forward strand.
CGGGGTAAAAATGGGAGTTCATAACCCACTTGAATCAAAATGTGAAATATGATATATCAAGAACTATGTAATGTTTTGAACAACCAACAATTAAAAAAAAAAGAAGTTATGAAGATGTCCTCTAGGGATCCCTGCTCTGGCCTTTTTGAACTGTGTATTCACCTGGATTTGAGTGTGGGCTGAATCACTCATTTGCCTCTAATGGGGGAAAAAATGGTAAAAGTGATGGGATATACCTTCTGAGATTAGGTTATGAAAATAAAAATGGCTTCCCTCGTGGGATCTCTCCCTCCCTCCCTATCTCAGCTGCCATGGCGTGAGCTGCCCTGGGGAGAAACACACCTGCCAAGGAACAGAGGGAGGACTCTGGCCAGCAGCCAACATGGGACTGAGGCCCTCGGTTCAATAGCCCATGAGAACTGAAAACTGCCAACAACCACAGGAGGGAACTTGGAAAAGATCCTACTTCAATTAAGCTTTCAGATGAGACCACAGCCCAAGTGGCAGCTTGAGGACAAACTCATGAGAGAGACCTGGAGTCCAAGACTCCCAGCTAAGCTGCACCCAAATTCCTGACCCACCAACACTGAGAGATAATAAGTGTTTGCATTTTAAGCTGCTAAATTTAGGAGTGTTTGCTGCACAGCGAGAGAAAACCAATACAGAGGAGATAGTAAGGAACGTAAATCAAGTTGTTTAGACTAGTGTTGTTAGGACTGGCAAATCGTGTTAAATAACCTTGATTAAGAAGTCCTAATTCAGAAGCAGTCAAAATGCAAAACATTGTAGAATTTTCTCTGATCCATGTATTCAACCATGTAGTCTTGAGTCCTCATTGCTCAATAAGTTGCCACTCACATTCATTTTAAAAGCTCATAAGTGTGCCTTTTCCTCCACATCCTCGCTGACATTTATTGTTGTCTGTATTCTTGATAACTGCTATTCTGCTTGGAGTGAGATGAAATCTTAGAGTAGCTTTGATTTGCATTTCTTGAAATGTTGAACACTTTTTCATATATTTGTTGATTGATTGTATATCTTCTTCTGAGAAGTATCTGTTCAGCTCCTTAGTCCATTTATTGATTGGGTTGTTTGCTTTTTTGGCGTTTAGTTTTTTGAGTTCTTTAAATATCCTGGAGATCAGTGCTCAATCTGATCTTCATGCGGCAAAAAACTTGCTCCCAAAATGTAGGCTCTCTTTTCACCTCATTGATTGTGGAGGCAGGAAAGACGATAGAATGGGATGGACATCATTACCCTAGGTACATGTATAGCTGCACATATGGTGCAATGCTACATGGTGTACAGCCAGAGAAATGAAAAATTGTGCTGCATTCTTCTGTTATATAGACCTAATTAAAATAAATTAATTAATAAAAAATAAATAAAATAAAACCTCATAATTATAACCCTGCAGTGTCTTCATTAAATGTCTGACTTAATATTTTGAAGGGGGTACCCCAAACACATTATTTTGTCTATAGCATGGATTAGTGGTAGTTTAAACCTTACAATAGTGTTTCATAAACTATATCCCACAGAACACTGCTGCTTCTGAGCATGTTCTTCCAAATTCTACCAAAACAAAACAAGAAGCATATGCTATTTTTATCTTCTCTAGAAGGCATTTAAAGTATAAGAAAAAATATGTAACTGCATTATAAAGTCGCATGTTTCTTAATTCTTAATGAATCTGCCTTTTAAAAAAAAAATGTTAAAATGCTGGGAATCAATGAGTGTTGTTGCCACATGCATGAATACATGGTTTCTAATCTGCTTACTGATGGAGATGAGCACTTCTTAATTCATTACAGCCTTGAATCACATCTTGATTTGATGATCATTGATTTATATTATATATCTTGCTTAAAATTTTAACATTTGCTATTTTGTTGTTTATCCCTGTATTTTTAATGTTTAAATGGATATGATTACATTTGGATTAACTTCTTAAAGGGACCGATTCATTGGTGTGACAATATTTCACTATATTTCATGTTCCTCTGCTAGTGTTGTATTCATTGTGTAATTTAGGTATAGTTTGCACTTGAGAAAGTCTATGATAGGCTCCTTTATAGAAACTCTTTAACACCAAGCTGGACATGATGGTATACATCTGTTATCCCAGCAACTCAAGAGGCTGAGGCAGTAGAATTGCAAGTTTGAGGTCAGACTCAGCAACTTAGTCGACCCTCAATAACTTAATGAGACTCTACCTCAAAAGAAAAAGGCCTGAGGCTATGGCTCAGGGGAAAAATGCCCCTGGTTCAAATCTCAGTGATGAAAAAAAAAAGCAAGCAAGAAAGGATTCTCAAACACTAGAATTATTTTATTTTTTTCTTCCAAATGTAAATTACACACAAAGAGATCAACAACAATAGCTAATAATAAAGTAGAACAATTATAACAATACACTATAATAAAAGTTACGTGATAGAACATGATCTTCCTCCCTCAAAACATCTTATTTTTCTTTTACCTTTTCATTTAAAGGAAGCACTGTATGGTTTCTGTTTGGCATATTTGAATTAGCAGTGGCATTGCTACTTTTGTATTTTAGAGACATTATTAAGTAAAATAAGGGTAACTTGAACACAAGCTCTACAGTACCACACTCATCAATCAGATAACTCAGATAGCTACTAAGTGACTAACAGGTGGGTAGCATATACAATATGGATACACTGGGAGAAAGGACAATTCATGTCTGATACAGGACAGAATGAAACAGTGTGAGATTTCATCATCCTACTCAGAACAGGGCATAATTTTAAACTTATGAGTTGTTTATTTCATGAATTTTTATTTAATATTTTCAGATCATGCTTAACTATGGGTAACTGAACTTGCAGAAAGTAAGACCATTGTTAAGATGGGACTACTGTACTTATTGCTACTCTGATCTCCATTTTGGATCCTCAAGTAGTAAGCCAAGAAAACAATAAATGTTCCACTTAGTGTGACAAATAATCTTTGGGGGATATTCCAGGAAAAGGGAACAACATATGCAAAGGCAAAGAAACACAAGAGACCATGGTTGCTGATAAGTAGGCCTATTTGCTTAATGAGCAAGAGCTCTGAGACCTGAGTCAAAAGTAATGGCCCCATTGTGAACAGACTTCTATCCCTCTTTTCTTTTCCTTTTTCTTTTCTTTTTTTTCCACAGTACTGGGGATCAAACCCAGGCCTCATTTGTACTAGAAACTTTCTCTACCACTGAGCTATACCCCCAGTCTTCTATGCCTTTTGAAAGAGTAAAAATTATATACCCCTAGGAGATGCAGAGCAATTGAAGGATTTCTTGCAAAGGACCAATAAGACTTACTTTGCATACTGTGATAGCAGGTAGGTTCTGGAGACGCATCTAGGTGCAGGAGGAAATGAAAGATGGTTGTTGCCACATCTCAGATGAAAGGGAGAAGAGTCTGAACTGGAGTAAAGCCCCCTGGGATGTGAGACAAGAACAGAGGTGAGGGATGTAGAGGACCTGGACCAGATGGGACTTGGTGATTAGTACGATGTAGAGGAAGAGGAAGAAAGAGAAATTCACAATGATCCTTTGGTTCTGACTTGGGGGACCTTGTGGAGAGTGTGACATTTACCAAGACAGAGGGCTCAGGAGCAGAAGAGAATGAAATCTAGATCTGAAGGTTGAGTTGGAGACTCATGAGATAAACTGCCTGTTTAGATGTCCAGGAATGGCCTTCCATGTCAGAGTGATAAGGGAACCCGGGACAGGGTTCTAGGGACCTCTGACATTTTAGGAGTGAGAAGATAAAGAAGAAATTACAAAAAATAAAAAAGGCTGAGAAGAATTGGCCATTTAGAGAGCTAGGTAACTAGGAGAGACTCATACCAAGCATGGAGTGAGCGAGGGATTCCATGGTGGACCTACTAGGGAGAGGTGAGGGAAGCCAGGAGTTGGCCCTGTGGAGGGTGCAAGCTGGTGTGGAAGGCAGCTGACCAGTGAGGGAAGAGCCAAGTGGAGGCAGAAGGAGTCAAGGGCTACTGAGAAGGAAAGAGAGAGGATAAAACTTGGGAGGGAGGCAGGGTCGGGGAAGGAGCTGTGTTTGGGCAAGAGGGGAGCCTGGTGGTTCTACTTACTACAGAGAAATGACCAGAGAGTGACTCTGAGAGCTCGCTGCAGTTCTGCCCCCTCCGATGACCATGAACTCTAGAGATGCACACTTCTGCATTCATCATAGGACTTACTATACTTTCCCTGACAGTCTCACAGAGTGTGGGACACTTCAGGGAAACTCAGTAGCCAGAAACAAAATTTACAATGTCCATATTCCTAAATCTGTGCCTTGGTTCCCCATAGAAGAACCAGAGAGCTGGGCATGATGGCGCACACCTGCAATCCCAGTGGATTGGGAGGCTGAGGCAGGGGGATGGCGAGTTCAAAGCCAGCCGCAGCAATGGTGAGGCCCTCAGCAACTCAGTGAGACCTGTCTGTAGATAAAATACAAAATAGGGCTGGGGATGTGGCTCAGTGGTCAAATGCCCCCGAGTTCAATCCCCAGTAACAACAACAACAATAACAACAACAACAACAACAAAAAAAAAAACCGAGAGAAGTCAGAAATTCAATGTTGGTGCAGCTAAAGTCCTGTGAGTTCAGCTGTATCATATCCACTTCCAGGATGTATCCACTTCCCATACGCATCTCCAAAAGGACGCCTAACGTATTCATCACCTAAATCAATCTACAACTCTTCCAATATACGCCCAAACCTAGGTGAACCCAAATATGGCATGGCTGAACACTGCAGGAGAAAAGCACCCAGAGTGCGGACCCATATTAAGGTCATCTCCACTGTTTCCAAAGGACCTTGCCTCTCGAGCTCTCTCTCCATTTTTACACAATGGGGATTTTGTATGTCTTCAATCTGCTCCAACTCTCTTGTTGCCCTTCACTATAACCTTGTTCTGTGCTGCATGAAGGAGTGGAAAGAAATGTCTACCTACTGGGAAGAAATGTCTCCATCCTCCTACACCAAATCTATAAACTTATCTTCTCTTCCTTCCCCTCTTATCACAATAATGGGAGTGTCTCTCACCCCATCCCAGAAGCAGGGTAAAGTTATATAAAATATTCCACACACACACTGTGGTCACATCCTCTTGTGACTTCTCAGGACTTTAGTCCTCTGGTTAACCAACCACAAGTGTCTTCATGACATTGGCTCCACACATCACCGCCACCACCGTGTCCTCAATGGTAGATGACTTTCATCATTGAGGTGAATGCCAAAGTGGGTTCCACTATCAAGATCTTCCCTTTAATCTCCTCATTCTCACCTGGTCTTGGTTTGCTTGGGCTGCGATTTACAAATACCATAGACTGTGGGTTTATAAACAGCAGCAATTTAATTTCTAATGTTCCAGGAGGCTGGAAAGCCAACATACCTGCACCAGCAGATTACCCGTCTGGAGAGGGCTCTGACTCATGGTGGTGCTTTCTTGCTGTGTCATATGATCTATTCTATAAGGGCACCAATCCGTCTCATGGGGCTCTGTCCCTGTGGCCTAATCACCTCCTGTCAAGGACCCACTTCTGAACAGTCACTTGGGGTTAGGAATTCAACATAGGAGGGGCACCAACATTCACACCATCTCACACTCCCTCCAGCTTCTCCCCCAACTTTCCCCTGCCCTTGAAGTCAAACTTTCCCTGAACTGTGGTCTATGTATCTGCCTCCACTCAGCTCACCCCAATCTGGCTTCCACCCCTACCCTGTGGGCCCCTATGTGAAGTCCAAGAGCTTCCTTGGAAACTTCTCATGGCTCCTATCATACTTGACCTCTGCCTCATTCCCAAACGCTCTCACCTCTTGGCTTTAATGAAACCCTTCTTTTCTGGCTTTATCTTATCCCTTCTTCCAGTCCCTCTCCCTCCCCCCCTCCAATCCATTCTTCTTGCAGCAGCCATGATGGTCTCCAGACCGTATCCCTGTTCAAAATCTCCAAAAACACTTCTGACCTCTGCAGCCTCCAAACAGTGTCTCTCTCCACCACTCTCCATGCTCTTGTTACACTTTAACTCCTTCCGTCACTCAGGTGTCCCAAGCTCTCTGGCTTAGGGACTTGGCATACTCTGTTCCTGCTATCTGTTCCCTCTCCTCATCTCAACTCTTCACCTGGCTAAGTCCTGCTTTAATTCTTAAATGCCACTTTCTCCAAGAGGCCTTCCCTGTCTACATTAAATTACCTGGTAATAATCTCTCATAGCACCCTCCATAGTTTCTTGATAGGATCTATCACAATTTTAACTAGTTTGCCATCAGTGTCCATGGGTTTTGCATCTGCAGATTCAAACAATGACAGATCAAAAATATTACAAGAAAAAAATTGCCATCTGTACTGAACATGTACAGACTTTTTTTTTTCTTGACACTCTTCTCTAAACAAGACAGTCTAACAATTATTTACACAATATTGCCATTGTGTTAGATATTAAGATGACTTAAAATACATGGGAGGAGGGCTGGGGATGTGGCTCAAGCGGTAGCGCGCTCGCCTGGTATGCGTGCGGCCCGGGTTCGATCCTCAGCACCACATACAAACAAAGATGTTGTGTCCGCCGAGAACTAAAAAATAAATATTAAAAAAAAAAAATTCTCTCTCTCTCTCCTCTCTCACTATCTCTTTAAAAAAAAAAAATACATGGGAGGATGTGTGGGGTTGACATTGCTAACTCTGGGCCATGTAGTACAGGGAAAAGTGACTTGAACATCCGAGGATTTTGGTACCCAAGAGGGTCCTGGAACCAAATCCCTATGGATGTGAAGGGGTGACTGTATTTATCCATTTGTGCAGGAATGTTTAACTATGTCTTGCTGGTAACTTTGTAACCTTTAAGAGGACAGGAATCATGTATATTTCTCCCCACCCTCTACCCATGCTGAACCTATCATCCTTTGTGAATCCCAGGAAATGCCTGACAAATATCTGTTAAATTTTTTTTTAAAGGGAGCTGAACTGTGATAGAAAATTTAGAAAAAAAAAAAATGGGTAGCTTAGGGATAGAGGACTTACCTAACATGCACAAGACCTTGGATACAATGAATTATTATTTTGAAGAAACTTTGTGTAATTCAAAAACAACATTCTCATTTTATTGGTTATAGTCCATTATATCTTTGCAAACATTTGTTTTTCAGAAAAATATTCTTCTCCTTTCTGGTCACAAGACTGTATAATATGGAAACCTAGGGACACAGAGAGACACCTCCACTTCTGCCCTCTGAGTCAGGGTTACCTCATTTCTAAAATAAAAACAATAATCATACCTAACTAATACTAATAGAATTGTTGTAAGGATCAAATAAGGGAAAAAATAGTATTCTTTTTTTGTGTGTGTGTGCACCGTAAAATGCTAAGTAAACATAGTTATTTATTTTTTTTCACGGTACTGGGGATTGAACCCAGGGGGGCTCTACCGCTGAGCCTCACCTCAGCCCTTTTTATTTTTTATTTTGAGACTAATTGCCCAGGTTGGCCTAGAACCCCAATTGCCTTGGCTCAGACTCCCGAATTGCAGGGAATGTAAGTGTGCACCACCGTCCCAGCTAAATGTAGCTATTGATATGTTGATGGTACCAGGTTTAATTCTTTGGAGGCTTTTTTTCCTCTCCTTAGCTTTCCTTAAAAAGAAATAGGCCAATTAATTGTTTAAATACTACAAAAATATACACCAGCCACCTGGGTCTAGTTTGCATCCAGGTTTTAATTCCCTTTGAAATACACACGGCACATCCCATGGAGGAGAAATCGTGGCCAGACTCTATTTAAAAGGAGCTTTTTTTTGATGTAATAATTGAATTAACTTATTGAGGCCATCATGGTGGAATGTGAATTCACCTACATTTTAACTTCAGTAGACAAGAAGCTCAGCTATCAAAAGCTGAATGAACAGATCTCTTGAAGGAAAGGATTCCTTTGTTCTGACTAGACTAAAAAGGTACCCTGCTCCAAAGTGCAGCGTATTTGGAGAAACCGATAGGGCCTGTTTCCCTGCAGGAGATTTTTGAAACTGTACGTTTCTTAAATCCTAAGAGATAGCTACATAAATACACATCGGCTTCACTTGGAGAAGAGCTTAGATAGGAAACTGATAAAAACTTCACCGAAAGGAATTTTTTAGCTAAGCTGCTGATAATTTAGGCAAGTCTTTCTCAGGAACATCATCCACACCTATTTCACTCACGATCTCTGTTTCCCTTTTCTTCAATGGTTTGTAGAATATTCCTGCTTTAACCCAAAGGGGTGGGGGAGGGCATTTGAAAATCAGACTGTCCTTGCTCATCTTCCATAAGCTTTAAAGCCTATCAACTATTTCTCAAACTGTGTTCTATACACATTAATGTGCCTAACATTATCCTCTTTCTAAAAAGGGTACTTATTTAGATGTGATTTTTCCAAAACTAATTTACTAATTTAGAAAGATTTTCTATCAACCTTATGCATTTAGTGAATTAGGCAAAAAAAAAAAATGTTAGCAAAGTAATCCAATTGACAAACATCCCGGTTTGTGTTTTACTAAACTTCTTCAGCTTACAAAACTTTTTCAGCTTCCATGGTTATATAAACCCTCTGACATAGCCCCATGTCATCTCAAGCACTAAAACCTGCTTTGTAACTATCAGATATGTGATAAAGCTGTCAGAAGTCTAGAGGTGGCTGAAAAATTTAGGAAACCAAATTCAAAGTTCTACTTATTCTGTGACAGTATGTGAGTGTTGCAAACTTGACCGCATTATGGAAAGTCAACGCTCCACCCCAACATGTTCTTTTAAAATTTATGCTATAGGAATTTCTTCCAAGAGCTCAGTATTTAACTATTTTGTTCCTATGATGAAATGCTATACATATTTTTGAATTTTTTATTACAGTAAAATACGTATTTATAACTCAGTTTTTACAACTGAAAACACATGTATAACTAACACCCAGATCAAGAAACAACACGACAAGCCCCGAAGGTTCCCTCCCAGCAATTTCCAGAAGCTTCCAGCAGCTTCCAGAAACCCATTCCAAGAATGACTACCATCCTGACTTCTGAAAGTTTAAATTAATTTTGTCTGTTTTTGTGCTTCATGTAAAAGGAATCACACAGTGAGCAAATTTGTGCAAATTTTCTCAACGCTGTTTTATGCGCTTTATTAATATGTCGATAATCAATTTCTAACTTCTCTGGCACTATGATTTTTATTCAATCATTCAACAAATATTTACAGAGTTCCCCTGCGTTGGAGGAACAAATGGATCTTCATTTCCAGACATAACATTTCAGTGTATATTAGTTTATAGAAAATCAGGAAGACTTTGGCTTCGTTAGCAAGTCTTTTCAAGCTAATTGCTTTGCCAAATTGGATTTCAGCAATTTAGAAAATAATCTAAGCCTCGTTGTACACCTTGGGATAGAGGCAATATTTTATTTTTCCTTGAATAGGCACAATTTCCTTTTATGCTAATATTCTCAATGTGTGTTCGATAGTCCCAGAGTTTTCTCTCTTGACATTATGCAACCTAAATAATTTGTCTTAGGATTTAAGAATCCAAATTCTTTGGAGCAGTCATCTACGGACCCATTTGCTCCAATGCAGGTCACAGTGTAGTTCAAAGGACATCCCAAACTCAGATGTGGATCCCAATTTTGCCACAGATTACCTGCATAACTTCAGGCAAGTTCCATAACCTCTCTGTGCTACTTTCTGCATCTGTAAATAAGAAGATAAACCTACATGGTTTCTGCAGTCTCTCCTTTAAAAAGTCTAGTTCAAATTTCTTACAAATAGAAGGGAAAATCAACAGAGTAGAGGAAGGAGATTGAGAGAGAAGGTGGGGGGAGGGGAGGGAGTACATGTACTGGGGAACAAAATCTACCAAATCATGCTCTGTCCACATACGAATGAACAAAAATGAATCCCACTCATATTTGACTATAATTCATTAATAATAATAATAATAACAAGGGCTGGGGTTGTGGCTCAGCTGTAGAGCACTCGCCTAGCACGTGTGGGGCCCTGGATTCGATCCTCAGCACCACATAAAAATAAATAAAATAAAGATATTGTGTCCAACCAACTACAACTAAAAAAAATCAATATTAAAATAATAAAAATGATGATTATGATGATGATGATGATGATAATAATAATAATAATAGGACATCAATAGAGTAGAGAAAATAGATCAGGGGGAAAGTACTAGGGAAGGAAATAGAGCAAATTACGTTATGTGCCTATACAAATATGGTATACTGAATCCCACTATTAATATAAAATTATAATGCACCAATAAAAATTGTTTTCAAGTGAAAAACTTGCTAAAAACCAGAGGATCAGGCAGAAGGAAGCAGAAGTGCCATCAGTTTAAGTTAAGCAGGTGTAGCTGCTACATAGGTAGAAAACCAGTTCCTGGACCAACCCATGGTGAGACAGTATAGTGTCCTACATTTTCCCTTACAGGAAGCATTTGAACAGAGCTCCTGAAGGTTTATACACTGCCCTTATGGAAGTAGTTCCCTACTACATCCATAGAAATATTTTCTCTTTCAGGTCAACACTTTGCTATTAGGTGTTTCAGTCAGCTTTCTATCACTGTAACAAAATACCTCAGATAATCAACTTATAAGAAAAAAAGGTTTAATTTGGCTCGTGGCTTCAGAGGCTTCTGTCCATGGTTGGTTGGCCCTGTTGCTTTGGGCCTGTGTACATCATGACAGGAGCTCATGGTGGAGGAGAGCTGCTCCCCTCAGAGCAGCCAAAACAAATCGAGGGACAGGAAGAAACTGCAGCCCCAGGATCCCCTTGGAGAGCACACCTCCAGTAAACTAACTTCCTCCAACTTGCCCCTGGGGACTTTGAGGTTTCCACCACCCCCAGTAGCACCACAAGCCGGGGACCAAGCCTTGAACACATGGACCTTGAGGGGACATTGCAGATCTAAACTGTAGCAGAAGGAAAGCTCCAGAATGATGTTTTCACCTTAAGTTCTCACATGAGGAGCCGAGTTTAGTCTCGGTGGCAGCTCTTCATATGTTCTCCGTTCTCTAAGTGGCGAGGCTAACCAATGAGCAGGGTATGAAAGCTGGACCTATTTTCTCAAAGAGGAATGCATTAGATGCGCCACCTTTTTCTTTTGTCTTGTAACCCATTTCATGAATGATCGAACTGAGCAAATAACAACGAAAAAAATCGACCCCTTCCTACTTGAGTACTTAGAATCCTTGAATCTAACCTCCAGGTTGAAAAGCCGCCCTGGGGGTGCAGCTAAGCAGCTGAGTGTTCGCCCAGCACACATCTGGGCCTGGGTATGATTCCCAGCAATGCAAAAAAAAAATTCAATTAAATTAAAGTTAGTACTTAGTAGATAAGCGATGTCGCTTTTCCTCAATCCCCCTTTCCCAGGCTTTCCCACTTGGGAGAACTGGGGCATTCTTCAAATTAAAGCAATAATTAATAAAATGAAGGAGGGCGGGGAATGGCACTTGATAAGTGCTAGCTTTGCATGCACACTCAATTCCCAGCAAAGAAAAAAAAAAAGAAAGAAGGGCAAGCATCTACAGGAGGTTGATAAATATATTAATAGGTTAATTTCTGAACCCCATGCCTGTTTTCCACTTGGTGGGGTCTAACCCCCGTGATTTCATTTTTATTCCTATAAGTTGGGGGAAAAGTAAGAACAAACAGAACCAGGTGATCCGGGGCTTTCTGTCATCTTGGGGTGGGGAATTGGGAACGGTTCAATCACCCCCCCCATCCTATTTTTGGTTCATTTGAGGGAGAACATATCAACACAGATTTCCTTTTTTTTTAACCTCTGAAAAGTAAGTCACTACTTACGTAAAACAAACACCCCAGAAAGGAAAGCTTCATCATCCTCGACCTGGCAGTGGGATTTGGGGGAGGATTCTGACGCAACTCAGAAATCTCCTTTGCCCAACAACAAACTGAGCTCATCTGTATGGAGCCGGTGAATCTGTGAAGGTAAACTCCAAGATGCGTTGCGTAATGACACCATCAGGGGAGAAAAAAAAAAAGCCATTTCTGAGTTTGCTGTTCTTTCAACTCTTTGAATTCTTGCTTCAGTGGTTCTGTTGAGTCACAGCTGTGATCCGTGTTGGCATAAACCAAAAATAACATGACTAACTGCAAAAGGTTACAGGGTTTTGGCCAGCTTTTCACGGCCACACAGCAGCACCTTTCTGTTGAGTGGAAATGTAACATTTAGCTTGTCAGGGAAATCTTTTTCAAGCAGGTTTTTTTTTTTATTCAAAGTCGTCTTGGGGTTTGCTGAGAGCAGCGATTCTGCCCTGCTGGAAGGGGAAGAAGGGTACTAAGGTATAAAGATGTCGTTTGTACCTTAGGGCCCTCTCCAAGGGATGACTTACTGAACATCCCATTCTGGGACAGGAACACTAATGGAGAAAATGAAGCACGTTACTTAAGCAACATCAAATGAGTCCTACATCTGACTTCCATTAGAAAACATAAACGCTTTTCAGAATCTTTTTTTTTCCCCCTTCTTCCCCCTCCTTCCCCCAAAATGGCACTACACACTGCTTCACTTTTTCCAATCCTACAGTGATATTTGGAAAGTTCCATTTGCTTCCATTAAGAAAAATACAGGGAAAGGAAAAAAATACACAATGGCCATCTATCATGTCCGTAGGTGAGGCTTGCTCATTTATGGGATTCTCCCTCTCCCCCATCAAATACAAACAAAACAAAACAAAACAAGATCCTGTGCGTGATAGGAATAATTTCGGGTTCACCATGATAAGCCTATTTCACTCTAAAGAAATGCCGCCTCTATTAAAGTGATGTTTAGTTTGGGATCTGTTGGCAAGGGTTTGCCTGGCCCCGATTTTCCTTTCACTCAACTTTGTCCTTTATCCATTTTGCTGGTCAACAAATACTGGCTAACTCCCTGTCATCTTATAGGCACTCAAGAGCCAGTAACAAGGCAGGAGATACTGTCCCTGCCCGTGTAGCCAGAAATTCAGTGGGAAAGACTGACACGAATCAAAGAACCACAGAACAAGTCTGACAACAATTTGAGCTTCTACACATGGGTAGAAATATGCAAGATATGTCTTTCTGTGTCTGGTTTACTTGACTTAACAGAGTGTCTTCCAGCTCCATCCACCTTGCCACAAATGACAAAATTTCACTCCTTTTTATGGGCAAATAATATTCCAGGTATATGTACGCACATTTTCTTTATTCATCTGTTGACGGACACCTTGATTGATTCCATTTGGGGCTGTTATAAAGAAATGCTACTCTGATGTGATCACCACAAATGCTATACTTGCATCAAGTTATCACACTACACCCCATGCCGTGTGATATAACAATTCTACAATTATTGTGTATCAATTCATTTATTTTTAAAGTTGACAAAGTAACTGAGATGAGGTCTTCACAGGGGGAGTATCTCCCTTTCTAGAGAATATTGACAGAGGGCAGGACCTAAACAAGGAAGACCTTAGTAAGTAGTATTTGAGCAGAGATCCAGAGGCTAAGGCAGAGCTCACTGGGAGTGAGAGTAAGAAGAGCCATCAAGGAGGAGGGGAGTTCTTTTCTGATTGGAATACCTTGCACAGGAGAGGAGCACTGGAAGAACCAGAAGGAGAATGGGCAGCTCAAGGCCAGAGAGAGATGGTGTGTATCCTGTGGAGAATTGGGAGGAGCCTGGCACACGATAAGGAATCAGAACATGTTAGGTGTTGTTTTCATTTAGCAAGAATCTCTTCATCTGCATATTAGAGACAAATCTGTATTACTGAATCCTTAGGAAAACAGAATGAGAGAATCAAGGCTGACATGCTTCCCTGTGGTGTGGAGAGAAAGTATTAAGACAGCATAATGCAGTAGAAAACCTGAGTTTATATTCCATCTCCAAAACCCACTGGACAGTTGTTGTAGTTTGTCTCTTGGGTGTTTCCCAAAGGGCTATGTGTTAAGGTTTGGTCCCCAGCCCAAGGCGCTAATGGGAGGTGGTAGAACCTTTAAGAGGTGGGGCCTAGTGGGAGTAAGTTGGGTCATTGGGGGCGTGTCGTTGAAAGGGATGTTGGGAGCCCAACCCATCCTCTTCCTCTCAATTGCTTCCTGGCTGCCTTGATGTGAGCAGGCCTCCTTGTCACATGCTTCTGCCTTGATATACGGGGCCAGGCAGGCCAAAGCAGCTGGGCCAACTAACCATGGACTGAAACCTCTGAAACCAAGAGCCAAAACAAAACCTTTCCTTCTTGTAAGTTGAGTATTTTGAGTGTTTTTTCACAGTGATGGAGGACTTACTGACACAATAGGAGACATGGGACAAAAATACCTTATTGAGCCTCACTTTATCCATCCCCAAAATGAGGATAACACACACTTCAGAATGTGGCTGTGAAGGTGAAGCAACATGAATGTGAAAAAAAGAGCTTTGTAAGGTCCAAGATACTATTAAAAAAAAAAAAAAAGTCGCTGAACAGCTGTTGCTCCCAGTAACAAGCATCTGAATCAAGAAGCTGGCAGTTTAGGTGTGACCGTGTCAGTCACTGGTCCCATCTTCTTCAGGTCTCCCAACTTTTCCCTCCGCTCCTGTCGAGCTGCTTGAGTTCTGTTGTTGCTTTCTCACCAAGAGCTACCTTGGAGTCTAGTCCCGGTCTTCACCCTTCAACTCTGGCTAACCTGAACCCATTCCCCTACACCCTTGGCCAGTCTCCGTGTACCCTTCACTAGCCTTCGCCCTCTATACCTCCTGCTGGCCTGAGGCCTCTCAAAATCATCTTGCTCCTATGAGGAGTTTGAAGTTCCCTGGGGATGAGACCCTCTTGAAAATTCCCGCTTCTCAAACTGACTGGCCCCAGCCTACACGAAATAAGATGTCCTAAGAGGCCCGGCCACTCTATTCCCTCCTGCTCCCCTGCAGCCCACACAGAGGATCTCCTGCCTGTTTATAAAGCTATGTTCTAAGTTGAGGAGGAGCTTATAAAACAGTAAATCAGGAAAAAAAACAAAACACTCTCTGGATTCATCCACAAAGGTAAGGTTGAAACAACCCGAGCCCTCCGTGCCCCCGAGAGAGTCATCCCTGACTTTGCTCCCAGACCTCAGACACTGCCACCCCAACGTGGTGACTCATGCTCCCGGAGGAAAGGGTGGGGCTGCTGAGAGTAAACAGAGAGCAGGGCACCTGAGTCGGAGGACCTTGGGAATGTGCTGTCCTGAGAAGGAGGCTCCCTGGCTTCTCTGAAGGTCACCAGTTCGGACATTGAGAGATTCGGGTTTGAAAGAGATCATTGTGGATGGCTTCTCCTTCACGTCGCCAAGGCTTAGCTTCAAATGCTACCAGAGTTGGCCTGTGGTTCGGCAAATAGCTCCTTTCACTTTTATGGCTGTAAAGGAGGATTTCCTCAAGTTCCCATTGGTGCTGTTTAGAGGCGAGCATTTGTCGGCTTCCTCCCCTCCACACACCTCCTCCTCCACACTCACCCTGCAAACTGGGGAGGTGAGCAGGGGATCAGCTGGCAGAAGAAGTCTTCCTCCTGGAACCATCTCCCCCATCGACTACCCTCCCTTGAACACCTTGGGGGACCACCCCCATCCAGACTTCAGAGTCTCTCTTCTAGTGGTGCCTTCGGGGTGCTGATTTACCCTCACTTCTCTACGAACCATGGGCCACCAGGTCCCCTGTGTCACCCCACAACCCCACACAGGTGGGTCCGGCAACCTTGCTGTACTAGGATACTCTGCAGATCTCAGGGTGGACGACAGACCCAGGGTGACCAGATTCTCCTGGGAATGAAGAATTAGGCACTAGAGACTGCCAGTCAGTAGGGGGAGGAGGGAGGAGGGAGGGGAAACACAAGGGGAGGGGGAGGGGAGAAGGGGGGAGGGAAGGGAGAAGGAACCATGGAGAAGGGAGAAGAGAGAGAGAGAGGAGAGGAGAAGAGAGGAGGTCTTGGTTCCTGGTGGCTCTCTGGTTCTTGATTTTGGCCCCTTCCCCCACCCCCTGCAGCTCCCAGGGGACCAGCCTGTGTCTGTGTGACAAGTCCCCACCCTTTGTTTAAGCTAATCCAGGTTGACTTCTGTTTTCAACTCTAGCAGACACTGAGTCACTCCTACGTGTATTTCCCCTTCCAGCAACACCTGGGTCTTCCTTCTGCCAACCACCCTTCCTCAGAATCCCACACATGCTCGAGGGGAATGTGACTCAGGCTTAGCTTCGTCTGTGTAACCCGCTCCCCCATCCATAGCTGAGTGGTGAAGATTCCGGGAACCGTCAGCCATTGAAGCCAATGAGATGGGAGGAAGGAGCCCTTGATGACGTCTTCCGGAAGCTTCCAAAATGACCCCCTCAACTCACTTCGTAGGTCCTGATGAAAAAGCTTGATGACACTATGGAAGGCCAAAACAAAAAGATAGAAATGCAGCCTAGTCTTGGAAGATACCACTGACCTGCCCATCAAACCATTCCTAAAGTCCACTCTCCCTCAGACTATCAATAAGGGCCTTTAGCATGACCCAATAAGTCCCTTTCACTAAACATCTTAACTGAAATGCCCGAAACTCTACTCCACATACGTGCTTCCAACTGCAACAATCCCAACCTTCCTCCGAATGTTCTAGAGAATGAAAAATAATACAGGAGAAGAGTGCTCGACAGGAAAACTGGAGACTTCCAAGATATTAATCTTCCCCTGACACTAACTGTCTTTGGAACCTCAGGTCAGTCATGGGCTCTCATTGAGTACGTGATTCATTTGCAGAATGAAAAGAATTTGACTTCCGACGCTAACATTCTATGATTTTAATTGTAGACCCTGAGTGCCACCTTTTATCAGGGTTGTTTATAATTATAGATGTGAATTGTACCAAGTTCTAAAATTAGAAACTAGTAATAATAGTAGCAAAAACCAAAAAACTCTCACTGTGGGGCCAGAAACTGACTTGGGAGTCTAACACAGAAAGATGGAGAGAAGCAATGGAGGAAGATAGTTGAAGAACCTTCTACCTGAGCCTTGTTTGCAAAAGCCAGTGCTCTGAACATTTCTGAGCTGTAATAACCAAGGAATTCTAGGGTGGCACTGCTGGTCACACCCAGTAGGGAGACATCATTCGTTTGAACTGTGTGATTGTGTGGATCCCACCAATGGAATGAGCAACCTGTCCATCGGGCTTCCTAAAAAGGATCTAAGGGCGTAATATTGAATTCGGGATTTCCATTAGTTGGAAAATAGGCTGGACTCTTAAAAGTTTGCATTTGTTATTGATACTATTTTTCAAGACATTTTTTAATTGTGTCAGGGATTGTTTTTTCACTTTTGTGCTATGGTTACTGCTAGGAAAATAAAACCTGTCCCAACCCTGAAACTCAGAACTGATACTCCAGTGTCTCTCACTGGAAAGAATAACAAAAACAAAAGCCAGTATAATTGACTTCCACCACAAAGAGCACATACAAAATTGTGTGTGTGCACACACACGTGCTCACAGAGATTCGTGAGGGATCTTGGACCAAATCATAGAGAAGTCAAGCTGAGACTAGACCTGCCATATGGATTTATTTTTACTGGAGATTTCCAAATATTCAAGTTTAGAGCAGGCTTCAGTACCATATTTTTCAAAAAGTCTCTTCTCCCCACAGTTTTAAATATCACTGAGCAAAAGTCAAGTGTGATCTCAAAAGAACGAAGCAGGAAAAGTTCATAGATCATCATTTGGTGAAGTACCAAGGATTATCATGTGACAGGATCAGTATATCAGGCCAAGTTTAAGACTGATGTCTACTCATGCGAGAGAAAATAATACTGGAGAAAAATATAGATCATAAAGAAACAGTGGGGTGTGCATTTCCCAAATGCCTTTAGATTAACTTTGAGAGAAAAAAAATATGGTTAGTTTGGTTAGCCAAAGATGTATTTCAAACAAAAAGTGTGTCACAATTCTCTCAACTTTTAGACTCCAAATTTGAGACCCAGGGAAAAAAAAATCATAGTGATTATCTAGTTCTAGCCCAGGCTCCCCATTGGTACTTGGCTATCTATGCTTAGTTGTGTACAAAACTAATTTGAAATATAGCTTTACCTACTAAGAGTCCTGCCCCAACATTCCACCCTTGACAACCGCTGATCTGTTCCTATGATTTTGACATTTCCAGAATGTCACATAAATGGAATTGTGTCCTTTGAGTTTGGCTTCTTTCTCTTATCATGATGAATTTAAAATTAACACATGTTGTTACATGCATTGATACTTTGGTCCTTTTATTCCTAAATGATGTTGTATTACTATGGTTTGTGTATGCATTCACTAGTTCAGGGATATTGAGGTGGTTTCCATTTTGGAATGATTGTGAATGAATGTGTTTATAAACATTCATGTATAATTTTTAGGGGAATAACATTCCTATTCTCTTGGGTAAAAGCCTAGGAAAGGGTTTTCTGGATTGTAAGGCAAATTTATGTTTAAAGAAACAATCCAAGTGTCTTACAAAGTAGATGTACCATTTACATCCTTACTAGCATGGATGAGAAAGCCAGTTGTTCAACATACTTTCTAACACATACCATATTTTTAAAAGCCATTTTAATTGGTGAAGAGGTCACTTAAATTCTTCTGAAAGTGTGTATGGTAAATTTAAAATTCAGGAAAAGATTATAGATCTATATATAATTCAGATAATTATCAAATTACATATAATATAAACTAAACATAAATTACAAAATAGATAATGTATATAATTCTGCAAGCCAATTCAAAGTATTATGCTTCCTTAAAAATAATGACCTGCCTTTGCAAAAGTGAAGATTTAATGTGAATTTTTCTGATAATTGGTATTGTATCTTATATTCTTGTTCGTTTGCATTTCTTTCTATGTGAATTGCCTATTTAGACACTTTTCCCTTTTTCTATTCATATTTTAAAAGTTAATTGAAAAGATGTCCCTGTGTATTTTGTATAAATCAAACTATTAAATGTAATTATGTTGTAAATAAAATTGTGGTTTTATAAAGTTTTCTGCTATAAAGATATTTTAAGCTTTTAATTGAATAGATGATCATTTTTTTCTTTATGGTTCCTGGGTTTAGGATTATGATGAGAAGCACCATTCTATTAAAAGATTATTTAAAAGTTCATGCCAATGTGTCCTGTTATTTTATGATAATAAAATATTATAAGGATTTTCTCTGTGTAAATACTAGTCCAACTAGAATTAATTTGGGGGGGGGTCATAATTAAAGTAAAATTAAGAGAAATTAAAATCCACAGGTAAAACTGGAAAAGTTCTTTAAAATTAATAAAGTTGTTTATTAAAGTGATATTTTAAAGTTAGGTTTCTTTAGTCACTTTCACTTGATGCCACACTCCAGTTTTATAACCTTTTGAAATTTAAAATCTTTTTCATCTTTAATTAAAACTGAAGGTAATAGAGACTTCTTAGTAAAATGCTATATCATGCTATATCACTGTCTATTCTTAGCTTAAATATTTAGAATGCAAATGCAAATTTAAATGGCATAGTTTGATCTTGAATAACTAAACTGTATCCCAACACTAAATATAAATTCAAATGGCAGTAGTTTGATCCCAATTAATGCAAGTTCAAATGTATGGTGCTGTCCTAAACAGAGAATAACCCCATTGCTGGTTAAGTGAATGGAATCCCCCAAATCTGCAAATCCACCCCCCCCCACTCACTGTATTGAAATGCCACCTTTTAAAATTATCTCCATGATCTTTCTGTAAGCGGTTTATGAAATGGACATTATTAATTTCATCACATCAAGCTTCTAAAATTGAAAGGTATTAAACTTTTTAAAGAATTTTATTGTAATGTATTGACAGAAAAAGTATGTGTGTAAGAACATTTAGAAAAATAGTTACAAAGCAAACAAATGGGTAAATAACACCCCCATACCCTAGGTCAAGATGCAGAACTAAAATGAACTTTTTAAAACTATCTCCTACAGACTTCTTATTTTAAAAAAAGTATTATCACCCAGTTCTGAGTTAGCTGCCCACATGCTCAGTCATTTAGTAAAAACTTGGATGTACATTGATAGTGGAACTTCCAAAGTTCCAGTAAATATAATTTTGTTATTTTTATAAATAAGTGGGGGGTTAAATCTCTCTATTATTCTCTGTTATACAAATACAATACAATAATTATTCCTTATATAAAATATTTTTCTGAGTAAGTCAACCATGTAAAGAATATTTAAACTTAAGGAGAAATCCTTTTGGCTGTCAAGGAGCATTTGTGTATTTATAAATGGTGTAGGTGCCCAGCACAGCGGTATAAGCCTGTAATCCCAGCAGCTCCGGAGACTGAGGCAGGAAGATCACAAGTTCAAAGCCAGCCTCAGCAAAAGCGAGGTGCTAAGCAACTCAGTGAGACCCTGTCTCTAAATAAAATACAAAATAGGGCTGGGGATGTGGCTCAGTGGTCGAGTGCCCATGAGTTCAATCCCTTGTACTCCTAAATAAATAAACAAATGGTGTAGGTCTGCTCCATCCACTATAGCAGCAACCAGCAATCACAGGTGGATATTTAAACTTAATGTGAATTTAATTTAAATTAAATGAAATTTTAAAATTCAGCTTCTTTGTTGTACCAGCTGCATTTCAAATGTTCACAAGCCACATGTGGCTAAAGGCTAGCATTTTGAACAGCACATTTATAGAACATTTCACATACAGAAAGTTCTGTTGGACAGTGTTAGCTTCCACAATTTGGGTGTTTTAAAACCCACAAATTTGAGGTGTCTTGAAAATGGACAATCTGTGCAGTTAAAACAAATACAGTGAAGAGACATCTGGAATTATGAGAAAAAAAAGAAATGTACTAGGAACTTCTGATATACAACTGAACACTAAATCTTATTCTAACCTTGTTTAGGGGAAACAATAAATATTCAACAAATCGTATAGTTCTTGTTAAGCAGAAGGGAACCCACACTTCCATCTGGCAAGACATGCTGTTTTCTGGCAGTGATATTTGGCAATCTAATACTTTGGGAAGCTTATACAGGTTGAATGTCACTAATCAAAAAAATCCAAAATCTGAAACACTCTAACATCCTGGACCACACAGTAAAGTCTATGCAAATACCTGAAATTAAAAACTCTGAGCCAGGCACTGTGGTGCATGCCTGTAATCCCAGCAGTTTAGGAGGTTGAAGCAGGAGGATCATGAGTTCAAAGCCCCCCTCAGCAATTTAGCAAGTGAGACCCTGTCTCCAAATAAAATACAAAAAAAGGGCTGGGGATGTGGCTCAGTGATTAAGGGCCCCTGAGCTCAATCCCTGCTAAAAAAAAAAAAAAAAAAGAAAAAAGAAAAAGAAAGAAAGAAAGAAAACCTCTGAGACCTGAAACAATCTGGTACCAAGCATTTCAGACAAGGAACACTCGACATGTGTCAGCATAACCCCTTGGTGACGGGACCATTTAGATGGCCTCAGCTCACCCTGGGCACACATTGAAGTTGGTTCATCATTTGGTTACATCAAAAAATCCACAAAACATCATTGGCATGTGGTGTCGATGTTTCAGAAGGTTTTATAAAGGATGAGGTGAGGGATTATTGCACATAGCACATGGGAAAACCTCATCCAACTTCGTGCAAGGTATCTCCATCCTTGGAGGTCCCAAGGCTTCTTCTCCAGTCTCCCTTTAACTAGGTTCTTTTCCTCCCTTCCTCCCTCCCCTCTGCTCTTATAGCCTCCAAAACTCCCCTTTATCAATCCAAGCAATTCAGCTGTGGCCCTGACATGCATGTGTCACTCAGCAGAGCAAAGAGCTCAGCCGGAAGCCACCGGAAGTTCCAGATTAATTTACATGAGAAGTACTGTGCCACCATTCTGAACAACGCCTTTAATGACAATTTTAGCTTTTTAAAAAGCTAAAATAATGACATTAAATTATAAATCTCATCAAAATGATTCTTGGGAGAATTAACCCAACTATGTCCAGATATTTTTTCTTTCTAGTGAACTTCCCAGAAGTTGAGGCAAAAATAAAAACAGACATAGGTTTCTCCTCTGACAAGGGAAGCAGTCAAGTGTTTATGGGAAGACGTTTTCTTTACTAGTGACATCTGGGCCTCAGGGAAATGATGCGTCCAGCCACACAGATCATTCGCTCATAGATCCAGCATAAGAGTATGCTGTCTGAACAGCTCCATACCCTGTTTTCCTTGTCGATTGCAGGTGGGGGAGAGAGTGAGAGAAAGACACGTTCTTCGTGGTGGCTCCAAACCAGGTCCCATCATAGAGCCCAGTTAGGTCAATATTAGTCACCATAATGAATTCTTCCAGAGTGACAGTCCTCTGGTGACCCTACCCATTTCAACGAAAGGAGCATAAAAGGATAACCTCATCTTTCTTGGCAAAAGGAAATTAATTAGAAGTTTCTTCAGAATTCTATACTGAAATTATAAAATTGTGGAACAGGGAAAGACTGGGGCTCACATTCTACAGATTATAGTTCCATTTGATAGAGAGACAGGATCATCAGGGTCCAGAGAAGTTAGGCAATGTGTCTAAGATCAGCTGCAAGTCAGGGACCAGGCCAGAACAAGAACCCAAGACTGCCTGCAGCTCCCATCATGTCAATCAGAAGCTACCAACCACTGGCCCATCCCGTTTTTAATCTTTGCAAACAAATGCCAAATGTCTTCTTTGATATAAGGAGAGTAACTAAGAACAGAGTAGGGACGAAGAGCATGAGAAGAAGATTAACATTAAACAGGGATGAGAGGTGGGAGGGACAGGGAGAGAGAAGGGAAATTGCATGGAAATGGAAGGAGACCCTCAGGGTTATACAAAATTACATACAAGAGGAAGTGAGGGGAAAGGGAAAAATAATACAAGGGGGAGAAATGAATTACAGTAGAGGGGGTAGAGAGAGGAGAGGGGAGGGGAGGGGAGGGGAGGGGGGATAGTAGAGGATAGGAAAGGCAGCAGAATACAACAGACATGAGTATGTTAATATGTAAATCAGTGGAAGTGTAACTGATGTGACTCTACAATCTGTATACGGGGTAAAAATGGGAGTTCATAACCCACTTGAATCAAAGTGTGAAATATGATATATCAAGAACTATGTAATGTTTTGAACAGCCAACAATAAAAAAATCTTAAAATTGGGGAATTTCACCCCAGAAGTTCTGATTTATTTATCTACTTTTAATGAGAAGACTTGCCGACACAGAATAATGGCTGCCTCCTTTAGGTGAACTAGAAGCTCTCTGTTTCTCACGGCTGTCAGACAATTCCTACGCATTCCACCTGCCGGGTTCATCCTCTCCATGACCATCCTGGCCCTCATAGACCTGGCGGTTTGCAAGCTCTTGTTGAGGTGACTGCTACATGCTCTCACCTTCCCCATCAGACAGAAACTCTAGAAGCATGTCCGATTTGTTTTTGTGATTCCCACAACTAAGAGTGTGTGCCTTGTGATTGGCACTTAATGCACATTAGTGAACGAGTGTTGAATGGAGGATTGGCTTAGTCTATTTCATGTTGCTAGAACAAAACCCACAGACTGGGTATTTTATAGCCATAGAAGTTGACTAAGCTTGTGGTTCTGGAGGCTGGGAAGTCCCATATGGAGGCAGCAGCCTCTGCGAGGGTCTTTCTTGCTAAGTCTTGATGTGCATCACAGGGCAACAGAGTGCAAGGCACACCAACTCAGGTCTCTTCCTTTTCCTACAAAGCCACTGATGCCATCATAAGGGCTCCATCCTCACGACCTCATCTAACCCTAATTATCTCCCATAGGCCAGGCCTCAAAATACCATCACCCTATACATTTAGAAATCATGTTTCCAATGCTTGAAATCTGGGGACACCTTCAAACCATAACAATGACGGGCTGACATTTCTCTATGGGAAGAGGGACAGTCTTTCTTTGGCTCACAGTTTTTGCTCTCAGTTGCAAGCCTGGTTTGTGACATTGGCAGCATCCACGTGGGACAGACACCGAGAAGCCTGCCCACCCCATCAGCCCCAGCAACCTCCATCCACTCTCCACCTATACTCCCTAAGGTCACACCAGAACCTCAGAATCCACTAAATGGCCAGCATCTCCTCTCTGAGCACAGCAGCAAATTATTAGCTGTGTCACTGGCCTGCTTCTGCTGCGCCAGTCTCTGAACGCGCAGGGACAGGGCTTCAGCCCTCTGACCAGCTGTCTCCTCTTGGCCTGTCCATGCCCGGCAGCCCCTGGCTGTACTTCATTCTCCACCCTGCCCACCCTCCACACCATGTCAGAGAATCTCTACATAATTTTTTAAACTAAAAAAGAGGACAGTGGTCTGATCATTTCAGAACACTTTTCACAGGCACTTTTGGGGTCCAAAATGTGTAATTTGGCAACTTTCAACAAATACCCTACTGTGAGGAGGTTACTGCTCTTCTTGTGGATATGGATATATATGTGCATGTTTGTACATGTGTGTGCATGTGTGTACACGTGTGTGCACGCACGCATCCCACCACATAAAGTAATACGTTAACCTTACTGAAAACTTATTTTATTTCTAGGGCAACTGTTCAGGCGACTATAACTAAAATGAAGTGAGTTTTCCTATCCACTGGAGAAGTATCACAGTCAAGCACGCTGAGGACTTAGAAAGTCAGTTTTGGAGGCAAAGCTATCAACCACAAGGGAAAAACATACAATTCTACTATGTAGTGAATATTATATTTCCAAATAAGTAAAATGCCACAAGTGGGAAATTCTGAGAGTTTAAAAAAAAAAAAGGATTCCAAATTTCATTAAAATAGCAGTTGCAAACAAAACGGAATTAACTTTGACAGTCAACTTGCATGAAAACATCTGTTCTTGCATGTGTGTCAAGATATCCAAACATCTAAACTGGAGTATGAATGATCCATTGTTTAATCTATAAAAGGGCAGCCTCAGGTAAATGGAAATAGACTATTAAAAAGGCAAAAAAAAAAATAAGTAAATAAACCTGATAAAAACTCACATGCATATATGGAGACTTTACCTAATATAGACAAGAAAAAACAAAAATCAGAAATAAGAAAGCAGCAAAATGGATTTTTTTAAAGGCCATTCAGTGGGTCAATTGCCTGAAAACAAAAATAGAAAAGGATTAGTTAAACAGATGGAGCTGGCAGGGAGCCCTGCTCAGGGGTGAACAAGATTTTAACCTTCCAAAATAATCTCCCTGAGTTTCCTACCAGTCTCTCCTTAAAACACCCAGTGTGACACCATGCAAGTCCCCCAGCCCCTGTATCCAAGATTATTATCCTTATGACCTGGCTGTATGAAATTTGGGGGTTGCAATGTCAAGGAGGCATGCAAAAGGCTAGGGATTGCTTGGTGGTGGGGGGGGGAAGCATTTAAAATGGCAGGTAGATTAAAAAGAAGTAAAGAAAACAAAGATGGGAATTTTTGAAACATTACCTTCCCCTGGTCTAAAAGTAATGACCATTGGAGTATCACCATTAGGATAAACGGCAAAGAATAGATAGTGACCCCATTTGCTCCACCAGCTAGACTAGCCAAAAAAATTTTTTTAAAGCAATTAAGTCAACAACTAAAGTCAGAGGGGGTCCTGGCTTTCTCATTTCCAGCCCTGCTTTATGCTGTGGTATCTCCTGGTGGGAAGAAGGAAAAATAAAAAAAGGAACCTCAGCAGCAAGTCTTTTCAAAACCGTTGCACCCAGACATGTACCAAATTGCTGCTAGATAACTACCTCCACCCCCAAAATATTGGCAATGGAAGATGGGCCAGGAGGGAAGCCAAATGTCCCCACCATGGGCTGCAACAGTGAGAGGCTTGGAAAACAAAATGATTTCCAGGATACAGGGTAGACCCTTACAAAACAAGCAGACACCTTCAGAAGCATGGAGTCCTAGCACCAATAACCTCCCTTCACCACACATTTATTTCCCAAGTGCCATTTTTACAGCATCATCTAGTGGCTGAATCAGGCCGAGAGTTAGGAAGCCGTCCTACCCTCAGCTCTCCCCAAGGTCTGCCTCACTCAGTGGATGTGTCCTCTGACCTCTGTCTCCCTCTGTTTTCTGATTGATCTGTTATGCAACATCCTCTCGTGTCCATCCCAGAAATGCTTACAATCAGTTAAGGACAGTCTCTGCGTTCTGCATTCAAGAACATCTACAGACTGCCTACACTTAGCCATTTCCATCTTATCTTCCTTCTCCCTCTCTATGTACCCTGCAATCTGACTTGTCTTAGTCCATTCTGTATTGCTACGATAAAATACCTGAGGCTGAATAATTTATAAAGAAAAAGGGGTTATTTTAACTCACAGCTCTGGAGTCAAAAATTAGGTGACTGCATCTGGTAAGGATCTCATGCTGCATTATAAAATGGCAGATAACATCACACAGAGGGAACATGGGTGAGAACAAGACCCAGGCAAGGTGCCAGTTCCTATAATGACTTGCTTTTACAGCAACTAATTCAGTACCTCAAAACCAGTGCACTTCCAAGAGATGGGCATTAATCCATTCATGGAAGCAAATACCTCCATGACCTAATTATCTACCCCAGGTTAATGTTTCTACCATGTCAACACCACCACACTGCTTCTAGCCTATGAACCTTCATGCAACTCAAGAGGGACACTACTCTTTCTCAATACACTCTGGATTTCTTTTCTTGGTGGAGCTCTCCACCGGCTCTGGCAAGATACAAATCCAACCCTTTGGGCCTCTGTCTCACTTTCCTTTTTTTAACATACAGCCCCTGCCTCAGATCTGAGAACAACACCATCCCCACAGGAAGAGCATGGGGCTTCCCTTGAGGGGTTCTAGAACCTTCCGGTACTAACTTCCTCTCCTGCCTCCCACCCTTTCTGAGCCTGAGGACAGGACAGGCAACAGCTTCAAACTCACATACCTCAGGCAACTTATGGAAGTCTTACACACTCTAGGCATTTTTAAAATGTGTTTTCGAATATTTAGGGTTGAACTGGTTTGAACGATAAAATAGGGTTTATGTGATTTAAGCTCTGGGTCCCCTGAAGCTAGTTTCACAGGATCACAGAATGCTAGGACACTCTTCATCACGTAGATGAGGAAACTGAGCCCTGGCCAGGTCACTGATTTACCCAAGGACAGGCAACCGGAAACAAAACCTAGTTCCCTAGTCCTGGGAAGTGGTAAGGCTTTGCACAAAAGAACTCATGTCTACTGAAGAAGTTAAAATGAAACAAAATAAGAAACCGTGAAGAATGACCTATGGCAGAGGTCAGTGTAAAAATGTGTGATCTAGGATGCACTTTAGGATGCACCTCAATATTTAGTTTGTTAGAAGATGGAAAATTTGAAAAGATTAAAAGGAAAGGGTAGGGTGAAAGGGCCAGGTTAGGAGTTAAAATCATTCTTTTGTTCTTCCTTTTCTCCCCCTTTGTTTGGAAGCTGGGATGGCAGTGTAGGTACCCTAGATGTAGATGCCCTTTCTAAACCTCATAGTGTTGGCAACTTGATTTCTATTCATCATCCACATTAAAGGCCAAAGCCACATCTGTCCCTAGGATCAGTGTTGGGGAAGTTAAAAGCGAAAGCAGAGAGAACTTAGGCGTTGGTTTAAAGCTGAGACTTCTACTTCAGAAGGTACAGAGGAGAACAAGAAGGAGAATGAAAATGACATTTGCATGAGCAGAGGAAATACGGTTAGTTAGCAACCAGGCGTAGGGAATGACGGTCTCTTTGGTCCAAGGCAGGCTTGCTGGGTGATTCTTTGTGGAATGCTTTCTGCTTTTCTAAAGACAATAAAACTCTTTTAATTTTCATACTCGGGCTGGGGATTTAGTTCAGTGGTAGAGAGCTTGCCTAGCTTGCCCAAGGCTGTAGGTTCTGCTCCTACTACCTAAAAAAAAAAAAAAAAAAAGAATTTCAATCTTTTTTTTTTTTTTTTTTTTTTTATTGGTTGTTCACAACATTACAAAGCTCTTGACATAACCCACTTCATACATTGGACTGAAGTGGGTTATGAACCCCCAATTTTACCCCAAATGCAGCTTGCAGAGTCACATCGGTTACACCTCCACATTTTTACATAATGTCCTATTGGTAATTGTGAATTTCAATCTTAAAGGGCATGGGATACCCAGGAGCTGTAGGTGATTCCCCCACTCCCAAACATTTAGCACAGTGCCAGGACCTCGTAGTCTCTCCATGTATTGCTGAGAGATCCAACCATTTTCTCAATAGATATTCTAAAATTAGCATATTTATATCATAACTTAATATGCAATAGGGCTGTCAGAATGTAGCCTTGCACAATACAAATCACCTCCATAAGCCCACATTCCCTCCTTTGTGCAGCCCGACTTGTTCCAATAGCTGACCGTACTCCAAGCACGGAATATCACATGGAGCGTCAGAACTCCGGCCAAGCTTGGGTGGAGAGGGGTGGGCCTGAGACCGTCTCAGTCATATTTAAAATTTTCATTTCTTCCATTGGCTGGTGTCTGAATGCTATTTAATATCAGTCAGTGCCAATTTGGTAACTGATGTATCTAATGTGTACCTAACATGAATCTCATTCTCTATCATAGGTGACATACGAGTTCAGAGGCAGTAAGAATGATCCTCTCCAGAGACTGGGGGGTAAACTAACTTGGTTTAATTGCTTAGTTATGGGTTCCCCTACCTAGAAGTGTTTGGGCTGCTTTGCCCTCAAGCAGAGAATACAGAAGTGGGAGAGACTCTGTAAAGGATTTATTAAAAAATAGGAGAAGCCTGATGATGTTCAAAGGTAAATAAATAGGAAACATCAGATTCCTTGATGGATGGGTGTTGCTCAAAGAACATTTTGTAGGGATATAATTTTAAACCTTTTAGATGGAAATTAACAAATATTGCCTGTTTTCCTTAGCTCATAAAAATGTCTTTATTAACCAGGATTCCCCAGAGAAACAATAGAATGCAGATAGATAGATAGACAGACACACAGATGATAGATAGATGACACATTGATATGTAGGTTTTAAGGAACTGGCTCAAGTGATTGTGGGGGTGGGCATGTCTGAACCTGACACGGCAGTCTGGAAAACTTCACACCCAAGAAAGAACTGACATTGCAGTTTGCGCTTGGAGGCTAAAGTTCTTCTTCCTCAGAGGATCTCAGTTTTTGCTCTCAAGGCCTTCAACCAGTTTGTCAAGGACCCACCTATCCTCTACTTTACTCAAAGTCTACTGATTCACATGTTAATCTCATCTAAAAAACATCTAAATCTAGGGTACATGCACCGCCATCCCAGCTCACCATTCCAAATAGCCAGGTATCATGGTCTAGCCAAATCAACACATAAAATTATCATATGCACAATCTGAGGTCTCTACAAAAATTAAAACATTATTATCATAATATCATTATTAACATAATATCGTGTGATATTTTATAGTTTCGTCAAAGCACTTCACAGCATTGTTTGGACCTTCAAGACATATAGCATGAAAATTTGCAATGGAAACCTCTTAGACACTGAAAAGAAGAGGCCCAAAGTCCTTTGGTTTGAATTTCTAGTACAACAGTCATGACAGTTGGTGCAATGGTTAAATTTTATCTGCTTAATCCATCCTATGCCTGGGAAGTGTAAGACTCGTGGTTCTTTTCTGGATACACCTCATCATTGGTTGTATCACTGGGTCTACAGGGAAGTCTATTCTTTTGGCGGGGAGGAGGAAGTGGGTTCCTGGAATTGAACTCAGGGGTACTCAACCCCTGAGCCACATCCCCAGTCCCTTTTTTTTTTTGTATTTTATTTAGAGACAGGGTCTCGCTGAGTTGCTTAGTGCCTCGTTGTTGCTAAGGCAGGCTTTGAACCCTTGATCCTCCTGCACCACTGGGATTATGGGGACTTCTATTCTAAACCACAAATTGAAACACCATCCCCGTGGCTGATAGGGGGAGGGAGGGTTGGGGAAAATTGGATCAATGGATACTAAATTGAAGTTAGGTAGGAATAAGGATCTCTGCTGTCTTATTGCACAGGAGGGTGACTACAGATACCAGTTACAGAATGTCTCAAAAAGCTAGAAGAAAAGCTATTGAATGTTTTCATCACAAAGAAATGATAGATGGCTGAGGAAATGCATGGGTTTAACCTGATTTAAACCTGACATGATTATGCATGCATTGAAACATCACAGGAAACTCCATTATTATGTTTTCATGTTTTTATGCATGTGTTAGATTTCTGTCACTGTAACAAATACTCAAGAAAAATCAACTGAAAAGGAGAGAATTTGTTGTTGTTTTTCACAGTTTCAGAAATGTCAGAGATGGCTGTGGGTTGCTTGGCCCAGTTGCTTTTAAGCCAAGGGAGAGGTAGAACATTATGGCAGATGCACAAGGTGAAGAAAAGTTGCTTACCTCATGGTGCCCAGGAAGCAGAGAGATCGATTTTATAACAAAAACCTCAAAACCCATTAAGCTATGAGTCCACCAATGGATTAACCCATTGATAAGGTCAGATCCCTCATGATTCAATCACCCCCCAAAGCCCCACGACCAAACACTGCTGCACCAAGAACAAGCCTTCAACTCATGAGCATTTGGGGGACATTCCAGGTCCAAACCATAATAATATATTAGTTTAATATAAAAAATAAAATAGCAGACAAGAAACATTAGGAATAGCCCATCCGTGCCTCCCTGTAAACTAGTTGTGAAATCTGAGGACTCAAGATGACCAGAAATGGGAAGTGATGAGGCTCTTGAAAACAGGTGCCTTGTTTGCTCTCCACATTGGCATAATTATAAAAATAACCCCTTGACTTTTTGATTAGTTGATATTCTCTAACCTCAGCAATCCTGCAGCCAGGTCTTCTTTCTGAAGGTTCATCCATCTCTCTACCAGTTTCCATATTGCTTATTAAGCTCAGCCAATCTGTCTGGACAAAAGTAAAGGAGTTCAGACAGCTCCAAATTCAGATGGTTCAATTTTATGATTTTTTGACTTTATGATGGTGTGAAATCAATACACGTTCAGTGGGAGCCACGCTTTGAATTCTGCACTTGGAACTCTGCCCAGGCTAGCAGCACGTGGACCAGTGCTCCAGAGATGCCGGGAAGCAGAAGGAGCCTCAGCTCCCAAGCCATGCCGGGATCACAGGAGAAACACGGGGCATCGTGCTGAGCTGCTGAGCTGCCGAGCTGCTGAGCGAGGGTGCTCTGTGGACTGGATGTATTAGATGCCTTTTTGACCAGGGATTTTTCAACTGATAATGGGTTCATCAGAACATAACCCCACGGTAACTCAAGGAGCATCTGGGTTTTACAATGTTAGACTAAAAATATTTGGTTGTGATGTGAGAATTGGAGTACTCACATTTTTTTTTTTTTGCTTTGAATCATAAAAGCGTGGAAATAAGAATAGAAGATTAAAAGAGAGAAAGAGAGATTAGAAGGTCTAACACCATGCAATGGGAAAGAAGACCACCATCTCCGCTCTGCATGAGCACGGTTACTGTGTGGCTGGGATGGAGCCACAAAGGGCTCCAAGCTGAGAAGGTGGTGGATTCAATGTTCTATATCCACCAAATCCCAGTTACTTTTCCTTTTCTGGGTGCACATTTCCCAGCCTCCAGGCAGTCAGGGAAACCTAACTGGGTGCTACTCACGGGGCACTGGTGGAGGTCATATAATGCATTTTCAGGCCTGGCCAATAACCCACCCTACCCTGCTTGGCAGGACCATCCACCATCAGGTTCCCTTTCTTTGCATCCTCTTAGACCACACAGTGGAGATGACAGTGTCATGAGAGAAGAAGACACGGGAGTCCTGAGACCAGCCTGACAGAGAGCCACTAATCAGCAGAGTAGAGCAAAGGGATCGAGGGGCAGGGAGGTGGGGAAGGAAAGGGGATGAACTGCAGAATGAAACCGACCAATTTATGCTAAATGCACGTAAGGATACATCACAATGAATCCCACTTTTATGTATCAGTATAATGCACCAATTAAAAATAAGTAAATAAAAGGAAGACTGGTGGGGCAGAGGAAAGGGATCAGGGGAGGGGGAGGGGAAGGAAACGGAAAGTCCTGGAGAATGAAATGGAGCAAATTATGCCATGTACATCTATGAATATGTCACAATGAACCCCACTGTTCTGGATAATTATAATGTACGATTTTTAAAAAGAATAAAAAGAGCCACTGAAGATAATCTTCTCACCAGCATGACAGAAGCAAGAAAACCCCCTTATGTCAGGAAGCCACTAAAATCTGTGTTTTATTTATTAGACAGCATTTCTATCCTGACCCAACTGGGCTTCATAGGCATGCGCCACATAATGGTGCTTTGGTCAATGACGTAGTATACAACAGTGGTCCCATAAGATTACAATGGAGATGGAAAACTTCTGTCACCTGGGGACATCACAGCCGTTGTAGTGTCACAGGGCAACACACACCTCCAGTGTCTGTGGGGATGCTGGTGTAAACAAACCTACTGTACTGCCAAGTTGTAAAAGCAGGGCACTCACAGTTATGTGTAGCACATAACACAGTGACCAACAATGTGACTGGTTTGACTGCTAGGTTCTTACTGGTGTTTTAGAGTGCTTTCCTACTTACAAAAAATAAGCCTACTCTACCAGTCTGCTGTGTGAGGCCTGCAGTAGCCTCACAGGTCGCATGCTTATTGCATCTCTTGGTTGCCTCCAGAGCCTGTGTCACGTGATCCACCTAGACCATCCGGGTTTGTGAGCACGTACCCTGTGATGTTCACACAGCATTGGAATTTCCCAAACAATGCATTTCTCAGAACCATGGCTTCATTGTTAAGTGAAGCAAGACTGTTCATCACCAAATTCTTGTTATCGAGCCACAGGAAACTACGTTTCTTTATAAAAGTGCCATATTAAAAAAAAAAAAAAAGAGTGTCATATTCTAAGGTTCATCACGTGGAACCCTATGCAAAAGCTTGGTGTTCCTCGTGTGTAGAAGCTTCCTTCACTCAGCCTGTTTCTTGTAGTGGCTAAACTTTTAGCAGATATTTAATTCCCTTCTTGGCCTTGCCCTTCCCTCCCTGCCTCCCTTTCCAGCCTCCTCTTCCTCTCCCTACTTTTAGTTCTAGAAATACCACGTTGTTGGTGTTTCCTCCCGTGTACCTCACCATTTCAGGACTATTCACCTGCATGGACCATTTTGTCCCACCTGTCTTTAACTGGCCTGCCCATCAAGGTTCAACCAGAGAAGTAGAATCATTCAACAAGAATGATATCCAGTAAGGGATTTATTACACAATTTGACCCTGTGCAATTGTAGAAACTGGCTAAACAGCTTGTGTGTGGCTGCTGTCTCTGCATCTGGGGCCAGGCCTGCAGTCAGCAGGCTGGGCAGCTGGTAAGGAAAGATGAACATAAGTTTGGGAAAGAAGGACAAAGTAGAACTCATGTGGACACCCTGGGAGCCCAGAGGGATGAATGGGGATGTGAGCTGGGTACTTATACCTCTAATGACAGGGATGGTGCAGGGAGGGGATGCTGGCAGCTTCCATCACTGAGCTAAGCACACACCTGGCCAGGAGTCAGAGGTGGAGGGAGTCCAAAAGGAGCTGGGGGAGCTGCAGACCAGCTTCACACCAACATGGGAAGTCAGCAGCTCTGCAGCAAGGTGCATGAGCTACCAAGATGTCTGGTTCTACATTCACATAATGAGCATCAATTTGCTGCTTCCCTTCACCTTCCAGGCCTCAAACAGATTTCTCTGGGGGTCAGTTGAACCCAGAACCATACAGCAGAGGGAATTCTGGGAAATACAGTTCCGGCTTCCATTAAGCAGACAAGTCCAAGGTTAGCATTTGGTGCACACCATTTTCATAGCATTTTAACATACAATATTTAAATTGCTTATTTGTGTGTATAGCTCTTCAACTGGAATGTAATGAGGGGAGGGCCATCTCAAGTGCAGTGTCCGGCACAGAGTAGGTCTTCAGTGTGAGCAACTACTGCCTTCAAAGATTTACTCCTCCTCCTCCTCCTCAAATTAGGATCCTATTTAGAAACAAATGAAAGAGGGTAGCAAAAGTTACTATTATCCTCTCTCAACTGAGGTGTACTCAAGAGGGTCACAGGAGGGAACAATCACCCTAACTGCAGGGCTGAGGACTGGTGAGTTTGGAATAAGAACGATCCTTTGAAATTTTCCTAGGCACCAGGCATGGTTTTAAATATTGCATGTGCCCACACTCCTCTTCCTTCTCACAAGAATCGGCCAGGAAGCATACAGAGGTGCTGAGCAATCTGCCCACAGCTGTTTCGAATCACAGCTGGACTCCAAAACCTGGGCTTATTCGGCTGCGCTGCATCTTCTCCCCAGAGCCACTCTGGGGGCTGCAGGTGGCTGGAAAGGCCCTGTGACTCAGAGGGCATTTAAACTGGCCGAGAGGGAGGTGGTGCCATCAGCTGGTGCTTATAAACAGTCCTGCCTGAGTGGCCCCACCCTCCTCCCACGGAGGCTCCATCAGGGCAGGGCTGGGGCTGCCGGTCCAAACCCCTGTCCCGCCGCTCCACACCCGGGCCTTCTCCTCCCCGTAGCCTCTTCCTCCCTCCCACGTTTTGGATACAGCAGAGCCCTCTGGGGAGTCAGGGAGGGGGATCAGGCGCTGAGATCCCTAACCTCTCCGCCTGGCCTGATTTTCTACCCAAACTTTTCTGCGGGGACTTTCTAGAGAACACTTAAGATCGATTGACTTAGCAAAGAAGCTTGATCCCTTGGAGAAAGGCAGGAGGGCAGGGAGATAAGGTGGTCTTTGAACAAGGATGGGCATGAGTGTGAGTCCTTGTCACGCCACTGGGGCTGTGACCTAGAGCCAGCTGCTCACCCTCTCTGGGCCACTCATATCGATCATCTCCCAAAGGAAGACCACATCCGCTCCTTGGTTGGGTAAATAAAAAGGAGGCCGGGAAAATAGCACATGGACAATTCCTAGCACTAATAACAAGGGAGACACAAGTTGACAGTTCCTGCAGTGTCCAATGGCACAGGACACTCAGGACAATGCGGCTAAAAGAAAACCACTCCTCTTTCTCAAAGTGTAAAAAAGCAAACACGAGCCTCTCTCCAGGATCGACTGCAATTCCCGAGTTCATTTGAGCACCTACTATGTGTGGAACACTGGGGCTCCCCTGAAGGTGGGGAGGTGCCTAAAGAGATGGCGGTGGTTCTCGACTAGAAGGAGTTCTCAGAGGGAGCTTGTCTTAAGAGGAAGGCATTTGGATTGTGTCAACAAGGGGTTAACAGCAGCTTTTTCTGCCTTTATGCAGTGGCTGATCAACGGCAGTAAATTCTCCTGTGAACTGCACTTGACCCTGTGCACACAATCATGTTATTCATATTCTTATAAACAGCGGGTACGGTATGTATAATTTCCTAGATTTCTGGGAGGGGATGGATCATAACTAAACTCCAACTTTTCCTTTGGAGAAACAGTTCCATTTGTTTGTGGTTAGCTTCAAAGCAAAAACTAATTTTTTCCTTTTATGTGTCAGTAACTTGAGTGAAATTTGTCACTTGTTTTTATGAAAAATGCTTTGCTATTGCCTTCATTGCTTGAAAGAAAAAAAAAGGAAAGAAAAAAAGAACCCACAACAACTAACACTCCCTACGTGGTAGAAGGCACTTGAAACTCAGTGACAGAATGGTGGTGTCATTTCTAGTCATGGAAACTAACAGAGAGTCCCTCGGAACAACCTGAAACTCATCCGTCTGACAGGAATCTATTTCCATGTGCCTACTAGGGGGACAAGACCACTGGTGACATCTTGTTCCAATTTAAGCAAGGTTGAGCTGTGGCTCAGCTCCTTCAAATCATAACCGGCCCAGAAATTACCTCCTACCAAAAAACCACAGGGTTAGACTCTGTAAGAATGAGTCCCAGAAAACTTGGAACGCGCAAGGCCAAGCAGATTTCTGAAGCGATCCCGTCAAGAACAGTGTTTTCATTTTCTTTAGTTGGGGGATGTCTTGTTTGTCCTGGGCTGCAGTTTTAAGGGTGGTTGGGGATGATGAAAAACAGCTTTATTTTGCCTAAAAAAGAACTAACTCCTCCTTCATCACTTTACCTTGAGCCAGAGCTATTTAGAAAATGCTCAGCCTATTTTTACCTTCCTCTATACGCACTCAGAGAGACCGATTCATTAGCAAATTTCCAGAAGGCTTGAGCTGACACACACCCTCAGGAGTGACTCAGTAGACAGGATGTCTCTCTAGGAGCACTTTTCCAATGGAGAAGGTCGTGAAACTTTGGGGAAGTGCATTCATTGTCTCCAACTCTGAACATGAGGGTCCGTGCGGTGACTTTGAACTCCCTG
Source organism: Spermophilus citellus (assembly GCF_964194105.1). Classification (NCBI taxonomy): domain Eukaryota; kingdom Metazoa; phylum Chordata; class Mammalia; order Rodentia; family Sciuridae; genus Spermophilus; species Spermophilus citellus. The sequence goes on from NC_138186.1 coordinate 17,071,512, forward strand.
TGTGACCTCTTTCAGTGCAAGGGATCCATGAGCAAGGGAAGGATTAGGAGTGGTCCTGAGATGATTCAAATACGTCGGGTACACCCAGGAGGGATGAGGAACATTCGGTTCACATTGAGGATCCAGGAGAGTAATGTGTGTGTCACTGTGGGGAATGACATAAGGGGCAGAGGAGGGAGGGGCGCTCAAGGCAGTGGTCAGTGATGGCCACCTCCACCAGGGCTACCTGCTGTGGCTCTTACAGTGGCAATGGGGCTGTTGGTTGTAGGGAAACACCAGGCTCCATAGTCCCTCTGAGGTGGTCACTAGTGCTTTGGGCTGCATTGTGTCTCTCCTGAGGTACTGACCACCAGTACCTGAGAACATGACCACCTTTGGAGGTAGGACCTTACAGAGGGGAGGCAATGAAGTTAAAATGAGAACACTGGGGGCCCTAATCCAATCTGACGGGTGTCCTCAGAGATGACACAGGTACACACACGGGGAAGACCCCAGGAGGACATGGGGAGAAGACAACCATCTACAAGCCCAGGAGACAGGCCTCGGGAGAAGCCAACCCTGCCCATGCCTTGATCTCAGATGTCCAACATTCAGAACTGTCATTAAGTGCCCCCATCTGTGGCCCTAGCCGATGCATATGGACAGCTACTAGGACTTGCTGCCCAACTTCGGTTATTTGCAAAACTTCCCCCCTGTGGGCAAATCAAGAAAAGCCTTTGGGGTTTTAAAATCAGGAAAAGTGGATGGCCTTTGGAAAGCTTTTATGACCTCAGTTACTAATTTATTTCTATTTTTCTCACCCTCTCCTGGTCAGATTCTGGGCCTCCACCACTTTGACTCCCTCTCAGGCCCTTTTGAGCCCTTGATCACCTGGTTTCATCTTCTCAGCATAACTCTGAACGTGCCCACGGGTCACCAACAGTCCCTGTGAGTCACTTGTCAATGCTTTCTCAATGTCCTTCCTCTAAGTGGCATTTGATAGTCATTACCCCAATTTCCCCCGCTTTTTTTTTTTTTTAAGCAGAGGAAATATTTGCTTTCTGTGAATTTTGCATGGACATAAAAACAGAGACCAACCTTTATTTCCAAACCTCAGCCTCTTGAACTCAGTGGCTTTCAAACAGCGCCATTTGCTTGCTCCCCTTCTCCAGGGGATTTTTGGTAACATCTGAAGACATCTTGGCTATTTGACTCTGGGTGAGGTGGGGCCTGCTACTGCATCTCTGTGTAGAGACCAGAGAAGCTGCTAACCACCTACACCACACAGGGAAGCCCCTGCCACAAAGAATCATCAACCCCAATGTCAATCATGCCGTGGTTGAGAATCCCTGACTCAGGGGTAGAATCAAAATGTGTCCTAATCTTGCCTTTCATGGAACACTGTCTGATGTCTCCCTTCTCTGCGTTCTGCTGCTGGCACGTTTGTTCATTCAAAAAATATTTATTGAGCACTTACTATGTACAGGCACTATGCTAGGCATTGGGAACACAGTGGTAAATTTTTTTTTTTAAATACACAGTTCCCGTCTTAGAGGTGACAGCTCAGTGGAGGAGATTGACAATTTCATACTCAAATAAATATGTAAAAACATGCTACGTAAAGACATGAAGGAAAAGGGGAGAGCTTTATGACAAAATAAGCAAAAAGACTTAATGGAGGCTGGAGGAGTCAGGGTAGGCCCTGCAAGAGATGCAACTTGAGGGATGAACAGGTGTGATGCGGGCAAAGGGGGAGAAACAGAATGCAGAAGGCCCTGGATCAGGAGCTTGAAGAAAAAGGCTGCTGTGGATGGATCCTGAGGAACAAGTATCCCCAGGAAATGGGGGGAGACCTGCTTGAGGTTTTGAATTTCAACCTAAGAAAAAAGGAAACCTTCCAGGAGCCCTGGCGCACACCTTGATCCCAGCGGCTCAGAAGGCTGAAGCAGGAGGATTTCGAGTTCAAGGTCAACCTCAGCAAAAGCAAGGCGCTAAGCAACTCAGTGAGCCCCTGTCTCTAAATAAAGTACAAAATAGGGCTGGGGATGTGGCTCAGTGGTCGAGTGCCCCTGAGTTTCAATCCCCGGTACCCCCCCCCCAAAAAGGAATGAACAGGACTCTCATAAAAGCTTTTTTTTTTTTAATCTTCTGCTAACCGTTCTATGATTTAGTTTTCTC